>NC_137121.1:14344209-14944209 GCF_949357685.1 Gobio gobio | reverse complement strand
TAATATGATGCTAAAATTTAAATCCATTTTAATTTTTACAAAATTCAGTTTTATTTAAAAATTATTTAACTGTCCACGTATGTGGACACCATGCATCAAAGGCGTAAAATGGGACAAAAAGCCACAGATGACAATATGGAATATTGTGCTTTTATGATGTAATTTTATGCTATGCATAACAGCTCAGATATTTAAAACATTAATATTACAATATAACAACGATAAAACACAGAGTGTAGGAACTATAATGCTAGTTACATATATGTGGAAACCTAATAGCAATATGGGTTGGGCTTTGCTGGCATACACTCCTCATCAGTGCGGTCACTGTCACACACACTGTCCTCTGGGATATTCTCTGTTATTCTGGACTGAGTGATTGACCTGTGCTGTCCCTGTTTGGTAGGCAAAATGCAAATTTGTCTCGGTATGTATGTGTAAAGTTGCCATTTAATGCCATAATATGTCACTTTTAATGGTTATTTATGTTGATATATTTGTTAAATGTCTGTTTTGTTACAATATAAGACAATTCAAAACATATTTGCAAAAACAGAACACATATACTAGCAGGTTACAGAAATCAGACTTTATGCAATCTGACTCCACTGTTGCATGACAGTTAGTTTTTGGTGTATAAAAAAAACATTTTACTCTAAAATTTAGTTTTTAAAATACTAACATATTCATCATACTTTACTGTACATACTAATATTTTTTTAGCTCAATTGACCTCCTTATGTAAAAGTTTTTCACAGATATGCCTGGGGCATTTGGCACATGGCTATCGCTGTCAGCCATCTTGGATTAATGATGTCATCAAGCAATGAATATTTGGGTTACAAGACAGTAGCCATTGTTAAAATATTGCTGTCAATCTACTGACACTGCCCTCAAGTGGTTTGGAGAGAATTACCAAGATTAATGAACCCTAAATGGAGTTAAATTAACTGTCCCCAAATGTGGACACCATGCATGAAAGGGTAGGGTAACCTTCCGTGCCATGCATGATTTCAAACCATGACGTCTTAGTGTATTACCAACAGTAACCTTGGAAACGGTGGTCCCAGCTCTTTTCAGGTCATTGACTAGCTCCTCCGTGTAGTTCAGGGCTGATTTCTCACCTTTCTTAGGATCATTGTGACCCCACGAGGTGAGATCTTGCATGGAGCCCCAGTCCGAGGGAGATTGACAGTCATGTTTAGCTACTTCCATTTTCTAATGATTGCTCCAACAGTGGACCTTTTTTCACCAAGCTGCTTGGCAATTTCCCCGTAGCCCTTTCCAGCCTTGTGGAGGTGTACAATTTTGTCTCTAGTGTCTTTGGACAGCTCTTTGGTCTTGGCCATGTTAGTAGCTGGATTCTTACTGATTGTATGGGGTGGACAGGTGTCTTTATGCAGCTAACAACCTCAAACAGGTGCATCTAATTTAGGATAATAAATGGAGTGGAGGTGGACATTTTAAAGGCAGACTAACAGGTCTTTGAGGGTCAGAATTCTAGCTGATAGACAGGTGTTCAAATACTTGCAGCTGTATCATACAAATAAATAGTTAAAAAATCATACATTGTGATTTCAGGATATTTTTTTTTTTTTAGATTATGTCTCTCACAGTGGACATGCACCTACGATGACAATTTCAGACCCTTCCATGATTTCTAAGTGGGAGAACTTAATAGCAGGGTGTTCAAATGCTTATTTTCCTCACTATATATATATATATATATATATATATATATATATATATATATATACACCACACACACACACAATTTTTTATTATGTTTATTCATATTTACCAATGTGGCAATGTTAATAAGCAGCAATGTTTACCTACTGATATTTTGTGAATCAGACGAGGAGGGAACACAAAGCTAGCCAACTTGGACAGTCTAGGAAACACAACTGACTAAATAAAATTGTGACTATCTGAATATTTATGATGTTGCCTAATTTGATATGGCCAACAAAATCATTGCGAATACATCATACATATTTGATATATCATCCAGCCCTAATCTTATTTTTAAACAAAACCTTGCATTCGACATGCATGCCTCCCATTACTTATTTCCAACTTCCATTTAGGATTAAATAAATTGAGGGGTACAAAAGGCGCAATGGGTCCGGGGTCAATCTTTTTTTTTTTCCTGTTACATACATCATTTTTTATTATAATATTTTGACATCATCATTTATAAGCATTTTTGCCTCGGAACTCTGATGCGGGTTTGACTGAGTGCTAATGTTTCCATCCTAACCTCTGATCAACACTATTCTAACATATGATCCAATATATGGGACATGTTTTTGAGGCACCATTCATACCTGTCAGCATCAGGAGTTTGCTGTTTTGCTGTCCCATCAAAAAAGAAATGACAAATCCCATGATCCCTTTAGACATAAGACTCCACCTCCTGCCCCACCCCTAGCTCCATTTGGCTGGTATCTCTGCTTGTCATCGCTATGCCATGTAACCCTTCCTACAACACACCATTTTTAGACTTAGTAGCCCATAAATCACAGGCTGAGTGGGGGTTCCTACAGGAAAGACTTTAGTCCCGCCCCTCCAACTGCTCTCTCACAGGTAGGTGGTTGTAGCAGATGATTGACACGTGGGGCAGTCAATCAGAATGAGTTCTCCGTATAGGTAAGGTTCTCGCTTGGTAAAGCATCGTAGGACTCTATAACTGTGCAGGTTAGACTTGCAGAAGAACTTTCATCCTTTAACCATCTGTCAGAAACCAGTGTCTCTGGTCCTTTTCCAGAATCCCATGTGACGACAGCGATGTTTGATCATACATACCTGTGTATGATCACATAACAGCGGTCTGAACTGCTAACCTGTTGTTTATTTTTGTGACTATTTAACCTTTTTAGCATTTTCAGTTTGGTATCTAAATACTAAATTGTGTTTTCTTTTAATTGACAACAACTGACATGTGTTTTTTTTATTTTTCATTTGTCTGATGTTGTTAAATTTATGTTCCGTCAACAAACTCAGTGTCTGATCCTGTTTGCTTTTAAATGTTTAATTTCTCTCCTGTATTATGTCTGTTTTTAAATATTGTAAAAGTTAGGGATGCACTGATATTAAAATTCTGGCTGATATGATAAGCACATTCATTATTTTCATGTTAAGCTTGAAAATTAATAAATGTCTAGTAGTATAATTCTATACTATTTTGCCTTAATAAATACTCAAATTAAGTATGATGCTAAAAGTGAATTATCACAACATTATATTGTACAGTATGAAAGTTTTGAGAAATATTAAAGATTACATTTAACACTGTTATTAAAGTTTTTGTTTTTAAATATTTACACGGTCTAAATGTAAAAATATTGGAAATGAGCATGCGCAATCAAGTATACACTATTGATAAGTTTAAAAAATCATTGGTCGATAACCGGTATGGTATTGGAATATCATGCATCCCTACTAAAAATTTGTTCCAGTCTCATCATACATCCACAAAAATAATGCATTTCATGTCGACTTTTATTGTTACATGTAACAATTTTACTGCATTATATGTTGTAGTCCTACACGTGAATACGTAAAAATTTGTATTTTCACATTTTAAATGAAATCTAAAAAATGACTTTCAGGAATTTTAAAGTTTTGAAGGGTTTGGAAGTCCTTCTGATGATGTTATTGGGCTAAAACATCTATTTCTTCTTGTTTCAGTGGAGAACGGTGAGCACTGTGACTTCACGGTCCTGAGGAATATGCTTATCAGGTGAGATGAGATTGTTTTGAACTAATACTGTGTCCTCACAGGTTTCCAGCATGAAGTCGTTTATAAAGTAAAATACTGAGGATGCCGATACAGTGCCTCCACTAATATTGGCACCCTTGGTAAATATGAGCAAAGGCGGCTGTGAAAATAAATCTGCATTGTTTATCCTTTTGATCTTTCATTAAAAAAACTGCACACAATTCTAACCTTTCATTGAAGTAAAAGTGGGGGGAAATATCATTATGAAATAAATGTTTTTCTTTAGTTCACGCTGGCCACAATTATTGGTACCCAATTATTGCAGCGGCCTTTTCCCACTATAGCAGCTCTGAGTTTTCTCCTATAATGAATTTGGCAGAGGTGGTAAGTAATGAAGTAAAAATACTTTGTTACATTACTTAAGTATTTTTTTCGGGGATCTGTACTTTACTTGAGTATGTTTTATTTGCATCTACTTTCACTCTTACTCCACTACAATATTAAAGCCAAAGTTTACTTTTTACTCCAATACATTTCCCCATGCCCGCTCCAAGTATTTATTACACTTGCTTTCCAAACCAACAAAAAAACGTGGGTGCAGGAGAGAATCAAGCTAGTAAGCTGGTTCTCCCCGCATGCTGTCGATCAGTCATGGATGATCCAGTCGGGGCTAGACTTGGAAAAGCTGACTAGGTTTGCCACACTAACGTTAGCTCAGTGTTTCCCAAACTTTTTTCTTTCGCGGCACACTATGAAAGCATCTGTAACACTTTACAATACGTGTGCACTACTATGCATTAATTCATGCATAACTAATGCACAGATGATCATGAGTTAATGTGTTACTCATGAAGAACCAAATCATTTATTAATGATCACTGCATCAGCAACTAATGAACATTATATATGATTAATATGTTAAGTAATACATGCATTTCTATTAATTAAATATGACAATGTATTAATTCCCTAATAACATATTATATTAACTAATAAATGTAAATTAATCTGTTAATTATCACAATGGGTCAAAGCCATTTATTTCAATATCCAGTTGTCTGCTTTAATTAATCATTAGATAACGATTTTGCAAAGGTTTCATTATGTCATGACTTCACTTTTTGAGGCACATCACTATTAACTAATTGTTAAATTAGTTAATAGTATCTTGCACATCTTCTTTTTGATGCAGCTAATGTTATGGAGCATGTCTATTTTAAGTTCAACCCCTATACTGTGTTAAGGTGCATCATTGTCTCTTATGATTGCAAATCTTACAAATTCTTAATTGCAGTATCTAATCTTATAATTTGTTCAATTAAAGCATTGCATATCACTCCCAAAACAATTGATCTGCTAAATTATTGATATTTACAGTTAATTTGAATATTTACTTTTTACTTTCGGTACTTGAGTATGTTTTCAATTTGATACTTTTGTACTTTTACTCAAGTGATGTTTAAATGGAGGACTTTCTACTTTTACTGGAGTAATTTTTTTTTTTGGTATATATACTTTTACTCGAGTATAACTTTTGAGTACTTTTACCACCCCTGGAATTTGGTGAACACCTGACAAGAGCTCAGAGACCATTCCTCCATACAGAGTCTCTCCAGATCCTTCAGATTCCCAGCTCCATGTTGGTGCTTCTTCTCTTCAGTTCACCCCACTCATTTTCTATAGGGTTCAGGTCAGGGAACTGGGACGTCCATGGCAGAAGCTTAATTTTGTGCTCAGTGACAAATTTGTGTGTTGATTTTGATGTTTGTTTTGGATCGTTGTCCTGATGGAAGATTGAACCATGGCCCGTTATAAGAATTCTAGCAGAGGCCGTCAGGTTTTGATTTTTTTTATCTGTTGGTATTTGCTAGAATCCAAGATCCCATGTATCTGAACAAGATAAGCAAATAAATAGGCCCATCTGGTGGGTTTGCTGGCAAAAAGCTCTTTTTATAGTTTCATCTGACCATAGAATCTGGTCCCTTTTGAAGTTCCAGTCTGACAACTGAATATGCTGGAGTTTGTTTTTGGGTGAGCGAGGAGGATTCTTCTTGAAACCCTCCCAAACAACATGTGGTGAGTTCAACAATCTATTGCTGCACATCAGAACTATATTCTTTGGTTTTACTCATTGCGTAGCCTGACGTCGTCATACTCAATTCTAGTCAGAATTTGAGTCTGATACTGCTCCGTTGGGCTGTGATTATGGGGCGTGTTTCAACCGAACCAGGAAAGACCTCCATTGGATAGACCTACAACCAATCAGAGCAACGGAGTGACGCATAACGTTAGTTGTCAAATGTCAACAGAACTCGTCTGCACTGTGTTGTCAAGTCCGCAGGTTTTTCCATGTCTGCGGGTTGAAGCGACCCCACTTATGTGATTTACAGACCCAGGAATGCGAATTTAAGCAGGCAGCCCTGCCAAAATAACACATATTTTACCCCCCAAATGCCATTTATTTTCCGGAGAACCCCCCGGAAAGCTATTGGGCTTGTTTTTGGCTAGTTTTGAGTAGCAATTGGGCGGGTTTTGTTGTAAAAACTTGGCAACCCTGTCTGCCTGCACACTGGAATAAGTAACGTTAGAAGAAAAAGAGTGTAAACGATCTTTGCCGGTGTTGTAAAAAAATAATTTAAGGATACACAGAGTACTTACCAACACGATCATCATTTCTGAGAGAAATAGTAAAGGTGAATGCATATACGAACAAGTTCTCCTTTAGGATTAGAACAAATTCAACCCAAGCGCCTTTGATGACGTGGATGATTACGTTACTGTATATCATCTGTCCATCATCGTCTAAAGCCCGCCCTGACAATTTATTTGGTCCGAACAGTTTCTGTTCGGGCATAATTACTCCTCTACGAATCAAGTCTAGACCGAACTGCCCGAGTTAAAATGTTGTGGGCGGGGCTAAGTTCGGCTGGCATCCAGGCTACTCATTGTGATGAATGATTAATGGAATTTGGCCTTTGTGTTTCCTCATATTTATATCCTGTCATGGCTGGACAATTTCAAAACGTAAATATGAATGGGATACTGCAGAGATATTTTACTCATAAGAATCTCTAGGGGTGCCAATAGTTGTGGTCAACATGCATTGGAGAAAAACATTTCATAATGTAACCCCCCAACTGTTTTATTTCAATGAAAGGTAATAATTTTTGAATAAAAGATCAAAAGGATAATCAATACAGATTTATTTTCACAGCCGCCTTTGGTTGTATTATATTATTGGAGGGCACTGTAATTTATTTTTCTAATAAAATGCATGTTACATTTCTTTGTTAGAGTTTTAACCTGTCATCTAACTGTCCATTGCTGTTCTAGGACTCACATGCAGGACCTGAAGGACGTGACCAATAATGTTCACTATGAAAACTACCGCAGCAAGAAACTAGCAGCCGTCACCTGCAACGGGGTCGATGCCACCAAGAACAAAGGCCAGCTAACAAAGTACGAGAACAGTTTTATTTTTTGTTCAAATTTTGAACAAACATAAGCTATGATTCCATCAACCTATTTTTATGCAAATGTTGTGTTTATGCAACAACAAACTCTTGTGACTTTGCCTCAAAAGCGGATGTGATTTGCATTACTGGACTAACCAGTGGAACAATTTCATTACACAGCATCTCAAATGTTGGTTTGGTCATTCTGAAACACTTGAGCCAATGTTTGCCATCAAAATGGTTGTGTACAATGACCTCCCAGAATTCACGATTGCATTCTCAAACACCAGGCAATCGAACGGCTGCTAACATGGCAACGTTTATTGCGTTTCTTCTGCGTGCTCTGAAGTGCAAGTGTTTTATGGTGCACGAAAGAAGAGCCACAGTGGCCACATCTTTCATTTTATTACAGATAATTTGCACCAATTTCCCAGGAAGTGACGATTTTGCTCCCTTAAACGCATGGGATAGAAACAGTACTTTATTCGCGAATGTTTTTTGCGATTATTCCAATTTTATTCATGTTTTTTTAATCAAAATAACTCTTCTTTGATGATGTGTTTCCTGGCATGAGGGCGGGAAAACCTGTCACTCACATGAGATCACGGCAATAGCAAACCTCAATAAGCCAATGAATCCAATCGATTTCCCATGGACAAAATCAAGTTTCACTCGGATATTCACAATAGGGAAGAAAAGACTATCGCAGCTTCCGTTTCATGTTGAAGTTAAAACATCTAGTCTTAACATTTAAAAAAGTTCCTTGTTGCAATGTCATTCTTGTAGGAGTCCCTTGGCCCAGATGGAGGAGGAAAGGAGGGAGCATGTGATGAAGATGAAGAAGATGGAGACAGAGATGGAGCAAGTCTTTGAGATGAAGGTCAAAGAAAAGAAGCAAAAACTGAAGGACTCTGAGGCAGAGGTGTGTATGTGTTCGGTTTCTAGTTACAATTAACATGGAATATCACAAATACTCAACTGAGTTCATCCCTGTGCTTCCTCGATGCAGTTGGAACGGCGTCACGAACAGATGAAGAAGAATCTAGAAGCTCAGTATAAAGAGCTAGAGGAGAAGAGACGCCAGTTTGAGGAGGAAAAAGTCAACTGGGAGGCACATCAACGCATCCTGGAGCAGCAGAAACTTGATGCATCAAAGTGAGACTTCCTCTGTTCTTTCATCTCAATTCCTCGGTGCCCTGCTTTCTCTCTCTTAAAAGAGTCTTTCTGTAACTCTCTGCATTATTCAGTCACTAAATAATGCAGTTAGCAAGGGGGAAAATGTTTTTTAAAATAAGGAACTGCACTCATGTATCGAAGTAAATTCAAGCACGCTTATAATCAAAAATCTGGACCACATTGAAAATCTGGAATTCATAATTAAATGTTAACCAGGTAATAGTGTTAGTGTTTTTTTTTTAAGTAATACAAAATCTAATTGTTTTTAAATTTATTGAATTTTAATTATTTTAATAAAAATAAAATTTGTATTAACTTTATGTTTAATACATTTAATAAAAGGTATGATTAAAAATGAATTTAGAATTCAAAGATATTCTGCATATTGTGGTTTATATCTTTTCTAAACTCACTTTCAAAATAATTGATTACTATTATACATTTATTATACAAGATTTGGGGTCGGTAAGATTTTTTTTTTTTATGCTCATATCAAGGCTGCATTTATTTAATTAAAATACTCAAATAAAAATACATAAAATCATTTTTATTCAAATATTTAGTCCTGTGATGTAAAGCTGAATTTTCAGCATCATCACTCCAGTCTTCAGTGTCACATGATCCTTCAGAAATCATTCTAAAATGCTGATTTACTGCAAAAAAGACACTTTTTTAATTTTTTCAATGTTGGAAACAGTTGTGCTGCTTAATATATTTATGGAAACGTGATGCATTAGAAATAGGATTTTTTTTACTGTCCCTTTTTGATCAATGTATGGTGTCCTTGCTGAATAAAATAATGAATTTCTTTTAAAGTTTCAAAGTTTTGAAGGGTAGTGTATATTATCGCCAACAGATCAATACACAATAAAAGCAGTGGCATAATAGGAATAGTATTAATTATAAAAACTGAAATGGGAAAATATTAATAATTACAATAAAGTTACAATAGCTTTAAAGGTGCACTGTGTAAATTTTAGCAACATCTAGTGGTGAGGTTGCGAATTGCAACCACCCACCGCTCACCCCTCCCTTTCAAAGCACATAGAGAAGCTACGGTGGCCGACACAGGACAAAGATGTCGTTGTCTGAGACAGCAAAGAGTAGCTAGCGCTCTGTAGAGAAGTTTGTCCGTTTAGGGCTACAGTAGAAACATGGCGGCACAAAATGGCGTCTTCACTGTCAGGGGACCCGCTGTGTATGTAGATAGAAATGGCTCATTCTAAGGTAATAAAAACATAACGGTTGATTATCTAAGGTCTTTATACACCACTGAAAACATAGTTATGTATATTATATTGCATTTCTGTCAATAGATCCTCATAAATATTACACACTGCACCTTTACCTAATATTTTACTCTTGTCTTATTAAATTTACATTTGAAATGGTTCCTATTTGTTAATTAATTTCTTAATGTTTTGTCTTTCTTTGTTTTCAGGACAATGGAAAAGAACAAGAAAAAAGGGAAAATCTTTTAAAGACGTCATGAAGCTCCATTCCTCTTAAAACCAGAAACTCCTTGCGTCTCTTTTGATGCTCTGATGTTCTATGACCCCACAAGAAACACACGCACAAGTACTACGGTACACGTTTACTGCAAACTCTATTGCAACAAATGAAATGAGTTTATCGCCATCTTGTGGTTAACTGCCATATTACACCACATGCCCAGTGTGTCAAGTGCATGTTCTCACCTTGACCAACATTCCCTTGAAACGTTAAATGATGCTTATTACAAACAAGACTTTGTGTTTGTAATATTTCCTAACAGCGCAGGCTGTTTTTAGACATTTTCAGCGCTGACATCATTCACACACACATCTTAGTGTTAAGAAGGTCTCATAGTAGGTTTGTAAGGATGTGATGGAGAATGAGACAGACGGACAGAAGCATGTGCAAAGAGTTAATACAGAGTTAAGCATGTATGTGTTGAAAAGCAAAGCTATGAATAGATGGATTATTGCGTTTGAGACCTGCTGGTGTGTGAAATGATGATGTGTGTTTCTTTGGGGTCATAGACAAACCTGTTTTAACATTATTGCACAGCTAAATGATGACAATAACCGTTTTCCATGTTTTTAAACCATTTGCTGGCTGTGTACGTATATAATTGTGTCCCTACCATAGATGGTGTTATACAAAATGGCATGATTGTCAACATTAATAACAAAAAATTTTGATATGGATGAATATAAAATAATTACAATAATATTTTCTGCCTTAAAATTGCAGACTGTTTCGGCATTTGTCTGCTCATGTTTTGTTTTTATTGTGATCATGTCAGATGTCCCCAAATCTATTCCTAAACTGATCTGAGACCAGTTTGTTTCATTTTAATAGTTGGGACTTGGCTTTTTAGTTGTTGGGGCTGGTCCTGGATCAGGGCTTGGTGGTCAGTTTTAACCTAAGTGAGTTCAGTATATCTAAACATCTTATTTTAGCCATACTTACACCCCTTTATAATACACTCACTTTACATTCCAAATGTTGATGAGAATCTAAGCGCTCTTTGTTTCTGTTGGATAGTTTAGATTGAGGGCACGCAGGCTCTATCACATGCCAAACAGCGTATAAACCGCAACGTGCACAACACTCTCCACCTACCCATTGCAAAGAGTCCCTGTTTGCCTCATGTGTTCACACACTATTATATATTTTGCAGGTTTGTCATTTATGCAAGTTCGAACACTCAGTTCTTCCTGTCGTGGATCGCTAAGCCACACAGATGCTCTGAAGTACATGTTTGGTTTTTAGTAGAACAGTATTTTGGAAAAAAGGAAAAACTCTTTTCTTTAACCACTCGACTTTTTTTTATTTTATAGTAGACCTGAACATGGCTCTAGGCATGTTTGTTTTCTTATTATTTTTTGTACATGTATACGGTTTTCAATCTCCAGTTGTTATCTTTGTTATTCTTTCTGCCTAACTGTACATTATTAAACTTGAGATGTTATGCTGATGGTTGTGTTGTCTTTTCTTATCTTATGTTATGACCATATCGAGACACCAGGTAATATCTTGTGCATTTTAATATTCATTTGCATTTTAGAATGTTGAGCAATATTTCGGTATGATTTTTTTTTAAGCTGCCAATGTCAAAATATAGCGCTGACATCTTGGAGCCCCAGAAATCGGAGCCCCGAGTCTGCACAGTAGTGAGCATGATGTGGAGCTGCCGTATCAAGGCCCCGCCCACACTCCCGCATTATCGGTTAATACAGTTTACTGTAGAACAACTCATTATATCAGTGTGAAATAAACAGTTATGGAAATGTAGAAATTAAAGTTTAAGCTCCAATCTCCTCCCAAAAAAAGTAATTTGGTACCTCACTTCGCTTTGTCAATCTCAGCTGTCAATGATGCATTTTTATAGCATCAAATAACTAACTAAAACCAAACTTATTAAACAAATTAACCATTGAACTTACATCAGCCTGATAAAAACTATGTATAAAAAATGCATTTGAAATGTAATCTGTTTAGTTTGTCTCGCGTCCCATTAAATTACATGGAGAGGGCGGGGTTTATGAGCTATATTGCATTTGGCCACCTGGGGGCGATCAAAACATTTTGGCTTCACTATAGAGTGCCGAAGTAATGACGTCACTTTGTAGGCCAAAACGCGGAAGATGAGTCAGCATTTTAGCCCTACCAGTTCCCTCGCCCTAAAGTCTATAGGTTTTTTGAATGGGTTTTTGCTAAATCGCCTGAAATAAGGTCTGTGGTTAACAAAGCCTCTAAATATTTTCACGTTTTGATCTATGACATAAAACACATTAGTTAAAACCTGCTTGTGATTTTTTAAAACTTTATTGGGTCTTAAAGGTCCCGTTCTTCGTGTCTTTTTGAAGCTTTGATTGTGTTTACAGTGTGCAATATAACATGTGTTCATGTTTCGCGTGTAAAAAAACACAGTATTTTTCACACAATGTACTTATCCGTGTACCGCTGTTTTCACTGTCCTAAAAACGGCTGGTGATTTCCTCTTTCTATGAAGTCCCTCCTTCAGAAATACGTAACGAGTTCTGATTGTGCCAGCGCTTACCGTGTTGTAATTCGACCGCAGCTTAGCGCACGTGCCAGCAGTTCCTGTGTTGTGATTCGACAGCAGCTTAGCGCATGTTGGAAAGGTCACGCCTCTTAACGGAGAGATGTATGCGTTCAATAATCTCTACAGCGTCCCTGGGAAAGCCAAACAAAGGTGATTTGACTCCTGGATGAAAATAACAGCGTCTCGACGACATGGCGATAAACACACTCAACGCAACAGTTCCTTTTCTCCACGCGACACGTCCGCTTCTCCACGTGGGACAGCAACAAGACCGCGCCCCCTTTTTCGCGTTTCTTTGTGGGCGGAGGTTAGTCTGTTCTACTGCTCTACTGACGTAATTAAAGCAGGAAGTACCAGGATGTAGTCCAAGCCAGCCGTTCGCTGTAGGCTTTGAAAGGGAACTTCTGTTAAATAAAATATCTCGCTCAGCATTGAACTTTGAGCTTTATAATTTTACAGGTATTATTTATGCTCTAACAGCAACATTACACACTAACTAAAGTTTGAACAATGGGATCATGCGGAATGGGACCTTTAAAAACGATGGTTGCTAACAAGTTGCTAAAAGGGACTACATCCTTTGGCGGGGACTTTAGACGTCATCGTGACAAACAGGCAATCTCTCACTAGCCCACGTTTCAGCCTAGAACTGAAGAACTTATGTGGCGTGAATAAATCGCGCTATTCGCGCAAAGTTGGATGCTTGAACATTTGGAGTTTACTCTCTTCACATGTTCGTCTCGTTGAGAAATGGCTGACATGGGCTGTGTTTACACGTCTTTTTGTGTTAAAATCTACTGTTAATGTGTGACAAAACGTAGTTTTAAGACTTTTTCAGTCGATAATGTAGTTGTTTAAAGCTCAAATCAGTGGCTTATTTATAAGAAGAGTGCCTATTTAAACATTTTATCTGGTGTTTTCGGAGTTGTGAGCTCCAGTGAGTCAGCGGCGGTCAGCGCTTGTTTAGCCGGCGAGAGTAGACTTTCCTCGGCTAGTCCTTCTGACGTCTGCCGCTGGCTCTGATGTCTCTGTGGCGTCTCCAGCTATAATTAGTCTTGTGGAGATTTAACGGCCCATATTTGCTCTCATGGATCTATAATTTGTTCCCTGGCAAATCGTTTAGGCTGAGTGCAAAGTGAAGTTTCATTACTTTATATTTTTAGGCTATAACTGTACGTTACCGTTTTAAGTTAGCCGACTAGCACTGACTTTGAATTTTTGACTGAATTGTTTGCTTTATTTCATGTGTAGCTTATTATACGTTTGTATTATTGATCATACATAAACTTGCATTTAACAAAAAGAGACTGGGTTGTGTTTCATGTCATTTAATGTTATCACAGTGATAATCATATTGTCTGAAAAAACATGAACAAAAGATAAATCTCAGAGAGGCAGGCATAAACAAAATTAGTTTCTAACATTTTTGGAAAAAACGAATGGGCAATATTTCTCATGAAAAAGTGGATAAGTGTTCATACACAGCACAGATCATAATGAGCGAGCATGCTTTTAAATAAAGTTTGAGAAGCTTGATGATGACGTTGATCCGCGACCATGGTGTGCTGTAGTCCGTTTATAGCCTACCGTTAGCATTTTATATCTGACGGCTTTATTTGGGCTTCAAAATGTATACATTTTGGATTAACTTGTAAATATTATCTTGGTAGACAAAACGTGTAAGGGTCATAACTCTTTGTTGAACACAGATCTTATTTTTTGCGATTTTACAAAAGTCTATGGGGAAAATGAATGGCTTTTTGATCGAGGGAACCCATGCGCCGCTAACTTCCGGGTTGGCCTACAAAGTGACGTCATTACTTCGGCACTCTATTCAGGACTAGTGTGACTCCTACACTGTTGATATATAAACACAGTGCAGCGCTTCTGGGTTCAATGTCATTTTTGGGTGAACTAACCCTTTAAGATGAACACATGATCCTTATTTTAAATAATATTTTAGTCAAATGCGTACACAATGCCTACATCATTAATTTGACTGAATGACTGAATTTGTCTTCGCAGCATTTCATTTTGTTGTGTGGAATTTGAAAGTCAATAAAAATCAAAACAATGCATCTCAGAATCTGGTCTAAAACTGTTCTTGTTTTTTTTAAATGTATATTTAATTGAGTTTTAGTAGCCTAGTATACAGCAAATATACACAAAAAAAGTCAGAAAACAGCAGAATGGCATTTGAAGGTTCTTTAGACACTGTGTAACTTTTTTTGTTTATTCTTAGCTAAAAACACTTAGGTCTTTAAAAAATATATGTGCTCATTAATGTATATTTACTTCTTTCAAGTAATAAAGTATTCTCGTAAGTTTATAATATGCCATTTAAAATACATACAGGTAGGAGTTCGAATGCAGGTCGCCATGTTGCCCCTCCATCTTCAAAGTACATTAGCCAAAGAGGGACATACCCGTAAATTCAAGCTTCGCCTTTCGCGTTTTAACACTCGATGGCACTGTACAAAATTCTCTGCCTCGCGCATGTGCGCGTCAACTTGTTTAGACTTGTCTGGTGCATGCGCAGAGAGTTTTCATCTCAGCGGCGTCCAGTAACAGAGTTATACAGAGTTTTTCTGGCTTGTTTATTCCTCAAAAGTCTGTTTTTCCTTGTGTGGTATTTCTGTGCGTTAATAACTCCGTTAAGTAATAATAGTTATTGTCATTGTAGATATGTTTCAGAGTGTGTAATTCAGTTGATGTCACCTCAGAAGTATTTTTGTGTCAACATACAATAGCGTAATGCTCACCTATTTGAATAATCATTCAGTTATTTTGTTATCAACAATGTTTATTCGTTTATAGAAAATATTTGCTTGTTATGTATGTTGATGATGTATCAGGTCTGATCGGCATATTAACAATTGTTATACAGAGCGCACTGCAGTGCTAAAGCTGCACACACACTTTTGTAATCCGACACCGCTTGTTAGCAGCGGCAGCTCCTTTTAATGCAGCTGCATTTAGCGCCTATATATGGTACAATAAGCTCTGGTTTACTGTTACATTATACAAATGTAACTTATAAGTATAGTTATAACAGTTCTTAACTGTGTATCTTCTGTCATGTCATTATCATGTATATTTACCATCAGTGGTGTAGTGGTGCCTGGAGAAGTAGGTATAGGCTACTCTTAATTTATGCCCCCAATTTTTTTTATAGTGGCCCAGCAATAGATGAACATCCTGTGTTATAAACAGTGTTAAGTGTCAAGTCTAGTCTTGCATATTTAGTTAACCCGAAAATGAGCCAGTAGTATTTGCACATTGTCTCATGACTTTTGCTGCTTGACTTCACGGAGTAAGGATCACTATAACATTAATATTAGCCACGGAAGAGGTGCAGATTTTGCAATCAATACTGGCATACAGACAATAGAGACAACTACATAATTATACATTTTGACTATTCCTTATTCCAGGGGTTTTCAAACCTGTCAAACAACTATTCTTTCAAAACAGTCTCTGCCAGTAGTTTATTTTGTGAACTATCTCTTGGAATGGCTCATTTGCAACAGATAGTGTAGGCCTGAGTGTGCCAACATTATAAGTTTAAGTTGCAATTTGCAAATATTACTGGTCCTGCGCAGGCCTAATGAATGAATATAAGATATATTCAAGATGAGGCAAGCATGGTGTCAGAGATTAGTTTATTTTTTTTTAAATATCATCTTTAAAAGAATTCAACAATATATTCAAAACAATATGTTAAACTATTATACAGGGCTTGACATTAACTTTTTTGTTCAGCAGTCACTGTGGCTCGTGGTTTTCCAAAGTTACTAGCCACTCAGCATTTTCACTGGCCACAATTTTGCTGTTTGGAAAGGAAATTTTATATGATTAAAGTTGACTTTGGCATGCTTAAATTACTTGATTTGGAGTCATTTTACTTGATTTAGAAGATTTAAAACCCTTTCAAACTTTCAAATGCAGAGTGACCACCCAAATCAAGACTACATTGCATATCAGCTGGTATGTGCAGGTGGGCAATATGAGCATCAGGCTAATATGAGAAATGTAATATGATATGAGTTATTTTTTTAGGCTATATAAAAGAACAAAGAAGCAAATAAGCAAATTACAAAAACAATAGTAGCCTAAATTTTAAAAAAAATCAGATACAGTAGGTTTATTTAATATGTATACATTTATTTAACACCTGTAGTTGTTTGATTAACATTAATGACAGACAGGTATTTAATTTGCCTGCTGAATAAATCGACGTAATATTCTGACACACATCCAGTTATTACCCACCTGTTTACGTACACTTAAGCCATAACCGACTGTGTTCTTGTGAGATACTCCACATGATGGATATTTTGACATCTGTGTGCGCGTGTATTTGACCATTCAGGCGCAAGAGAACTGATTGCGCGTGCAACAGAGAGAGAGCGAGAGAGAGTGCTTCTGTTGTGTGTCATTCAGCACGATTCCGCCTATCCCGCCTTCAATAACAGCAAGTTAATCGATAAAGAATTGTAATTGAATTTTAATTTTGTGATACGACGTTATATACATATAATTATAAATTATGTGCTGCATGGCTAATGCAGAACACTGCTGGATGATGCGCATCAGAGGGGATTTAAAAGTGGGTATACGCAATGCCGACTGATAAAGAAGAGGGCATACGCCGTATACCTGCGTATAGCCTGCACTACACCAGTGTTTACCAACCTTATTTGTTCTCTCACAGAAACCACATTTATGTACATATCCACGCAAACCTGTTTATGCCTTGCAATTGGATGACTGAATAAACATTACTATCATCAAAGTTCACTCTGGATTAGCTGCAGTTCTTTCTAGCCGAATAATTAGGCCAGTTGAGTTCCAACCATCCCACTGCGCACAGAATATCCCACAGGCACCGTGTCGAATGTGGACGAGGTCGAACTGGAAGCCATGTTAATCTTGGACTAAATCGGCCACCGTAGGAGTTAAAACGAAATCGGAATTGAGAGGAACAGAAGCTACAATTCACTGGATGGTCATATACCTTTTCACCGCTAGATGGGGGAAAATATCACAGTGTAGCTTTAAATGGTTCTTTGTAGGACTTCACATTCCATAAAGAACGTCTCAGGTTACTTGTGTAACCTATGTTCTCTGAGTAGGGAACGAGACGCTGCGTCATTTTATGACGTAATGGGAACGCCCTCTGGGTGTGCCGATTGTCTGAAGCCCTTATAGAATCACATCAATCCAATGGCTGATGGCGCGGGCGCCGCCCCCACACTCTGACGTTGCCACACTATACTGGCGCGCGCGCCATCTGCTCCTCAGATTTCTCTGCCGAAAAGGAAGGCCTGTCAGCAGCGCGAGGAGCTTGGCAGCGTACGCAGCGTCTCGTTCCCTACTCAGAGAACATAGGTTACGCAAGTAACCTGAGACGTTCTCTTTCATAGGTTCACTCGACGCTGCGTCACTTTATGACGTAATGGGAATGATATACTATACCAAAGCCAAGCGCTGTCGTATCTGGCTCAAAGAACACCAGATAAACTGCATGGCCAGGTTAAGCAGACAGAACATGCGAACCCGGAGCCATGTCGAGATCCAAGCTATAGAATCTCACAAAAGTGTGCGGGGAGGACCAACCTGCCGCTACACAAATATCTTCCAAAAGAGCCCCTCTAAAAAGTGCTTGAGAGGAAGCCACACCTCTGGTAGAATACGCCCTAGTGTTAAGAGGTGAAGGTATACCACGCACCTCATAAGCCAGGGAAATAGCCTCTGTCACCCAATGGGAAATCCTTTGCTTCGATGCGGCAAGCCCGCGGCGGCCAGCACCGAAGCACACCTAGAGCTGGTTAGATTTCCTCAATCCGGCAAAGAGGTCCACTTCCGCTTTCCCGAACACCTCCCAAATCTGTGACACAGTTTGAGGGTTCAGCATCCATTCCCCCGACCTGAGCTTCTGCCTCGACAGGTAATCTGCTGCGAGGTTCAAGACTCCGGGTACATGGACTGCTCTCAGGGACAGAAGCTTGTCCTGAGACCACAGGAGGAGACGGCGCGCATGCCTGTCCAGGGTGCGTGACCGTGATCCCCCTTGGCGATTCACATGAGACACCACCGCCATGTTGTCTGTCCTGACAATGACATGATGTCCCCTGAGTGAGGGGAGAAAGTGCTGAAGGGCCAGGGACACAGCTCTCAGCTCTAGGCAATTTATGTGCCAGGAGAGAACTTCCCCTTCCCAGACCCCGCATGCCGGTCTGCCCTCGAATACCGCGCCGCAGCCGGTTAGAGAGGCGTCCGTCGTGACCATTTGGTGACGGAAAACAGCCCCCATCTTGACCCCCTTCCGAAGAAAGAGAGGGTCCCGCCATATTGATAGGGCACGGAAGCAGACGCGCGACACCTTCAATAGGCGAAGGGTCGATCCTGTTGACCGAGCCCCTGAGCGTTTCATCCACCAAAGGAAGGGCCTCTTGTGTAGCAGCCCCAGGGGAAGCACCGGGGAAGCTGTGGCCATGAGACCCAGGAGCCTGCAACACGTACCCACAGATACATGATGGTAAGCATGTTGTAATGCTGGAAATCTGAGCAGGAGCCAAGCGGGCCTGCATCGGAACGGAATCCAGATGAACACCTATGAAGGTGGTCTGCTGAGCCGGAGTAAGAACGCTCTTGTCGGTGTTCACTCTCAAACCAAGAGATTGAACGTGCCGAAGAACGACATCTCTGTGGTGAGTCGCCAACTCCCTGGAGTGGGCCAGAATGAGCCAATCGTCCAGGTAATTGAGAATACGGATGCCCTGGAGCCTCAGCGGGGCCAGAGCAGCATCCATACACTTCGTGAACGTCTATAAGGGCTTCAGACAATCGGAAGTAGTCTGTAGTAGTAAAGTGACGCAGCGTCGAGTGAACCTATGAAAGAGAACCATTTTCTGATCTAGAACTGTAAAGTTATTTCGTGAAGAGAACTTGGATCTGTTTTCATCGGCAGGGTCATTATTGGGGGTCTTTTGCTGGAATGGGCATAGGGAAAGGCCTTTGGGTTTCCAGGATAGATTTTGGACCTTTAGCACCTTTGGATGCGGAGCCGTGCGGAAAGTTACATAATTCACCGTGCACAAGCTTGCCCTAGAAGAATGAAGACATTGGCTGGAGGGAGTTAATCACCGCTTTGAAGTGATCACGGATCATCAGAACCTTGAATACCTGCGTGAAGCCAAACATCTAAACCGACGCCAAGCTAGATGGGCCGCTCTTCTTCACCCGGTTTGACTTCAGTCAACTATCGTCCTGGCCATAAGAATGATAGAGCGGATGCCCTGTCAAACCTTCATCAGCCCGATCCCGAATTTAGTTCTCCAGAACCCTTTCTCCCTCCAGCCATGATCATTAGTCCTATCCAGGGGTCCATTGATGATCAGATCATTCAGGCTTAGCTCATACCTCTCTGGGCTCTGGACACCCAGGTAGTGAACGCACCCTCTCACTCCTACGTCCTCGCTACTGGTGGCCCTCCATGACCCAGGATATCTCCCGGTTCGTCAAGGGAAGCTCAGTCTGCGCCGTCACCAACACACACCGTGAGCTCCCAGAAGGCAAGTTACAGTTCCATTACCCATTCCACACCGTCCTTGGTCTCATCTGGGTATAGACTTCATGACCGACATTCCTCCTTCAGATCATCACACCTGTGTGTTTGTCATAGTCGACCAATTCTCCAAGGCCTGCAAACTCATCCAGGTGGAGGACCTGCGTGAAGTTGGCCCGCCACCCAACGCAAAACGTCTGCAAAATAGTCTCAAACGTTTGTGCTCCGTTTGTGCAGGTAAAATTTTAGTTTGTGTTGCTTTGGTTTTTAAGATATTAAAATAATATTTGGTGGTCATTCTGAGGTCACTCAGCCCCCCACATGCTCCAAATTCAGCCCAGATAGTCTCAATCGTTTGTGCTGGTTTGTGCCGGTAAAATTTCCGTTTGTGCTGCTTCCGTTTTGAAAATATTAGAATTTGAATTATAGGCGATGACGTCACCAGCCCCCCCACGTGCTCCAAATTCATCCAAAATAGTCTCAATCATTTGTGCTCCGTTTGTGCAGGTTTGTGTCGGTAAAATTGTAATTTTTGCTGCTTCCGTTTTTAGGATATTAAAAGAACATTTATAGGTCATTCTGAGGTCACTCAGCCCCCCACATGCTCCAAATTCATCCAAAATAGTCTCAATCGTTTGTGCTTCGTTTGTGCTGGTTTGTGCCAGTAACATTTTTGTTAGTGCTGCTTCTGTTTTTTAAAATATTAAAATAATATTTATAGGTCATTCTGAGGTCACTCAGCCCCCCACATGCTCCTAATTCACCCCAAATAGTCTCAATCGTTTGTGCTGGTTTGTGACGGTAAATTTTTTATTCGTGCTGCTTCAGTTTTTAAAATATTACACTTTGAATTATAGACGATGACACCAGCCCCCCACATGCTCCAAATTCACCCCAAATTGTCTCAATTGTTTGTGCTTCGTTTGTGCTGGCTTGTGCTGGTAAAATATTTGTTTGTGCTGCTTCTGTTTTTAAATATTAAAATATTATAGCCTAGCTACATTAAAGGCGATGGCGTCACCAGCAGAATTGCATATACAGCATACTCATATAGGCTATAGCCTAAACATTTAGCAGAAATAGTAATAGCAGTAGGTTACCTATGCTATTTCAAATAACATACTCTCTGTTTGAACAAACTCTGGTTATTTTCCTCCTTTTTGGTGACAAGCGCGTGTCAGAAATGGAAAGTTGTGCAGCATCTCAATCCGTGTCATTCCTTCACTTAATTAATCTTGAAAAAAAAAAAAATTGCTACTTATTTCTCTGTCTAATAAAACCAAAACGAAAAAAATAAATAAATAGAAATAAAGACATTATCTTTAAGGCCTAATATGATTTTCTACTTTTAAAAAAAACAAGACAAATGAGAAACGGTTTGACATTTTGTTTTTTAGTTTTGTATAAGAAACGTAAAAACGAGACTTAAGAGGTGTTTTCTTTTCTTTGGTTCATGTGTAGCCTAAAACATTTTTATGCTTTAGACCTATTGTATTTGTTTCGAATGTGGGCGGCCCTAAAACGTTCCTTTTAGCTTTATATGATCTAAAACATTGAGGAAAATGTATTCATTTTTATTTATTTTATTCTCAAAAAACCTTTTAAGAAAAACATCTGATATGCAACATCTCACTATTATAATTGATCAGAATTGATTTAATAATGACATAATTTGTATTTAATAAACCCAACCCCATAAAAATAACATATATATATATATATATATATATATATATATATAATGTATATAGAGAGAGCTCAGACAGGAACGAATGAGGCTACCTCTGGTTTCATATGTATTTGCCTACATAATCAGAAAATTATCTACATATTTAAATCTTTCTATAGACATATTTTCCATGTCTGTGAGGCAGGTTTTCGCTGAGTTTCGGCAGAAAGCGCACATCATTTGTTCTCTTTATTTTACAAAGCGTTTTACTTTTTAAAAATATATCTTAGCCTTTCTGTAGGCTTGACCAAAATGATTAACTATTAAATATTAAATATTTTAAATTATTTCCGCTGTTATCAGGAAACAATGGAAGGGAACGCGCCGGCGCCGGCGACACCTCCGTGGACAGGTATGCTCTTTATATTTGCAAGAAATAGCCTATATTCAAAAGCCAGTATGAAGAAACATTATTGTAAGTAATTTGCAGAGCAGTACATCTGATGAACTCGTATTCTGCGTGATGGGACCGGCAAGGCAGGATGAGTTGAAGGGCGTTTCAGGGCTCGTTTTTACCCCTGAACAAAAATGTGTAGAAATTATCAGAAGGTACACCGGGTCCAAAAAAACATGCAATATTTCATTATTTAATTACAAAACCAAAACTAAAAAACAAATAAAGAATTATCAACAATTAATTATGTAATTAGGATCAATAATCATTCAGGAAACAACATATAATATTTATATAGCCTACCTTAACAACCAGTTTGGCTTGTGTACCGGGAGTATTTTCGGTGATGATTCCATATGAAACTGTTATTTTTGGTTTTACATATTTTGAGAGAGAAGAGTCAGATGCTTTTTTTTAAATTGTATTTAATCAATCTTATTTTGTTTTTGGCTTAATATCTTATGTACACACAATTGTAAAGTTAGGAAGAGTAAGCCTTTCTTTAACAATTTTCTTTAAGACTTGAAATACTATGTAGCCATTGATTTTTGATTCTTCTAATAATTTACTAAGAAAGATTTGATGTCGTCACCAATAATTCAATGTCTAATAGTTTAAAAAGGGAAGCAGGACAAACAAAAATTTTACCGGCACAAACGAAGCACAAACGATTGAAACCATTTGTGGTGAATTTGGAGCATGTAGGGGGCTGAGTGACCTCATGACCTATAAATGTTCTTTTAATATTTAAAAAACCGGAAGCAGCACAAAAGAAAATTGATATGGCACAAACCAGCACAAACGATTGAGACTATTTGGGCTGAATTTGGAGCATGTGGGGGGCTGAGTGACCTCAGAATGACCAATAAATATTCTATTAAATTAATATCTTAAAAACGGATGCAGCACAAACGAAAATGTTACTGGCACAAACCTGCACAAACGGAGCACAAACGATTGAGACTATTTTGGATGAATTTGGAGCATGTGGGGGGGCTGGTGACGTCATCACCTAAAATTAAATGTCTAGTATTTTAAAAACGGAAGCAGCACAAACGAAAATTTTACCGGCACAAACCTGCACAAACGGAGCACAAACGATTGAGACTAATTTGGATGAATTTGGAGCACGTGGGGGGGGGGGGGTGACGTCATCGCCTATAATTCAAACTCTAATATTTAAAAAACGGAAGCAGCTCAAACAGATATTTTACCAGCACAAACGAAGCACAAACGAGTAGGGTTGGGCATCGAGAACCGGTTCCAACTTGGAACCGTTTAAAAAATAACGATGCCATTGGAATCGTTTAGAAATTTTGTTTTCGATTCCGATCATCGGTTCCAAACGCGCAAGTTTTCGGAAGTGCTTGCCGCGCCCGTTTGTTCTGTTGCAGCCATGGAGCACGGTAAGTGGCGCTCAAAAGTGTGGCTTTATTTCACTAAAAAAAAAAACCTGGGTCGGCACAGTGCAACACATGACAAACTTATTTCTTGCACGGGAGGATGCACTACAAATATGTGGTGTAGCTATAAATTAACGAGTGTAGCGTGTTTGAAATGCTGCGCAGGTCTGTCCCTCGGGCAACCCTGCGCTAACCAACGTTATTAACGGGATAGTTCACCCTGAAATTAAAATAAAGCCTTCTTTTACTTACCCTGATGTTGTCCCAGTGCCCTATGTCCTATGACATTTAAAATACTGTTCCTGCACGCGCTCCTTCCTATTATGGCAGTGAATGGCGATCAGCTAAAACATTACAAAAAGTAAACAAATGTATCACGCAACGATACAGGGAGACGCGCGCCATATGGAAAGTGTTCAGTGGGCACACTATAGGTTTTGCGAGAAAGAAACCGTATTATTCAGTCAAAACACTGAGCTCGGCCGTTATTCTGAGCGCGCTCCTCTGTGTAAGTTACACTATGAGCCGTCAGCCGCCGCCGGCGCTCATGCCTACTATAATAACTCGCACTGTTGTCATTGCACCCACGAAAGCACACACACACACACACACACACACACACACGCGCACCATTTTGAGAAATCAAGCTCAATAGAAAAAAACCCGATTCTCGTCTTTTCTATAACGTATATGATAAGAAATAATACTAATAATATAACCTCCTTAAGTGAATATTGTGTACCGGTTGTCATGACAATATTGCACGAGGCTACTGCGGCTTGGAGTGCGCACACACTGGAACACGCGCATTTGAACAACAGCTGGGTGAGTAAAAGATGGCTTTATTTTCATTTCAGGGTGAACTAACATTATCCCACCTCATCATAATCAGGTAAGTGATTGTAGTGTAAACCCCTTGACCAAATTGCGAATTGTGGTGAACAACAACGTTACTGAAATTATTTTTCCCCCTCGTAGATAAATGTAGCTATATGCAAATTGCCCACGCTAGTAGCAGTCCTAATGACTGCTGTTAATGCTATTGTTAAACCGGGACTCGGTGTGGAACTCCATTCACCTTTGCAGCAAAGCAAGTGAAAATGCCAGCGGAGAAAGTCCCAAAACTAAAACTCATTATTGAATCAAAATACAATTTTCCTCTGTGAAATGAGCCTGTGACATGTTGTGACTCCACCCCTCAAAGAATCGGAATCGAGAATCGAAAAGAACCGTAATCGAAACTAAGAATCGGAATCGGAATCAGAATCGTTCAAATCAAAACGATGCCCAACCCTACAAACGAGTGAGACTATCTTGGCTGAATTTGGAGCATGTGGGGGGCTGAGTGACCTCAGAATGACCTATAAATATTCTTTTAATATCTTAAAAACCAAAGCAGCACAAACGAAAATTTTACTGGCACAAACGGAGCACAAACAATTGAGACTATTTTGCAGACGTTTTGCATTGGGTGGGGGGCCAACTTCACGCAGGTCTTTGACCTGCCTACCCACTGCATTTGAAGCAGCAGAGACTCTCTTTTAGCATGTGTTCCGTAACTTTGGTCTACCTGAAGATCAGACTGGGGCCCTCAATTTATCTCACAAGCATGGCAAGCCTTGTTCAAGCTCCTCGGAGTCTCTGTCAGTCCAGGCCATTAGCAGGACCATCCAAACCCCCAGATAAACACGAGATGTCCTCATGGTTTCTGATCTGAAGTTGATCTGCAGGCTTTGATCATGAGTTTTTGGAGATGTCTGAATGAGTCACATTTGCTTCATGTTAAAATGTTAAATACTGTCTGGCGATGTTAGATAACTCTGATCTGAGGTTTGATAATCACTGATATGTTTCAATTCCCTCCTACCGAGTTTCCTGGACCGACAATCTCACATGAATATGGTTGAATGTAGTATGTTGTTGTAATACAAAGCAACATTACAAAGATGTCTAAAACTATTCCCAAGCTGATCTAAAACTAGTTTGTTTCATTTTTATGGTTGGGACCTGCATTTTTAGATGATGAGGCTGATCCTAGAAGAGTTTGTTATATTTTAAAATATTTTATACAAAGGGCGACAAAGAGTATATACCTTATATGATCACTAACTCTTTTGCAGGTTTGAAAGGCCTATTTATTTGACTAATTATTATTTGTTCTTCAGAAAACAACTCAACAGGAGAAAAGTAAAACACCAGTTTATAGATCAGGCAGAGAGTATGACAATTCAGGTTGGTAACTGAGATAAGCAGAGCGATGAGTGATGAATAGATATCCGAAGAGAGTAACAGTCCTTACTGGAATCTTGCAGAGTGGGATGAGTGAATGGAATGGATGCACACACCTCAGTTGCCGATGTCCAGGAGGGAAACAACGAGACGTTAGAGTATGGAGAAGTAGGAGGAAGACGCTGGAGATGAGGAGGGAGACAGAGTGGAGATCGTGGAACGCTGGAGTGGGAATCTTTTTGGAATCGATATTAACATGTAAGTAGAGCATACAATTTCAGTCTAGTATCCACTTGGGAGTGTGACTGAGTTGTGTGCTTAAGTAGTCCATGGCTGATGATCTGCAGGCTGTTCATCAGCCCGATCCCGAATCTAGCTCTCCAGAACCCATTCTCCCTCCAGCCATTATCATCAGTCCGATCCAGGGGTCCATTGATGATCAGATCATTCAGGTTGCACGCTCCGAACCTGCTCCGCCGGGAGGTCCTGAGGGGCTCCTTCACGTACCATCAGCTCTTCGCCAACCCCTCATGGAGTTAGCTCATACCTCTCCAGGCTCTGGACACCCAGTACATGCAGGATGTGACTGTAACAACAACAGGTTTTGCACTATATGATTTCCTGTGGAACAATTTTTTTTAACTGTATCCTTGTGTTATGTTGTGAAAAGCCTATAAAGATGTCAATAGAAATAATAGACTCCAAGATAACCTACTTTGAGCCCCAGCAGGACCAAGCCAAACACGAGATAAACACAAGATCTCTTCATTGTTTCTGATCTGCAGGCTTTGGTATTGAGTTTTTGCAGAGTCATGTTTTAGATGCTTACAAACTCAGATCTGAGGTTTGATAAGCAAATCCCGACATACAGAGTTTCCTGGACCTACAACCTCACACAAATCTTCTGGTGGTTGAATGTATAATGTTGTTTAATACAAAAAGCATTACAAAGATATTTAAATCTATTCTAATTGTTCTAGTGCTGGGGAAAAATTAATCGTGATTAATCACATCCAAAATAAAAGTTTGTGTTTATATAATATACAGTATGTGTGTGTACTGTGTATAATTATTATGCATATATAAATACACACACATGCATGTATATATTTAAGAAATATTTGCATACTGGATATATAATTAATCTTATATAACATATTTTTCTTAAATATATACAGTACATGCATGTGTGTTGATCGATATTGATTTATAAAGAAAGCATATATGTTCCTAATTCTGAATATCTGATAATTTAGTCCACTGGCAACATGGGAATAGACTGACGCAGATGTAAATAAATGGTTAAAAAAAGTAGTTTTGTTTTTTTTTTCGCACAAAAAGTATTCTCGTCGCTTCATGAAAAATTAAGGTTGTACCATTACATTGACTATTTTATGTCTTTCCTACTTTTCTGTGCCTTGAAAGTGGTAATCAAATGGCTGTCTATGGAGGAGACAAGAAAGCTCCAGTTCAGCTTTCATCAAAAAGATGTTCCGAAGATGAACAAAAGTCTTACGAGTTCGGAATGACATGAGGGTGAGAATGACAGAATTTTCATTTTTGAGTAAACTAACCCTTTAAGTGCAAAAATATAGCCTAACTAGTAATAAGTATGATGTTATGCTCACTTAAAGAAGTATACTTGCAGTATAAAACTACTAATTTACTGAGAGTATACTTCAAAGTGTACTTTCATAAACTAAAAAATGTGCTACAAGTATTTGGCTAGTAAACTATCAGTAAGTTCACTTGTAAAGTAACAGTCCAAATGAAAAACTATAGTTGTAAACTAGTTTCCTACTGTTACACTAAAAAGTATAATTTTTATGCACTAAAAAGTGGGCCAATTTAGTCTCAAGTATTAAAACAGTGCCCTTACAAATCTAGTAAACTGATAATACTACATAAAGTATTCTTAAAATATACTCGAACTTTACTTAAGTATAGTTAATAAAATTAACTTGAAGTATACGTTACTTATTTTTTGTAAGCAGAGTCTGACACCAGGTAATCTCAATGTTTTTTTTAATATTCATTTGCATAGATTGAGCGTGAAATGACAACAGGTTTAACACTCAGTATCTTGCAATACTGATCAGGAGATATCAAAAATACATTTAATAAGAAAGGACAGTTGTCTGAAGCAATAACAGTATTATTTTGTGTAAAGGTGTTGCGTTTTCCTCTCTAAAGCAGCTTCTTTATCCAAGGCTCGTTTGGTTTCACACAGAATACGGTTTTCGGTGTCGTAACCCTGAGGGACAAAAAGTTCACAATAATATTTTTTTGTTATTGCTAGCATACGCAAAATCATTTTTATCATTTGTCTACAATTTAAAATGAGCATATGACAATTTTTCTAAATTATAGCCTATATTTCAGAGATGAATATATACTTACACAACGCCCGCAACGGGACAATGTGAACTTGTCCTCAAAGCACTCACTACTTTATTGGCTGGAATTTGGAAGTCGATAAAATCGAAGCAACACCTCTCAGGAACTGCAGCATGAGCTGTTGGCGAGGAGAAAAAATGTATATATATATCACCCTATTTCACTGACTAGGGTTAAAGTTCTTGATGTTTAATTTGCAGAATCTTCAGAGCCTTTTGTTTTCTTACACGCACCATATGTCAAGTTTTGTTCAAAACCTGAGAATAAACTACAGAGTTCATTGAGGAACTTGCAAAGACTGTAAAATCTTTTAAGATTTAAGAGTGAAATATCACTTTGCATGTATATGCAATTCAATTATTATGGCCTATATGTCCATATACATGATAATTTAGTCAAGAGCAAAATTACACATAAAGAGAACTTACGCTGAGCCTCAGAAGTCCAGCCCATCAGCAGGACCATCCCAAACGCCAGACACAAAGAAGATGCCCTCATGGTTTCTGATCTGAAGTTGATCTGGAAGCTTTGTAATTGTTGTAGATTTCTGAGACTATGTGTGACTGCTTCACATTTATAAACGCTTTTGAACGTGATGCAAGATATAGAAACTCAGATCTGTGGTTAGATAAGGACTTGAACTGCAGCCCCCTACCTCTTCCTCAAAGCCTACACGGGTAATCACATTTGCTATATTGGCTTTCTGCTTTTTGCAAAAATAGATTGTGAGGCGATAAAAGACTGGTGTCACAAGTTTACAGCAAAGATGCACATCTTCAGACAGTAGCCTACAGATTTTTTTTGCTGACAAGAAAAAGTCACACTTATTTTATTTGAGTCACATTCTGGGTAAAATAATTTCTGCACCTTCCTTCATGTCCAAAACCCATGAAGACTATAATTCCATGTGGTAAATTCATGATTTGACTTTTCCACCCGTCTGCATTTGCAAGGGAAAAAAAGTAGGTTACCCACTGGGAAATGTGAATAATTATAATACTTTGTGATAACTTTCATGTATAATTTTTTTTTTTTTAAGAAAACTTACCAGATCAATTTAAACTTTTTTAGATATGAGATTGAACTCGATTTTAGTCCGTTTAATATAATTTAAGTTGAAAAACAAGCTGATTCAACTTTTTTTTTTTAAAGGTAGAACTGAACTTAAGTTTTTAAGTTTGAATTAGGTGGAATTTTTGGAATATTCATTAATGTTTCATGGCATTGTGGAGTTTCAGGGCAATTATGAATATATGTACTGTACTGAACTATAATTATTTATTATATAAATATGATATGTATTATTTAATCACTGCCATGTTGAAAATAATTAATTAAAAACTAATTATAATATTTTTATTTTAAACTTTATGATTATTCTTATGCTACTAATAAATATGCTACTAGAATAAAATTCTAATGTTTTATTTTATTTTAAACATTATGATTATTATTGTTATGCTACTACTAATAAGTTGAAATAAAATAAAATTCTAACATTTTATTTTAAACTTTATTTAAAAAATATGATTTGTATTATTATGCTACTACTACTCCTAATAAGTTTAAATACAATTAAGTTCTAATATTTTTTATATACATTTTATTTTAAACTTTATTGAAACATTATGATTATTATTTTTATGCTACTAAGTTTAAATAAAATAAATGTTCTATATATTTAACTTATTTAGATGATTATCAGATTACCTACACATTTTATGAAATATTATGAATCAAGATCCCACACAAGTTGTATCTTGGGTGTTTTTTGTAGTGGTCTATTTAGCATCGTTATTTGTGGAAAAAATCAAAACCAAAAAGAAAAACCCTTGCGCTCATTATCAGACTGTGACATACTTTCTGTCTGACATTGATCTGGTGAGGTTTTTTCCACTAAGATCTTTTCTGTGTTTAGCTTTTCCCTCTGTCTATATGAATTTCAACTTTCTTTTAATAAAATCTTGATCTGTTTATAATAGTAATATTCTTTATATGGCCGTTCTCACAAAACCATCCAAAGTCATGTGAAATTGATTGAAGATAAAGAGGATGCATCTCAGCAAGCATCTACGCAGCCTGATAATGATCTAGCTCAGCACTTTTGGCCTGTGGTTTGTTTTACGATATGTTCCCTCATTTTAATGTGTGGCAATTGCATATGCAAATACTGTACTAGGTGTTCTAGTGTAAATGTGTGAATGTGTATATCTGTTATTAGTCACATAATCATCAGCTCACAAACTGTGATGTTTTCAGAAGTACTCACAAATGGAAATGTTTGATAATGAATTAACCCAGACAGCAACAAAATCCAGACCCCATCACATGTGTATTCAACACGTACCAGATGTGGGCCGGATCTGGGCCGACACGATGTTGCTGTCTGGGAGAATATCACGTACACCTGCTAAAATAATATTACTAATCTATCCATGAATGACATCAAACATCATCGAACATCAAAATCCATGAGGAACTACCGACAGTGGGACATATTTCATTTCTGGAGTAGTAAGTGAAATTAGAAATGTTGATGTGCTGTAAAATGTGACTCATTTTGTCTTTTAAGAGCTTAGTATTCAATGTAGGCTACTTTAATGTACAATGTGACCAGTCACACAGGCATGTGTTTAGAGACGTAACTCTCTCTTCCAGGTTTTTCAGCTTCAAGCATTTAATGCAATGCTCTCTTAAAGTAACTACATCACAGTATAAAGGCTAATTCACTTGATCTAAAATCATTTTGTATATGTTAAACATATTCCCTTCAAATTAGAAATAAGTTTAATTAGTTTTCAGCAGAGGAGCAGAACGGAAGTTCACTGGAACAGACACTGTCATTATTCTGAGAAACATATACCCTTCTGAAACTCTCACCTATTTGCGGTGGCTACTTCGCAAAGAGATTTTGCTGTTTGCACTCTCTTCATTCACTATGTTAGAGGACCAAACTTGCATGGAAATAAATAAATAAACTTTATTTTAAGTGTCCTTGTTACATTATGTTACATGTAGCCTACTTTCTGTAATAACAGTAAATGATGCATAACATGCAACCATAAACCAAACCTGAATCCAAACACGATCGCTAGTATCCACCAAATATCTATCACTATAGCAAAGCCTTCACACAGAGGAAAAAAGTGTCAAAATTGTAGCTTGTCACTGAGGCAGTACCCTTAAAAGGACATATTTGTACCTTTTTCAATCATATAAGGTGCATTTAGAGTACAAATATGTACCTTGGTACAAAGGGTAGAGTAGGGGAAAACGCCCCCCCCCCCCCCCCCCCCTTAAGGACCGTGCAACCTTTTCTGTCAAACAAAAGTTAAATGTATCTAGTTATCCTATAGTTTTCAGTAACAATGACAAATTATAAACCAAGTATGAAAAATATCAGGTGGGGTAAAATTTTGAAATAAGCCCCCACTCTGACAAAGCAATTTGCTTTATAAGTTTACAGCAAAATCAGAGTACGAGCATGTTTCAGCTTAAAATGAAAAAGACAGGCCAAAATAACAATAAATAAATATAAATATTATTAATGAACCATTTTGAAAATCAACCTTATTGAAAAATATTGTTAGCTGATGTTAACTGGCTGGCTAACTAGCTAGCTGATGCTAATGTGAGGTCATTTTTAAATATAAAGTCCAAATATTTTTATTCAACCACCTAGTTAGATTACATTTGATGGGAAAACAAAGAATGTGATGTTCGGAACATGGTAACTACAGTATTTATGATAGTGGAAAGCGATGCTCCCTGCTGTGTTTTATTCCAAGTGGCGGCGGGCATTTTACCCCGCAGACTAGGCCTATAGGTTTGAAAAAAAAAAAACGTTATGTCATTCTGAAAATATAATTGTATTTTCCTTAAATAACAAGAAGCTACTAACTACAGGCTTAGCTCTTCTCATATAAAATAAAACGGTGATGTTCTGCAAAACAGCAATCTTTAAAACACTTTTTTTCTTACTGTTTTATATCACTTAGCGTGAAATCCGTTTTCTCTCAGGTACGTCACCGGTGTAAGCTTAGCAGTGAAAACTTCTACATCACTAAAACGTATATCTTGATTTTATCTAGTGGTTATTTTGGAAAAACAGTAGGGGTGGCATTTTACCCCATGGGAGTGTTTTCTCCCACTCTACAGTTATTTTAAGAGGTACAATCTTTTTCTCTGTGTGTTGCAACTACCTTACATGCTATCATCATGCTAGTTCATGCTAGCAATGTGATAAACATAGGTGATAAAACATGCTAGCAATGTGCTAATTTATGCTAGAAAGATGATAGCATTGTTCTAAATCAACATGCTAACAATATGCTAAAACACCTTAAGCTATCTTTCTCTCTATCGATTGATCTGTTTTCTGACTGTATTGCCTTCAAAACCTTCAAACTTTAAGCTTCAAACTTCTTCGAGCTGAAACCCTTTCAACTTCATGCTTTTCATTTTTTTTCCTGAATTGCCACACACACACATGAAAAAATCGTATAGTAGGCCTATACTAAAATGATTCTAGTAAATATAGTGTTTTTAACTATAGGCTACTATAGTTACTAAAATATAGCCTACCTTAGTATTTACTAGTTTAACAATTGACTATAATTACAGTATGTAGTATAAATTAACAAAGTGTAGTAAATACTATAATATACAATTTACTGTATTGCTATAGTAGCCTATGGTTCAAAACACTATAGTATTTACTAGAGTAATTTTACTTCTATAATATAGCCTACTAGTATTTTTTCATGTGGGCATTCTCTGAACCAAATTCTCAATAGCCTAAACCAATTTGTCGAATAAATCACTCTCTTTAAAACCTTAAATAAGTGCAGGCCGTTAGACTCTATTTGCAAAACTCTAAACACATTCTCACTCACTAAAACATTTTGCACTGTAAGTGCACGTGTTGCAAAATGCTAGACACAGGAAGGCAAAAGTTAGATACAGCTAAAACAGTTGTCATCGTTTACACACAACAACTCAATATTGTTCACACTTATTTGATGATGTGATCAAATCAACTGCACAAAATAAGTCAGTTCAGAGTGCAGGTAGTGACACCAACAATAGATGGTAACAACCTGAGAGGGAGAAGAGGAAGAGTAGGAGGAAAAGGATGAGGAGGACGAGAAAGAGCAAGGTGTGGACAGTGTTGTCAAGGCTGAATCCGGCACAATAGAGGGTTTCCTCTTATTTTTACAGTATGCAAGTGCTGAATATACAGACATTCAGTAATATTCAGTGCAATACTATTCTTGCAGTACATACAGTATACAATTAATTCGCCTTAGGCTACTACTGTAAGTTGGTTTAGAGTGTTTTAGCAATTATGGGGGAAACTTTACAAAACTGTAAAACTTTTTCAAACTTTCTTGTCAGGTTTTTATCTAGTTTGTATTATGTTTCCTGTTTAGACAATTTATTTACAAGACATATTCAAATACAATGCAAAGGTAATAATTGCAACTGAATTACTTAATAATGATTTAATTATGTAAATACCTCCTGTCCCATGGCATTTAATTTATTTCCTTTTGCGCATTTATCCAGTCTAGTCTCTACTCAGCTCAGCCGCGCCAGCAGAGGTCGCCAGTAAAACCTCCTGCGCTTTTTGCTGCGCGCTGGAACTTCTGCGCATGCGCACTTGCAGCGCGTCTCTTCCCTCCCCGCAGGATCAAACTGCTGCTTGTCCGCGCCGCCGAAACGCCGAGCCGACAATGGCACAACTGGTGGGACCTCTCCGCAAAGACCTCGCCGACTCCCTCTCCTCATGCCGGGTGTTGGTGGTCGGGGCGGGAGGCATCGGTTGCGAGCTGCTGAAAAACTTGGTGCTCACCGGCTTTAAGAATATTGAAGTGGTAAGTTGGAGGAAGGCGGACTCTCTTTGTGCTGCATGAATCAGGCCCCATTACCACCGTCCCGATTTATAATAATTTGCAATGAAAATGAGAGGCATACACTGTGTATACCAATGCATAACACGCTACAGTAAGCGTTCTAATGGCGTAACGCGGTTCGTCTCATCCTAAACACAGAGAACAGATTTTTTTCTTTCGCGCCATGCTCTGTCCGTGACGTAAAATGTCCCTTGAAAACATTGACCACTGAGGCCATATCTAAAGCTAAATTACCGTAGCTATTTCCCCGGGTTATTCCGCAAAACGGTGTCTTTTCATTTAAAAAAAAGATTATATTCAAACGCAGTTTTCTTTGAACATCATTTCTGATGTATAACATTTGTATACATTATGGCAGACATCTTTAAATGTAATGCATGTTATGATATACAGCCTCTACTATAAGTAACAGTGCTGAAAGTAGCAGGATTGTTTTTGTAGTTTATTCATATTGTACACAAGGTTATGAAACTACAAGCTCTTTATTAGAAGGACAATTAAATGCAGGTATTTCTACAAATGTTCAGTTTTCAATCATTTATTTAAGAAAGTTTCCTACTGACTAATGTAATATGCATAAACCAATAAAGGAGATTCATATTTGAACTTGAAGAGTCCTGAAAGGATGATGATATCAGTGCTTTATTTATGTAATTGTACGTCATTTTAATAAGGGAGTGTTACAAAGGAACACATGATGACTTTAAGGGCGTCTTTCAAATGCTTGGTGGGTTTATGGTGATGTCAGGGTTTTCACTAGCAATTTGTAAATATATATATTTTTAATAATCCTCTTTTGCAGATTGACCTGGACACCATTGATGTCAGCAACCTCAACAGACAGTTCCTGTTTCAGAAGAAACATGTTGGGAAGTCCAAATCTCAGGTAAATGGGAAAACTGACATGATTTAGAAATATCCAATCAGACATTGACGACTTGGTGCGTTTCAGGTTGCCAAGGAGAGCGTGCTTCGATTTTGCCCATCTGCGAGCATCACTGCCTACCATGACAGCATCATGAAGTGAGTCCAGTTATGTTTTTGCCAAGATAAAGACTATGTATGAACATTTCAAGTGTTTGTGGCTACTATATCAAACACTAATTCTCTGGCCAAAAAGTTTGATCTCCAGTGTTGTTGTGTTTGCCCCTTGCAGCCCCGACTACAATGTGGAATTCTTCAGGAATTTCCAGCTTGTCATGAACGCTTTGGACAACAGAGGTATGATTTATTCAGCTGATCTTAGCTGAAGTGGAGGAACACTACCTTAATTCCATCTAAAATTGGTCTTTTCTGTTGTCCTTGCAGCGGCCAGGAATCACGTCAACCGAATGTGTTTGGCTGCAGACATTCCCCTCATTGAGAGCGGCACGGCTGGCTATCTGGGACAAGTTACAGTTATCAAGAAGGCAAGGCTCTTCTATTAAATAAACTTTTTTTTTGTATATTCATTTCAATGCCGTGCTCTTGGCATTCATGTGTTGTACATTTCCAAACTGCAGGGTCAGACGGAATGCTACGAGTGCCAGCCTAAACCTACACAGAAAACTTTCCCAGGTTGCACCATTCGCAACACGCCCTCCGAACCCATTCACTGCATTGTGTGGGCCAAATATCTCTTCAAGTAAGTTCTCTACAATAACATCTGTCCCGTCTCATCTCCGTGACGGATGTGGTTCCTAATCAAGGGCCCTATGAAATCAGTTTTATTTTCTCCCAAATTCCATGTTTTCCATTTAAATTCAGGATTCTTAAGTTTTAATAACTCAAAATTGTTTCTAATCATCTGACTTGATAATTGTTTTTTACTTTAAAACAATTCCATCATTTATTAACATTCTTATACTATTAATAATGGTGTGAAATGCTTTATTGTTTTCCGGAAATTCTTTGTTTTCCATATCCTTTGTTTTATAATTTGATTCAAATGTATCAAAATGGATGGAAATCAAATTAATTTATAATGCTTTAACAATTTGAACAAGGAAATTTGAACGATTCCTTTTTTTTGGTAAACTGTGCTGCACAACCAATGTTTACAGCTAGGGGTGGGCGATATCTCTATTTTTAAAATATATCGAGATATTTTTTAAACACGATATGGATTTTGACATATCGTATATATCGATATATTGTTTATATTTAATTCTGAATCCGCCACTTTGCTTGTTTGCCTTCTCTGGGCTGTGCTCGCGCCCGCTCGCACGCCCCCCGCCTCCTTCCTTGCTTTTGTTTCCCCTCCCCTCGCGTGTTGTCATGGCGGCGTCCGCAGCCAGCCCGGAGGCTACAGAACTCGTCTTAAAAACAACTGGCTCCATTATATGGAGATACTTCGGTTTTAAGGCGTCGGACGAACAGCAGACAGATGTCTACTGCCATGAATGCCGACAGTTGGTTCTCAAACACTTGATCCAAGATACAGTTTACCTAGGCGGCATACCTTTGCGAGACAAGAACTCCCGCGACCGTACACTACGGCGAGAGAGCGGCTTGCTTGCAGGAGAAGGTTACTTACTATGCCCTTGATTTGAGTTGTTTTATTTTTGAATGAAAATTCATTATTTGCATGCGTTTTAAAGCCTTGCGCGTAGGGCACCATGTGCTTTCCCGAGCGCGTGCACTAAAAGCCTGTCAAACAAGTGATTACTGGACTAAATCTTGATTACTGGTTAACATAAACACAGTCGGTTATGTCTAAAGTGAAAGTAAAATCGGCGTGTGTCTGTATATTAGATGCGTGAAAGTCTTAAATTACAGCAGGGCAGCCGAGTGAACACGCTGCCGCTTGTCCTTAAAGGGACAGTTCATTTACATTTACATTTATGCATTTAGCAGACGCTTTTATCCAAAGCGACTTACAACTTGGGGGTACAATAAGCGATTGGTCGTGAAGAGTCGAGTGAGCGCAACAAGTGCCTGAAATACTTGGTCCGTGTACATTTCTCAGTGTAGCACAGGCTAGAGTAGTGCGGGAAAGAGGAGGAAAAGAGGAAAGGAAAGTGTTTTTTTTTTTTTTTTTTTTTTTTTTTTTAGGAGGTTAAGTGCTCACGGAAGAGATGAGTTTTTAGTTGACTTTTGAATGTTTAGGTTTAACGTCTCATCCGAAGGACGGTGCTTGTTACAGTATAGTGTCCCAATCACTATACTGGGGTGTTAGGACCCACACAGACCACAGGGTGAGCACCCCCTGCTAGCCTCACTAACACCTCTACCAGCAGCTACCTGGTTTTCCCAGTTGGTCTCCCATCCAGGTACTAACCAGGCTCAGCCCTGCTTAGCTTCAGTGGGAAACCAGTCTTGGGCTGCAGGGTGATATGGCTACTGGTATCGAGATATATATCGTATATCGAGATATAGCAAAATATATCGAGATATATTTTTTGCTCCATATCGCCCAGCCCTATTTACAGCTTAAATTAAAATATGGTTGAACAATTTTTACTTTGAAAAGTACAATAGTTATTTAGTTTTGTCATAATTTCAAGTTAAACCGAACCTTTATTTTGGTTGGTTGTGTTGGTTTACCTTTGAGTTTGTGTGTAGCTGATGATTTTATTAAATTAAATAAATACAGGCCTGTTTTGGCCGGATTAGCTTGGTTTTGAAAGCAAATTAAATTGAGCTAATTTTATTAAGCTTACATGTCATATTGAATTGCCTCCATAGTCAGCTTTTTGGCGAAGAGGATGCGGATCAGGAGGTATCGCCTGACACGGCTGACCCTGAGGCTGCCTGTGAGTAGCCACACATTTACCACAACTTATAACTACTAAATGTATATCAGTGGCTGCGAATGCTCTGCATACCCAAGCCATTCGTTGACTCGCTGATTAGTAGTAACACCTATAAATGACAATAAATTCCCTTGTTTGATGTGTACCATAACGCTTGCATGACAAAAATCTTAGTAATAGCCTACGTATGCAACTCTCCGTCATTTATTTATTTGCCAAACGACTGTCATTTTCTTCAAATCGGCCACTCAGTTCCGGGTAAGCGGGTCCACAGCAGCTTTGGTGCCTACGCTCTGTTATGTATCGTTGTCATTCTCCCACATTCTCATTGGTTTGCTGGCATATGGGGGATTTAATGCACAGGGTAAGCTGTCCCCGAATCGCTCGCTCAAGAAAAATGTGCTGCTGCTGCCGCCAGATCTCGATCACTGAAAATCACACTGTATTTGATACAGAATTAACTAGACTAAATCAAGTGAAAAACTTTGAAACTATGCATAACTGAAACTATTTCCATACTATTTTATTTTCTCTAGTAGGCATGTGCCGGTATCAAATTTTCATGTTGCGAATAATTGCTGAAGCTTTTATCACGGTATACGGTATTATCACGATATTGAAATAAGTTGCAAAAAAAGTGTTGTCATACTATAACAGGTTAAATCACTTTCTTATAACAAAAGAACCAAACATTTAAATACAATAAAGCAATACACAAAAATGTATAAATTAAACAAATATTTAAAACAGATTAAAGTGCAAAATAATTATAAAGAACAATAGGTATGCTGAAATGTACATTTAACTAAGATTAATACATGCTTTAGAAGTATTTTTCATTGTCAGTTTGTTAATGAATGAACTAATGTTAAATACTGGAGCCTTGTAAAGTGTGTGATTGAACAACAGTCAGAACATTCAAACAATATCTAGGGCATGTAATTTAGTCCAGATTAAAATATAAAATTCAAGTTTGAAAATGAATAGCCTTAAGTCTTTAAGTATTAGGTTATGTGATTACTGGAGAAACGGCTGCATTTCTGCTGTTCCGTCAGCGCCCTCTGCTGTCGAAGAATGAATGTGCACTTCAGCACGTCTCCTCATTCCGCCATGTGCTCGGCTCATGCACGGTCTATTTACGTCAGTGCGCGTTCCTCTTTGACGTGTTGTTCATTTTAAACGGTTGATGGGTTAAGTATTCTTAAAATTCATTCTAAAAATCTGAATAATTCGTAATAAATAATTATTCACGGTATTTTGAAGTGCCCACGATAACAATATTGTGCATGTTCATTATTGCGGTATATCGTATTACCGTTTACCGGCACATGTCTATTCTCTAGGGATGCGCGATATTACTTTTTTTTTTTACCTATAACCGATAATTAAGTCCTTCTCATGGCCGATACCGATAACCAATAAGTTTATATTTTTATATTTTAATTTCCATATTATCTGCAGTTCGTGCATCCAGGAGAATAGAAAATAAGATGCACTGATGAAACTGATATTTTAGTAGCTCTGGCCTAGCTATAATGGCAAATATCAGTCCTAATTCTTCAAATTTTTTTATTTTTTTGTGTAAGGCACCACAATACTTAGTTCTGTTAAACACTTTCTGTTACTATGACAGAATTATGGTTTATCTGCACTTAACTCATTTACAACAAATGTATATTCAAGTATGTCATGCATAAAAAACTGCATATTAACCTTTAGTGCATGAGGATGAGGATGAGGATACATAATACATCAAATACATGAATAAAATGCATTGCCATTTCATTTGTCAACCTCAAGAAAAAACAAAAGTGTGTCCTCAACCAAAGGGCATTGTTGAGATTTCTCTGAAATTATATAGTTTAACAAAAAATAAATATGAGGGATGAGGAAGGTATCTAAGTGTTTTTCAAATACATAATAGATCAAATGCATTGGTCATCAAGGACTATGAAATCCATTACTTTGTCGTTTATGGCTTTAGCCTTTTCGCTGTCTCTGGGAAACTTTTTACATGTTCAAATGCTAGTTGAATGGGGATCGTTGCTCTGTGTTTTAGGCCAGCTACACACTGCAAGCGTGGCAGCGTCTCAGCTGCGTGGCGTGTCCGTTTTTATTTCGGCTCCCATGTTAACACCTGTTGGAAGCGTTTCTAGGCAAAATTGAATAGGAAAAGCTTTATGTCATTTTGACGCGAATACATATTAATAAATTAATAAATGTTTTAAAGGAAATGTATGCAAGATTGTGGCCAAAACTGGTACTGCAATCACTTTCAAATTACTGTAGAGCAGTGTATCCCCTCTCCCCCTGACTCGAGGTTGCCAGATAAGCTGCAGGATCCAGCAGGAACGTAGGCTGCTACAAGGAGCTTTCAATGGCAAGTGACGAGTCCTACACAGCAAGTTTTTTTTTTTTTCATTTTCACAACGTTTTTCTGATTCATAACGAGGTCTTTTAGGTCTCGTAAAGTTTTATTTTTTATCCAAAAAGTTTGTAGCTGCAGCTGTGGTAACTAGAGCAGAGCTGGCAACCCGGATGCCGAAACACTACTGACTTCGTGATTGGTAGATAGGTGGAGGGTGGCGCTTCAGGCCAAAACACAACATGTCAACATCAGTTGAGGGCTGCAACTTCACTTTTAAATGACAATATCCTGGCCGGACTACTGTTGTCAGTGACATAAATATTTGAAATTAACATGATTTCTTAATGTCTAATGACATATTAAAGCGATTTAATGATTAATTGAAATGCATTTCTTACATACAGTTCCTTTAAAGTCTCTAGGTTTTCACATAAATGCAGATATCGTTGTCATTTTTTATTGCTCCTGTCAATCCAGAACTGCTTCGCCGCGATGACGCCCTTTCAAGTGAGAGATAAGATTTGTTGTATTAAAACTTGACGCCTTTCTTCCTCCTCTCAGAATCCTTGTTGAACATGCTTTGCAATTAGCAAAAGCACTGTCCTCCGCTGCCACAGAGAAAAACTTCCAGACCACCGAAGACATGTTCACAGATGATGACGCATTCGTGAGCTGCGTGACACATTCGCTTACACTCGGAAAGCAGACGAATCTCGGGGTGCGTCTCAATCAGCTATTTCAGTAGTCAGGGCACTGATCAGGGAATCAGACAATGGGTTGACTCTCTGATCAGTGCCCTGACTACTGAACTAGCTGATTGGGAACCATCCTCGTATAAATCAGAATAAAAATGGCGTAATTTTCACCCATATCGCCCGATAATTTATCGGTCCGATAAATATCTTGCATCCCTAATTTTCTACATAGGGAAATTTTATTTTTAATGAAAACGTATAAACTGTTAAAGACAGACCTACTGTAAGCAGACCTGTAACTATCCGAGGCTGTTAATTGATAGTCTATGCGTTTGTTAAAACGCCATCAATTTGTATCATTTCAACGTATTTTTTTAAAAGAATACTTATTTTTATTATATAAATTTTTTCTAATGATATTTTACTTGTATTTTATTTCTAATAGGCTACTAATATGTATTATATTATACTTCATTTTAATTCTTAATAAAAAAAAACACTTCTGGGATACATTTAAATTTTGCATACTTTTTCTTATTTGTTGTCTCTAATTTAGATTAGCATGTCCTCAGCTGATGCGCTGTACCTTTTAAAGGTGAAACATGAAGTTTGTGCGACATTAGTGCCACCTAGCGGAATTACAAAAATACAGCATATTTTGCAAATGCCCCTCTGTGTGCCACACTTAACTCAACTGAAACGCAACTCAACAGCTTTTATGGGTGCTTGTGAAGGCATCAATAGGTAAATATAGACTACTTTCAATAAATGGTCAAATATATTAGGAAACTTTTATCTGTTTCCATGTGTCATGAGAGTAAAGAACTGAGCAGCTAACACTCTGTATAGACCCTATACAGCGGACTCGCTTATTATAAACCCATGCCGCGATCACCAGGTTCATTTTTGACATAACGTGTCACCCAGCATACCCAATTAAAATGTCACCGCTTGCTATACATGCTGTGTGTGGGTGTGAATGATTTGGTGTATTGAAGCCAGAAACTACCTTTTATATTTATTCATGGAAACTTGTTCTGTCAAGTATGTACTGCAAGTTAACTAATTGCTCAACATGCTGTGGTTTTTATTTGGACCAATTAATGAAGAGATGTCTCTCAACCACAGGGAACCTTGCAGATGCAGCAGCCCGAGCTACGGCCTCAGATCAGGATGGCGATATCAAGCGGGTGTCCACTAAAGACTGGGCTCGTTCAACAGGCTACGATCCCGTCAAACTCTTCAACAAGGTGCAAGCTCTTTTACAAACCTGTCGTTTAGGGGTGTATCGATACACGTCACATTTCACGATACTGGACTAACGATAAGATACTGTTGCGATATTTTAGTCCAAAATAAAGTTATTATTTCTTCTAATACACATGGGAACAAATTAACAAAAATGGACTTGAATAGGTTTTGACTTTGTCCTGCATGCACAGGGCAATGGTTATACCTGAATATAAAAATGTGAATCTGAACCTGAAAATACAAAATTATGACGCACATACTAGCACATATAAATTTACTTTACATATAATGTATGCCTTTTTTACTATTAAAATCATACATTTGGCAATATCAGGACCCACAAATATTCCCCCATTGGATTATTGTACATTATATTCAACATTAAATATAGTTTAAAATAGTCCTGTTACTGAAACTCTGTAAACGTTAATTTTTCACACTCGCGCTTTCAATGCAGGCATTAATTGTATCTCTTTTTGAGAGATTTGTGTACATATATAAACCCATCGTGTCTCTTCAGAAGACTTAGATTTGGATTGGACCACTTGATTGATTTTTAGGATCTTTAGGACCTTTTTTGGCTCTTAAGTTTTAGGGAAATTGAGGGACAGAAATATATCAGGTATCATAAAAAATATAATCTTTTGTGTTAAGAAGATGAATAAAAAATCTTACAGGTTTGACACAACATGAAGGTGAGTACATGATGACAGAATTTAAATTTTTGGGTGAATTGTAATTTATAATAAATACAGTAAACAGTGTCTTGGATAAAACTCGTGAATCATATCGTTTACATGACCGATACATATGGTCACATTTTTATATTGTGATATCTTGATATAACGATGTATTGTTACACCCCTACTGATGTTACATCATTACCCAGTCCATTCTTATAGAAGTGGTCTAAAAGTGATCTTGTGCTTCCGTTCAGCTTTTTAAAGATGACATCATGTATCTGTTGACCATGGATAAGTTGTGGAAAAAGAGGAAAGCCCCATTACCTCTAGACTGGGCGGAAATCCAGCAGCATGGTGAGTCTGTTGACTATATAAGTCTAGTTATATAAACAAATATAAGTAATTGTATTTAAAATAGATGTTTAATGAGTCTGTATGGTGTGTGTTCAAGCATGTTCTCAGGAGGAGGCTTGTGGCACAGGTCTGAAGGACCAGCAGGTGTTGGGTGTTCAGGGTTACGCTCAGCTCTTTCAACGCAGTGTAGAAACACTCCGATCTCAGCTGACAGAGAAGGGAGATGGTGCAGAGCTAGTCTGGGACAAGGTGAGTCTCCACAAGTTTTAGTTGTGTGTATGGGTTCAACCCTTAGAGCACTATTTGTGGGGTCAGACATTAGTAGCAGTGACTGAAACTATAGTGGACATTGAGTGCACTCATTCAATGCCATAATTAGGGCCTTATAAAATCCGTTTTATTTTTTTCCAAATTCTGTTTTATTTTTTCCCAAATTTCGTTTTTTCAGTTTAAATTTTTGCTTATTCCATTTTTTTCCGTTTTAATTTTTGCTAATTCCTTTTTTCCGTTTTAATTTGTGAGAATTCAGGGTTTTTTTTACCCTTAACTGTTATTTTAGTCGTAAAAAGAGTGTGCTTTTAATGTTAATATAATAGAACATACAATGACCTTAAATTTATTGAGGTAACACATTTACTTTTCAGGACAAATGCTGCATGTTGCAACATAACACTGCACTCTAAGTACTTCAAGTCATAACAAAATATTGGTGCTGTGAATTGATTAAAAAAACGAGTTTATTAATTTCTTTCATTAATTAATTATGATTAATTGCAATTAAAAAACATTGGAGTTTTTAATATTTTGATGTTGTATTAATTTCACTCTCCAAATGAGTGAAGAAACAATTTAAAGACAGCATATTTTAAATATTTGTTGTAATGGCATTGTTTTATGAATGAAGGCCAGTATCACTGATACTGATGTCTCTATGAAACATCACTGACATTACAGTATAACTGAAAGCTCCTAATTTCAACATTTATTAGGCTTTAAAAAATAACAACTTTTAATTTAATTGAACTTAAAACAATCTTTACATAAACCCATTATAATAAATGTTATATTTACCCATGGCCTTCCCTGTTAGACATAGCCTACACAGAAATTGAATAAAGTTATCAACACCTTTCTTAGCTGCATAAATAATAAGTGAAATATAGATTAATCATCATTAAAGCTACAATTTTCTCTTGTTCCTGTTGTTCTTTGATGAACATTATTGACAGATATTATCAATGCTACTGTCACTTTTAGATCTACCGCTGCCGAACATGACGCGGATCAGATGCACTGTACCGCGCATCTCATTTTCTCTCAAGTTCATTTAAGACATTATTTTCCATACAGTACATTAAAGTGCATTAAAAACAAGGCAAAATACAGCAACTGCTCCCCGCGGAAAGTACTTTTTCGCCGACGAAAGCAGAGCCATGTAGAGCCTATTCGCCATACTTTCATTGTTTTGAAGGGGAACTGAAATGTTGTCGCCCAGATTTGCTTCCCCCGGTCTGCATTTTCCAAAGACATACTTTCTTCTCCCACACAAAACAGCATTTCATTCCAAATATGTAAAATTTCGGGAAATTCTGCGTTAACACTAGATTCTGCTGTAATATGCCGATTCCGTGAACGCGGAAATTATAGGGCCCTACATAATTGAACTAGTGAACAACCAATACACTCAATGGTCAGGGCGATATGAGCGTCCAGCTGAATTAATTTAAACTAAATTTAACATTGGTCATAATTTAAGAAATGTTTCTAGAGCATCAAAAATCTGCTTATTATAATGATTTCTGAAGGATCATGTGACACTGAAGACTGGAGAAATGATCCTGTGTTTGAATTATATTTAAAAAATAATTAGTGGCTATCTGTCAATTTCTAGATCTCAGTTTTCATTTCTAATTATTCAGGATTGTTGAACTTACATTTGTGGTGCTATTTTCAGGATGATCCTCCAGCCATGGACTTCGTAACAGCAGCTGCAAACCTGCGCATGAACGTCTTCAGCATGGACATGAAAAGCCGCTTTGATGTCAAATGTAAGTGTTTGGAAGGCTGTATAATTCAAGGCTATGATTGTCTTGAATTAAATAATTTGAAATTCTTTTTAGTTGGTGTTTAAAAAAAAGTTTTGTCTCACTAAAAGCAACCAATATTGTTAACTGAGAGACCCAGACTCTTTAGCTATGGAACAAAAAAACCGACATACTTCAGAATTAAATGTTTCAATAAAAAGTTGGTTCTGAATTCAATGTGGCTTTAAACCATGTTGTTCTCTTTTAGCCATGGCAGGGAACATCATTCCAGCAATAGCCACCACTAATGCCGTCATTGCCGGTCTCATTGTCCTGGAGGGGCTGAAAATTCTCAACTCAGACTTCGAACAGTGTCGCACGGTGAGCTGAAATCACTCCGAGAAATCTTTCATTTGAAAGATTATCAGATATTTCACCGCTGAAATGCATCATATCCTGTGTTATCTAACACATCTTTGCATTCCTTTTTCTCACTTGGCTTAACTTGGTTACATCTCAGCAGTGGTTTCAGTTGTGAAGAACATTTTGACCTTATCCTGTTTTGAAAGTTTTGTCAAGCAGTATAGTTGAGTCTTATTCCTGTTTTTCTTTAGATCTTTCTGAACAAGCAGCCGAACCCCAGGAAAAAGCTTCTCGTACCGTGTGCGCTGGACCCTCCCAATCCCAACTGTTACGTGTGTGCTAGCAAACCTGAGGTCACAGTCAAACTTAATGTGCACAAAACCTTTGTGCTAGCTCTTCAGGACAAGGTACCTGCAAGGTTTTTCAGTGCACAAGCTTTGTTTTAGGTGCTGATATTTGTGTGACCTCCATGAGAGGTTAAAGTTTTAAAAATGATATGCACGGTATCTTTTTCAGATACTAAAGGAGAAGTTTGGCATGGTGGCACCAGATGTGCAAATTGAGGATGGAAAGGGAACAATCCTCATCTCCTCGGAGGAAGGAGAGACTGAAGGTGTGCATTAAGTCTGCCTCTAGAGGGCATCTTTCTCTACTATAACAAAACTCCGAGCGTTGCTTTAATGTTCTGGTGTCTCTGTTTTCTCTATAGCAAACAATAACAAGTTTTTGTCCGACTTTGGGATTCGGAATGGGAGCCGTCTTCAAGTAGATGACTTCCTACAGGATTACACTCTTTTGGTCAATGTAATTCACAGGTTGGTGTGTTCATTTAGCTAAGAGGATACTACTTTAGCTCTTTTACGTGAACATTAACATTTTTCTTACGTTTGTTATAGTGAGGAATTGGAAAAGGATGTTGAGTTTGAAGTAGTAGGTGACGCCCCAGATAAGGCGCCAACTCCCAGTGCCCCGGAAGAAGGGAAAAACATTGCCAATGGTAACAAAGATTCTGCCCAGCCTTCTACCTCATCTAAAGGTAAACCTTTGGCAAAAGTCAGCTTTTTAAAAGGAATAGTTCACCCGTTAATGAAAAATATCGTTCCAAACGTTGTAAAATAGCACTCAGTACTCATGTGCTTGCTTTTTTTGTCATTTTGGTGTTTTGCATTATTAAAGTCCAGTTTTATAGTTTGGAAACAAACAGCTTGGACATTTTGCTAAACATCTACTGTTTCATGGCCGAAAGAAAAGAATCCAGCATTGCAATTTCATCATTGCTGTTTATGAGTAATGCACTTTATTTTTGTGTATTCGCAGCAGCTGCAGAGGATGATGACATCCTCATCGTAGACTCAGACGAAGAACCATCCTCGAGCACCATGGAAGCTTCCCCGGAGTCTAGTAACCGCAAGAGGAAGCATCATGCCGCTGAAACAGACGATGCTGCGTCCAAGCGCAAACGCCTCGACCAGCAGCCGGCCGATGATGATGAAGACATCATCGCTCTAGACTAGCATCTTTGACAAGATTTCACCTGCCCTAGAGGACTTTCCTCAAGTTGAATTTTTGTACGGTTTCTCTTACCAAACATGTAAATATATCTGTACAATATGGTTCAAGCTCAATGGATGTCGTCTTTTCCTTCTGTCCTTTGTTTTTTGGGAACAGAAAACGGCTGAGTTATGAACTGCACTCGGTTAGGTTTTCCTCAGATGGATAAAATGCTTTTCAACTTTGTATTTTTTACAATATGTGTGTCCTGGTATTTTGCAGTGCTTTAGAAAAGCTGACAAAAGTGCTCACGGTATTTGAATGCATTTTTCATATTAAACCATATTCCATATTTATTACAGGTTGTTTTTGGTGCCAACCTCAGAAATATTTCAAAGTAACCAAATCATGGTACAGTAACACTATTACTGTATGATGGATTCTTTCTTCTGTTGCATTGCTTTAGCACCACAATGAGAAATATTGTGACTTTTTTTTTTAAGAAAGAAAATACACTCAAACAACTATTTATATTGTGTTTTTCATCTTATGTTTTTAGTCATTAGCAGAATAAATGAGCCCATGCCTCATTTAACTGACCAAACCGAGGGAGCCGAAGAAAGGGCATCTCATTTAACCTTTACTTACAATAAAAACGTGTTTTTGAAAGGGTACAATGTCCTAATTGCACGTTGTTTACATTAGAATGCTTGACGTAAGAACATTATGTTTTGACTTATTTCTCACGTAGATGTCAGAGTCCACAGTTCACGTGGTAGATGTCGTCAGTAGGGTTTCTCTAAGTCTAAAATGCTACCTGACCTGTTAACCCTTCCCCTAGTTGGCACCTCAAGTAAAATGCAAGTTTTACGTTTTCAGTGGCACATTTTGTAATACAAATATTTTACACGACAAATATGGAATACCATTTTGAATAAATTTGACTACTAAAAAAACTACTATAAATGTGGAATACCTTAGTGCTCTTTTTTTTTAAAGAATAAAGATGCACAATTTACTGTAGTAGCTATATATTTACTATAGTATGGTTCAAAAACACTAGTATTTACTAGAGTAATTGTACTATAATATGCTATTATCGGTATAATAGTATGGTTACAATTATTACCCAGTTTTAATGTGCCTATTTCATTAAATAAATAACCTAAATAAACATTGAATACCCAGCCTCTGCATATACTTAAGACCCAACGCCCCTCAGAGGATGAAGCTGATTGGATTGAGACGGACACTCGACCCCCAACTGGACCTAGTCCTCCATTTTATCCTCCTTCTACTGGGGTATTTAAACCTGTCAGTCGACATGCGCGTCGAATTCGCCCTGCTGTCTCGACTACAAACAAAGGCGTTTTGAGTTACATAAGACCGAGACAATTGGAAACCTCTAGATCCCCATTCGTAGTTTGGTGACTGTTAACCAGCCCCCTATTGCCTCCATCCGCCAATCGTTATGGCGCGAGAGTAAGTTGAGTGTTGTTGGCACGAGCTCGGCGCGAGAGCGCACGCCTAAGGACTGTATTTCACGTGTCGTGGCGTGACTCCTACTATTAATCAAGCTTTAAGTTTTAATCTTAAGAGTCAGGCAGTTTGGACATAATTCATTTTTAGATTGTTAAAGTAAACTGAAGACATCATGGTGACACTGACAGCGATCGCAGCGCCTCTCGGTCGGCAGATCCACAGACATCTGGTGAAACATGTCCGAAGCCAGCGCTGGATTCCTGCTCGGGCATGCAACTTGTCTTCGTGCTCCAGCAAATTAGCTCTGAGTCAATGTAAGTGCAGTTTTGCTATATGTTTTCTTTTTTTTTTTTGGTGAAGTTTAAGCTTTATGTAAATAGCCCCTCCCCCCATTGTTTGGTCTTTTTGATGGACTACTTGTGCACTATTTTTCATTCTCTCGCCACTAGGTTATATTACAGATGTTATATTGAAATGTATGAGTGGGTTGATGATAATGGAGTCACAATGTGTATGTTTTCTATCAGCGACAACGCCTTCCTGAATGACTTCCGGGTTTTGGGAATGTTTACATGAAACTCGATGGTTATGATCGTTGCATTGATTACGTCCTGGCAGCTGCAGTAGTGCGTTGTGTATAATATTTTTGTGGGGCAAATACACCTTGAGTTGTATCATTTTGTATGTATGAAATAACGCCATCTTTTTACATCGTGCTTCACAAGTTTTACATGTCACTGTTTTTCCACAGACCCCGCCCACAAGAGATATGGGCCATGTTTATGATGAACAGAACATTTCATTGAAAACAGCCCTGAAGATGCAATATAAGTCACAAGTTTTTTTGTATGTAAGAGCTTTTAAAAAATATAGTTTTATCAGGTTGTAGTTAGTAGGCAAATAAAGAACACTTAACGGGGTATAAAATAGGGCCCGAAACTCCTAAAATAAGTTATTTTTAATGTATTTTTTGCAGGTTGTTGTAAGGAGGCAAATAAAGAACATTAAAATAGGGGTATTAAATAGGGCCTGAAACACCTAAAACAAGTGTTTTTATGTATTTTTTGCAGGTTGTGGTAAGTAGGCAAATAAAGAACACTTAACGGGGTATAAAATAGGGCTTGGAACTCCTAAAACAAGTGTTTTATGTTTTTTTTGCAGGTTGTAGTAGGCAAATAAAGAACACTGGCCCCACTTTATATTAGGTGGCATTAAGTACTATGTACTTACATCAAAAAATAAGTACAATGTACTTACTGTGTTCAAATTGTATTGCAAAACACCTTTGCTGATATTGAGGTGGGATACGGGACGGGTAGGGTTAGGGACAGGTGTGGTGGTATGGGTAAGTTTAAGGGTAGGGTAAGGGTAGGTGTAAGGGAAGTGCCAACTCTGTAATTACAAATGTAACTACAGAAATTAATTTTTTACAGACTTTATTACATGCAGGTATTTTTTTGAATGTAAGTACAATGTAAAAACATGTATGTACACAATAAGGGCATTGTATCAAATGACTAATTAAAATGTTAGTACATAGTAGTTAAGGCCACCTAATATAAAGTGGGTCCAGAACACTTAACGGGGCATAAAATAGGGCCTGGAACTCTTAAAACAAGTGCTTTTATGTATTTTTTGCAGGTTGTACTAAGTAAGAAAATAAAGAACATTAAAATATGGGTATTAAATTGGGCCTGAAACCCTTAAATCAAGTGTTTTTATGTTTTTTTTGTAGGTTGTACTAAGTAAGCAAATAAAGAACATTAAAATAGGGGTATGAAATAGGGCCTGAAACTCTTAAATCAAGTGTTTTTATGTATTTTTTTTGCAGGTTGTAGTAAGTTAAGGCCACCTAATATAAAGTGGGTCCAGAACACTTAACGGGGCATAAAATAGGGCCTGGAACTCTTAAAACAAATGCTTTTTAATGTATTTTTTGTAGGTTGTACTAAGTAAGCAAATAAAGAACATTAAAATAGGGTATTAAATAGGGCCCGAAACTCATTAATAAAGTGTTTTTCATATATTTTTTTGTAGGTTTTACTAAGTAAGCAAATAAAGAACATTAATAAATGGGTATTGAATAGGGCCTGAAACTCATAAAACAAGTGTTTTTAATGTATTTTTTTGTAGGTTTTACTAAGTAAGCAAATAAAGAACATTAAAATATGGGTATTAAATAGGGCCTAAAACTCATAAATCAAGTGTTATTAATGTATTTTTTTGTAGGTTTTACTAAGTAAGCAAATAAAGAACATCAAAATATGGGTATTAAATAGGGCCTGAAACTCATAAATCAAGTGTTTTTAATGTATTTTTTTGTAGGTTGTAGTAAGTAAGCAAATAAAGAACACTTAACAGGGCATACAATAGGGCCTGGAACTCCTAAAACAAGTGTTTTTATGTATTTTGCAAGAATGAGTGTAACAAAGTTGTAAAACTTATGCTGAACTATGCTGTCACTCAGTAGGAGTAGTTATTTATTAACCTGGAATTCATCCTTTTTGTAATTGGTTTGCACACAAGAAGTATATAATGTATAACAATGTCACATTCTTGAATATTAGTTGTATATGTTTGTACTCCTATCTTTACCATGCAATTAGTTGCTGCTTCTAGCTTTCATTTCTTTTGTGTAGACCTTATCTTATCTAAACCCGATTAGTTTATCAAGTATCAACACAAAGCCAGTCATTTCCGATTTTAATTGTTTAAACCTCACACTGAAAGCCTCATAAAAGCAAAGAACAGTTAAAGTTTAATAAGTCAAGGTTACATACAACGAACCTAGTTGTTAAAACAAGTGAAGATTAACAAAGAAAAAAATATTGCGGTCTGACAGCTACATAGTTTTGGTAATGAAAATCACAGAGTAAACATCCCAAATCAAGTTTATTATAAAAGTTTGTTTTAATCTCCATTTAATCAAAGACTAAGCTTAAATAAGTATGTCTTTTGTTATTTTATAACAGAGTTAAAGTTAGAACCCATGCTGTGCTTGCTTGCCACAAAATGGGTCAGCACAGTTATAATCTCCTTTTACTAGACCACTTAAATGGTTGACAGGAATGAAAGTAAAGGCCGTTTTAATCTCATGAAAGACCTGTTGGTCACATTCTCTGGCCGATTTAATTCCTTTTGTACAATCTAGAGCATGTGACCACAATCTAAGCAGTTATTGTGTAAGAAGAGCTCCGATGGCAAACCTTCATGCTGTGTAAAGGAAGTCTTTCGTGTGTTTGCTTAAGGATTGCCTATAACATTCCACGTAAATGTCTATTCATAAAGCTGGCATAAAACTCTGCTGACTGTCTTCCTGTTAAGCGTTACAGTCAGTTTTTCCCTGATATGTCAGGTTTTTTTTTTCTTCTTTGAATCATCGAGTCACAGGAGGAAGCATATTTTCTTCTCCACTTTTACTTCTCTAACACATTCCAGAAGGACGGCTCGTCGGCTTTTTGTGCCGTTTTGGGTTGAATTTCTTTTTGCTGCTTTTTCTTGTTGGGATTTTAAACATTTAATTTCAGAACAAATGTGTAACGCAACGCGTGAGACTGCACTGTGTGCTGTAAAATGTAGGTTTATGATCTATCTATCTATCTATCTATCTATCTATCTATCTATCTATCTATCTATCTATCTATCTATCTATCTATCTATCTATCTATCTATCTATCTATCTATCTATCTATCTATCTATCTATCTATCTATCTATCTATCTATCTATCTATTCTATCTATATATTCTATCTGGTGTACTTTAAGTTTAATAATTTTTCTTCAGCTGTTTTTGTCATATTTGCTGTAAAAAGCTGCATAGATTTTCTGAAATGTCTTGTACTATTGTTAGACCGTCTAAAAGCTTAGTGTGCTGCCTACATAGACAGCCTTTTTGAGCATCATGCTTGTTTTTGCACATTTTTGATAGCCAAAATGCTGCCTAGATCGGTAGGTTTCCTTATCCTGACTGGTCATTCTCTCAAACTCTTAAAACATAGTTTTTTAATGTATTTTTTGCTAGAATGAGTTGGCAACAATGTTGTAAACTTAGGCTTAACTTAGATGTCACTAAGTGGGAGTTGTTATTTATACATGTGGATTTCATAATTCTTTGTAATTGCTTTGCACGCAAGAAGTATATCATGTATAACAATGCAATATTCTTGAATATTAGTATGCTTGTTGTATATGTTTTTTTCTCCTATCTAAAAGCCTAGTGTGCTGCCTAACTAGACAACATTTTGGAGCATCATGCTTGTTTTTGCACATTTTTGATCACTAGGTTTCCTTATCCTGACCGATCATTCTCTCCCCAGTACATCCGATGTGGCAGGGGCCACTTGCCATTCCCGGTGGAGATCGCCAGTCACCTATTGACATCGTGGTGCGCAAAAGCGTCTTTGATCCGCAGCTCAGACCACTGAAGGTGCAGTATGACCCAAGGACCTGCCAACAGATCTGGAACAATGGGTACTCTTTTCTGGTCGAGTATGATGACACCACTGACAAATCCAGTAAGTTATTTTCATCATCACAAATTTGCTATGGTATCCTTAGTATGTACTACAGTTACTAAAAGTAAACTGCGTTAGGAATCTATAAAGTAAAATCAATTAAAATGATTCTTTAGGAAGATCCCATATAAATACATTATGGTTTTACAATAGTAACTTTGTATATTACTTTGGTGGAGACTTTGCTTACCTTAACTTTCTCCAAGTAGGAATTTCCTATGTGAGCGTGGCTAAAATTGTGATACCAAGAACAAAAAAGAACATTTTGTGGCTAAAATTGTGATACCAAGAACAAAACAGAACATTTTGTTTTATTATTGTGCAACAACTAACAAATTAACTGTTTTGTGAACTGAAATGAAGCTCTGAAGGGAGGACCACTGGAGGATCAGTTCAGACTGTGTCAGTTTCATTTCCACTGGGGAGAGAACAACGCCTGGGGCTCTGAGCACTCCATAGACCGCCGCCTTTTCCCTGCTGAGGTAGCCTTACGTAAGATTTGAATACATTTTAAGGGATTCATAGAGCAATGAAGAATGAAACATGACTTTGTGACTCACATAGTCTTCTTTTTGAGCCATCTGGATGTCATATTTTACTATGAGGAAGTATATATCTCTTGCGACATAGAGCTTCTCTGTAATGGAGGGAGGAGACTTAACATTAGGAACAACCCACTGACATTTCCATTGTCAAATCTGAAAGATAGTCACCTTACTGTGCCAAAAAGCCAAGTTTGCGCTGGTGAGAATGTGACCTTGTTTCGGCTCTCAACACTCGTTTAGCTTTACTGATTTGTCTGTGTGAGTGTGTGTAACAGAGCTCAGATTTCAGTCCTGTAAATGAATCCTCTATTGCGTAAAGCGCTTTCATTCCCTCCTCCTTGGTTGAAACTTAACCGTGCCAGAATGAATGGAGGACTGTCTTTTTGTACAGATGTTTGTTTAAGCTATCGTGGCACGTCAAAAACACAAAACCTAGCTATGTTCAACAGGATTGTGTAATCATAAACTGAACCAAATGGAAAAAAGTCTCCATAATTATAGTTAATTTTAGTGTGTGTGTGTGTGTTTTCACAGCTCCATATTGTTCACTGGAACTCTGACAAGTACAGTTTGTTTGAAGAGGCTGTTATGGAGGATAATGGACTAGCTGTTATTGGAGTGTTTCTTAAGGTACTGATGTGTGTCATTATTGTCATACTTTTTCCATGGATCTTTAAGCTTAGTAGCCCTTAAGTAAATTTGATTTGGAATTTGCACAGGTTGGAAAGAGGCACGAGGGTCTACAGAAACTGGTGGATGCCTTGCCAGCAGTCCGACACAAGGTAAGGCATCAAATATTGTGTTTTGTACACATTGGCAGTGTTGTGAGTTATAAACCGAGATTGAGAACCTCAGAGCATGATATTTTGGAAACGGAGGGATGAGGGTTAATATTGTTTGGGTAGGGTTAAGTTATTACAGTATGTAATATTTTTATCCTTTGTCACCCAGGATAGCGTGGTAGAGTTCAACAAGTTCGACCCTTCATGTCTCCTTCCGGAGAACATCGATGACTATTGGACATATGCAGGTTCTCTGACCACTCCTCCGCTTACTGAGGCGGTGACATGGTTTGTGATGAAACAGCACATTGAAGTCAGTCACGATCAGGTAGGAGGCTGATATGAGACAGGAAATTGATGGGATATTTTCCCTCATAGCAAATTTAATGAAATAAAAAATATTTTTTGTATTATTATTACATTATTCTATGTAATATTCTTGGAGGAGATTGGAGCTTTAACTTTAATCTCTACATTTCCATAGTTGCTGATTAGGCGGGAATTTGGGGGTGGGGACGCTGGGGGACTTTAAGGGGACCTTAAAGGGTTAGTTCACCCCAAAATGAAAATAATGTCACTTATTACTCACCCTAATGCCGTTCCACACCCGTAAGACCTCCGTTCATCTTCGGGACACAAATGAAGATATTTTTGTTGAAATCCGATGGTTCAGTGAGGCCTGCATAGCCAGCAATGAAATTTCCTCTCAAGATCCATTAATTTACTAAAAACATATTTCAATCAGTTCATGTGAGTACAGTGGTTCAATATTAATATTATAAAGCGACAAGAATATTTTTGGTGCGCCAAAAAAAACGAAATAACGACTTATATAGTGATAACCGATTTCAAAACACTGCTTCATGAAGCTTCGGAGCGTTTTGAATCAGCAAGTTGAATCTTGATTCGTGAATCATGATTCGGATCGCGTGTCAAACGGCCAAACTGCTAAAATCACGTGACTTTGGCGCTCCGAACCGCTGATTCGATACGCTCCGAAGCTTCATGAAGCAGTGTTTTGAAATCGGTTATTCAATTCAATTCAATTCAAATTTATTTGTATAGCGCTTTTCACAATACACATTGTTTCAAAGCAGCTTTACAGAAAGTGCATTTCATAGATGTACAGTCAAAATGTTAGAAATACAATGTTAAAGAATGATGTTCGAAAAAGTTAATCAATCGTGTATTAATTTAGGCCATAACAACGCTGGCGTTGAGTCGTCTCTTCACAGGCGTGGAGTCGTCTCATCACAGGTGTCGGGGCATCCGAAGTCTCCATGAAATGCTGGATACAAACTGGAGCTGATGAACTATTTACCTCGGGACTAGTGTCCCAAGATAACAACAGAAAAGCAGATGGGAAATGATTAGCTGCTGTTCAGAATATTATATTAATGCTTTTGATCCGATTTAACTGTAGTATAAAAAGATAATTATAATGTGAATGCTTGGCTAAAGAGATGCGTCTTTAATCTAGTTTTAAACTGGGACAGCGAGTCTGAACCTCGAACAATATCAGGAAGACTATTCCAGAGTTTAGGAGCTAAATGTGAAAAGCCCTCCCTCCTTTAGTGGACTTAGATATCCTAGGAATGACCAGAAGCCTAGAGTTTAGTGATCTTAAAGAGCGCAATGGATTGTAGGGCGATAGAAGATCCGTTAGATACACTGGAGCTAAACCATTTAGGGCTTTATAGGTTAGTAGCAATAGTTTGTAATTGATACGGAACTTCACAGGTAACCAGTGTAGAGATGATAAAATTGGTGTTATATGATCATATTTTCTTGACCTAGTAAGAACTCTAGCAGCCGCGTTTTGGACTAACTGTAGTTTGTTTATTGAGGATGCAGGACAACCAGCTAATAAAGCATTACAGTAATCTAATCTTGAGGTCATGGTTATCACTATTTAAGTCGTTATTTAGTTTTCTTTGGCGCACCAAAAATATTCTCGTCGCTTTATAATATTAATATTGAACCACTGTACTCACACAAACTGATTTAAATATGTTTTAGTAAATTAATGGATCTCGAGAGAGGAAATGTCATTGCTGGCTATGCAGGCCTCACTGAGCCATCGGATTTAAACAGAAATATCTTAATTTGCGTTCAGAAGATGAACGGAGGTCTTATGGGTGTGGAACGGCATGAGGGTGAGTAATAAATGACATTATTTTCATTTTTGGGTGAACTAACCCTTTAAAGGGTTACTTCAGTGATTTAGCATTAGGCTTTGTATTTAAACGGTGTCATTTATGTAGTAGAAATGTGAAATTATTTTTGAATTTGGTGCCTTCTAGACTGTGAAAAGACAGAAAATTATTTTTTGTCTCATGGGGAATGAAAGACAACAACTCCCAGAATGCACTTGCTTCGCTGCCCACCGCGGCTCCACCCCAACGCTGGTTTCATTTTTATAGCAATACAATCATTTCGTTCAGCTAGAGAATAAACACTACAGTTAAAAACTGAATGTGTCTTTTTCAATAACGTGTGAGTGAGCCGAACGCAAGTCACAAGACAAACGCAGCTGGAGCAGGAGTCAGATTTCATTCATCACGAGAGCACAGAGCTGAAGTAAGTGCGGCCGTCATTCTCAGCTCGTGTCCAGTCTGGTGCGTTTTCAGATCGCATATGGAAGCTAAACTTTCATAGGAATTCATTGAAAAGTTGAAACACTCACTTTCTCTGCACGGCTCCGTTATGAATGCCAGAGGCCGAGCCGTGCGCATTTACATTCTGTGAGTGAGATGAGAGATCCGTCCCCTGTGGGCGGGTTGAAAACATGCGGAACAGCTCCCTCTACTGGCTGTAGTCTTTAGGCTCTGGCTAAAAAATCCTCCGATGATGCAAACTGACGATATTTGCGTCATCGGAGGATTTTTTTCCAGAAATAAAATGCATAATTCTCTCGTCTCAGGGGGATATGAGGGGGGGAAAGTACCATCATTCGAATATACTACCTGGTTTCTGCTGATACAAAGCTTAATGCTAAATCACCGGAGTAACCCTTTAATATCACGGCTCCACTTCGCGCTCACTACTGCGCAGACTCGAGACCACCTACTGGTGAAACGATGTAATTAACAGTCTTTATTTGAAGCATCAAGTTACTTTTAAAAGCTTATTTACTCTATTTTCATTGCTACCGTAGACATCAGTGTTTATGTCCAAAATATAAACTTTTATCCCAGTTAGGCCTGTCGCGATAGTTAATAAATCAATGAATCGCACCATAAAAAACAATGAGCTTGACAATTTTTCCGTCCGCGGTAATTACCATTTACACGCTTGTTTGTTTTCCTCGTCTCTCTCTCTCTCTCTCACTCTCTCACTCACTCCATACTCATACCATAGACAGTAAAAGGGTTTATACTCAACGCGCAGTCTGCAGGTGCCGGTGTGATGAGACGTCATGCACAAGTTACAAAATTTGACGTGCACACCCCAAGCGAAAAAGGGTCTCGCGCACTCAACGTGCACTATTGCCCGCTCCGCGTTGACGCCATTTTTGCCGCGCGCACCCTCGCGCTCGTGCGGATGCGTCAAGTTTAAACAAGGCTTAAAGCTACACTGAAGTTGGCAGTTTGATAAATGCAAGTTAATTCTTCTGCTTAATCTTTGTGTGCTAAAAAGGCACAAGTTCCTGTAGAGATAGCAATACATATTCTCCTTTTTTTGCCAAATAAATGAAAAGCATGTCATCAATGTCTTCTCTCTTGCTGTATCAAAATCTCACCTAGCTTTCCTCAGAGATGGTACCAATAAGGTGTTTAAAGTCAAGTCAAATTCACTTTGTGCATGATTACATGATATACATTTTTTTTTTAATACTGTATCCTAAATTGTGGATGATTAAGCTAAACATCATATACTGAAGTACATTTCTGGAGTGTTAACGATTAAAAGAAAAAACAACAACAAGAACCGAAAACCGTGACCCTAAATCGTGATACGAACCGTGGGTTTTGTGAACCGTGCCACCCCTAATATGCACCTAAAACACAATCATCCGTTGCATTTTTCATCCATTTTATTTATTGTTTTTGGTATTTATTCAAGTGCATTTTTTGTTAACAAACTGAGAGTCCACTGCTTTTATTGTTTTTGGTTGTTTTGTTCATTTATTGTGGATATTTAAAATGTTTTCCGTTTTCAGTGTTAAATAGTCTTTAGAAATAAAAGTTTATTGATCTTTGAAAAGGTGTACCTGCATTATTATACCATTATCATTATTTTAGATGAAAATGGTCTCAGAACGACAATATTATCGTTTATCGCAATAATTTCTTGGCCAATTTATCATCCAGCAAAATTTGTTATCGTGACAGGCCTAATCCCAGTACTTCCATGACCATTTGAATACAGTGATCCTTGTGGTTGAAAAGACAATTCGTTGTCAGTTAGGAAAAAGATCACGCTAGTCGTTAGTTCTGTTTAGGAATAATAATATATATTCTTCTTCCTCTTGACGTCAGAAAGCTGTGGAAGGTCAGAGCAATTTGTGTTTTTGCTGCTTAGTTTATCAAACAACTCATGAAAGCTATAAATTTAAGCGTTGAGACACCTCTCACACTGGATGTTTTGACTCTGCTGGGAGTCTGTTTGTTATTCCGACTTCATGTTCCACTGCTCCATGGTAACCTGGGAAATGGAACGGAAAAGCTCATCTGGCTCACTGCTGACATCTGTTTTCTCTGTTCATCTTGTGTGTCTTGTTACATATAATCTCCTTTTTTCTCTCATTCTGATCTGAATACCAATATTTGGACATGTTTTTCATTTTTAAATATTCTCATCTATTCTTTTTTTTTTCTTTTTTTTCTCTCAGTTGGCAGTGTTTCGAAGCTTGCTTTTCACATCGGCAGAAGAGCAGGTGCAAAGAAGTATGGTCAACAACTTCCGCGTTCAACAGGCTATGAAGGGACGGACTATCCGTTCTTCTTTTTCCCCCTTCCTCCAAGATGCTTCCCCGATGGAGTAGCAACAATGACCTAATTCACACTCTGACTTCCAAAATATCCACAAAAAGACTCTTTATTATTGGGTGCTGATATCCGCATGGTCTTAACTGGATTTTGTAAATGTTTCCAACCAGATATAGATTGGAGAGATCCCATGGAAAGGGATTAGCAAAGATATAGTTAAGTTATTGAAAGAGTTTTATTCCTCTGTCAAAAGGTTCATCCAGTTCATCGTTATTTTGCTGTATTTGTACAAGTATTGAAAACAATGCTAGAATTCAAGAAATTCTACAACACGCACAACATTTCCTCTAACTATAGTGGCAAGGGGTGTCCATGTTTGAGGACAAACAGCCCCCTCTTGTGGATCACTGACAGAATGCACAAGTCTAGTTTTAGGGCATTAGACCGTGTAAAGTTTTTAATTTTGTGTATACAGTAGTTTTAGTTTAGTGGTACATTTACTTGGTTTGTTTGGGAATTTATTTTATGCATGATACTGCACAATGCCTTTTTTTAGATGCTAAATAATCTTAAGTATTTTCAGTAGATCTAATACATCTAGACTACATCTATCTAGACTAGGCTACATTTTAAGATGGCTGTATAAATAAGACTAGAAATATTGTCTTTATAAAAGGTGCAAGTTACTTTAGAAATGTTAAAGGAAAAGGAGTAGATTAATGCGCACAATTGTTTAGATGTGCTTCAGATTTGTGCAGAATAGTATATTATCATCCCTAGTGCCTTTTGCATTGGACATAATCACTGATTAGTCCTCCATTGCACTCATGTAATCAGTTATCTGATCAACTGCACAAGTGGTTGGCCATATTTGCCTTTCGGTAAAATGTGCCTCCTATTCTCTTGTTGTCACAATCGTAATTGTTCATCTGTGGATCTTGAAAGTGTATTTAATGTTGGTGATTTTAAAAATAAGAATGTCTTGTCAAATGTATTTGGGAGCACCCGTATGTGTCTTTCCATCTTTCAGAGAGGGACCTCCATTTTCGAGCATGTGTGCTCTGTTTAATTTCTCCACTAGAGGTGTACATGAAACCAGGCATAATGTAGAAATGAGATCTACAGTAAGACCAACTGATTGTTATATTTCAATACTGGTGCATTCCGTTTTCCTTGTCTGAAATATGCTGTAAATGGCAATAAGAATGAGACTGAATGAAAATGAGACACTAAAATTGTTAGTAACATCCAGGACCTCTTATGTTGATAGTATTATTTATGTGCATTTACATGTCTTTTAGATGGATGATAATATTTTGAAGATGGTTGAAAAGGGTGGTGCAGAAACAGCAGAAGTTCTACATGCAGCTATAATTACCAAGAGACGCTGGTCTCTTCGTGATGGCTGAATAACAATGCTCTTGTATAAACTGTCCCTAAAGTGGCCTCTCATTTGAATGGGCCACCTGGTTTTCTCCCTATTGGGTCCATGGTTGAAATTCAAACGGATTGGAACGCTGGATTTGCACTGTACAAACTTTAGGTTACAGGGAAACTGGGATCCCTTCCCTCCACCTGCCCAAGTTTTTAGCTACTCTAAGAGTAGTGAACATTCTTTCACATCAGGAGGTCCTGGAACAATGTTTTCTCATTGAAGCAGCAATGAATAGTGTGTGTGAAGACGCCTTTTGTTGTTGAGTTTGAATTATGCAGTGAATGAATTATGGATTGAGGTTCTTGGAAATTCTCTTTTGTTTTTTTGCGGTTGGCATTGAGGGCCATGTTGGCATGGTTTTGTACATTTTTTTTTTTCACCCATTTTGTTTTTCTTTTTAAGTAGCTTGAGGCTTTCTACTTTTAAGGGAAATTAATAAACGTGGTTTAACACTAAAACTAGTTTTGTTTTATAGACAGCCCCTTTATTTATCTGTAGTCATTTACATAACTGTCAAGCTGCCTATTATACATTTTCTTCCAAACTTCATTCTTTTATTGTGTGCAAACTGTATTATTCGTTATTAGTTTTATGAGATTTTACAAGAAATGGAAGTGACTGTATTTGGCCCATTTTTGTTTGATTTTCATTTTGCTGACCTTTTGGGTGGATTTAAGCATGTGCCCTGGGGATTTAAGCAGGAAGAGGGTGGTGCCGGAGGTCTACGGAGGCCCCATCCCAGCAAGCACTGTTGCACCAGGTGCCGGTTAGGTCCGGATCAGCTGCATTAAAAAGTGTGTGTTTTGGCGGATTTAGCAGAGGGGGAGCCCACAGACCCAAAAATGAACATCAACAAATGCACAATGTAACCTCTCATTCATGCTGTCTGACATGTTGTGTATTAACATTTTATGTTTAAAAATGAAATAAAACAATCTTGAGTCATGTCTTCAGGGGTGGACTGTGTTATTCAGACTTCTAATTCCTTTAAACTTTTTTAAAATGCTTTTAGATACTCTTGTATGAAATGACTGTTTTTTATTTTTATTTGAACCTTTAATCAAAAATGAATTTGCAGGGTTGCATAACATTACATCAGTACATTCATGACCAAATGTAGGCCTTACTGAACTTTCTTAATATTTATTTACGGTTATGGAGTGCCACTCCAGAAAGTGTATTTTTAGATATAATTTACCAACAAACAAATTTTTTTTTTACATAAATGTTCCCTCTGCTAAGATCTCCGTCAACCAATATTATGAAATACCTTTTATAATAGTAATATCAAATTATTAAAGCTTAAAGAAACAGAACAGTGAACGAAATTCTAGGTCTAATTCTAGTTGGGAAATTATCATTTTGGGACTATTTGCAAATAATATTTGCATTAATTTGCGTCAGATATATCCTTAGTCTCGAGATTCTTCCCGTTAGTGAATAAATACATACAGTAGATCCGCATTTAACATTTGAATTCCTTAGTCTGGTCTGGTGGTAGAATTTTTGTAAACCATGTCGAAGGTTACAGGTTCTAGTTTTTGTTGTTTCTTCGAAGATGAATTGAAGATGTTCAATGATTGTATATTAAGAGCATGGACACGTTTGTGTGCATTTTGTTTTGGGATTTCACCAGAAAGAATAGATATCCCCGTAATGACATTAAGCGATATATTGACGCGCTTGTCTGTGTGAAGACTATGCATGAGCCAAAAGAGAACATAAACCCCGCCTACTTTGATTTGATTGGCCATCTCAATCATTTTTACATTGACGAACGCTGTTAGACCTGAGGCAGAACAGACTAAAAATTCAACTTTTAAAACTTTATGACATCCTAACATACAGAGCACTGTAAAATTGTGAATGGAGTGCAGGAGAGAATTTCAAATATTGGGGGAACAATTTGGCCATTTCTAATTATTGGGGGGGACTTGTCCCCCTCAATGTCTATGGTGGTTACGGCCCTGTATTAAGGAGACGGTGCACTCCGATTACTTATGAGTAGGAGAAAGTGCAACGGCCAAAATGGCGAACAAGCCCCGCTTTCTATGTGAAAGATCCAATCATTGATTAGTAAAGTCATTGCGTCATGTTAAAATCTCTGGTTGCTATAGAAACAAGCAGTGTTCTGAGACGCATGCTTAGGACTGCACATACGCAGTATCTTTGTCCAGGCTAAAAAGGTATGATTCAAGTGTTTAGAAACAAAATTTATGAGACAGTTGTTGTCAAATTTCATTGGTGATTTCAAATATGAAATTTAATCGTAAGCTTGGCAAACAGTTTTGGAGAATTTGATATTTCCCCATTTAAAGAAATAGGATCTGCACTTGCATGCCCGAGAGGTGTTTGAAAGTGAAATGACTCGGCCATCAACCTTTTTAAGGAATGTTCTCAAAAGTAAACACCTTTGTGCTCAGTTCATAACCATGGCTGCAATCTATTGTCCTTCTCTAAGAGTCGAGAAGATTTCAGGCAATAAATATGAACCAGTGGAGAGCAAGTTTCAGATAAGTTTGGGGCTAAACAGCACCTTAAAAGACAAGAGACAGAGAATAAGACCAGGGTGTGGGTGTTTGTAGAGGCTGGGGAACCTGGATTGAATTTTGTCTCAAACTTGGTTCAAAAAGATTCCGTTCCATGTTTGTTGTTCTTGGCTGCATGAGTTATAAAAATGGGACGAGACACTGGGTTTTTGCGTATCCCAAACACACCATGGTTTCCCATCATTGTGTGAGAGAATATAGGAACATGCTCTTTGAGCTCAAAAGGAAAAACAAACTATAGAGGTGAACAGATTGAAGAGCAGCAGATCAAGACGAACGAATTTGGAAAAACCTTATGGTCACATTTTTGATGAAGAAAGATGTTCTGCAAGAGTGGAATATCTCAAGGGACGGTGGATGCTTTAGCTGCATCTAACTGATGATCAGGCATCCATAATTGAACAGAACTTACTATGGTTTTGTTCTTGTGTTTTTGCAGGTTATTTTTAGACAAAAAGAAAACTCCATTCAATCCGATTTGCTTTCTATAAACAGGAACCTTTGTCTTAAAGATGTTTCTCAGAACTCCAATCCAGCCGTTTTCCTCTTTAGATCAAAAGAGTGTTTTGACTAACTGTTGGTTGAATTGAAGAAAAGATTAAGAAATGTTTCTAAATTTCAGTACTGATACATTTTATGTAAATTATTAGTTAATTCCCCCAAATTATTAGTTACAAATTTGTCTAAAATGTACAGTAAATCTTGGCCCAAACCTAATAGGCCCTCCAAAGTTTCAGAGATGATTGTTTTCTACTTCTAATCATATCCAGCCCTTGTGATGCCAAGGAAGTGAGACGCCCACGCCCCTCTCTCCTGTTGAGAAAGAAAACTGAACTCTTAAATATCAGGGCACCACACAGCAGCAACCACATAACTTATCAAATAAAAAGTCACCTGCTGTCTCATTTATCTTTAAGCTGAGAAAACATAAATACAATTTCATTCTCATGATGGGGAGGCTAACTTAAAAATGTGTAGATGAGAGCACACGTGCAAAGAGAATGCAGGTGGCTGCAACATATTTTTTCGAAAACTTGCCTTGATGAATAACCTTTAAAATAAATGCAAACCTAGGTCACAAAGTTCATAAGTATTAGTACAACACACTTCCCCCCTGCAGATAATACTCTCCAGGTCGTCGGAGACTGATACCTTGTAGGCATGTGACACGCAAGTCATTCTCTTTGAAACACGCAATCTTGTGGATGAAATTTAAGTTGTTTTGTTTAATTTGAGAGCCAATATCTTTAAAGCCCACAGGGAATGTGACATGATGTTTCAAGGGCTTTTACCTGAAAACAGGAAATTAGCAGGGACAACTTTTGTTATGTTTTCATATGTTTCTTCAGACATTATGATCAAGTTCGGGTCGAAAGAATTTTAAGGGCAGAACCTGAAATGGCAAGTAATGGCAATTCACGTCTAGCCGAGGATTATAGTCTGAATATATTAATAGAAAATACTTGACTGAAAAAAACTTAAGACTAATTATGTTACGAAAACTGATCTTAAGCAGGGTTTTTTTCAACCAGTTGTTCACAAATGCCTAGTTCAAAGTGGAACTGCAGGGGGGTTGTAAGATTAAGCTATGGCTAATACCAAATTAAATAAAAAAAAAAAGGGTAAAATTGAAAACATCAACCAAAATATTCCAACTAACTGTGTAAATTAAGCAAAGACTGATTAGAAAAAAAAACAGCCAAGTCTTTTAGATATTAGCTTTACTTGCTTTCTGAGTAGCTTTTCCATACTATTCGAAATTAATTCTATTTGTAATATCAAGAGAAATAAAAGACCATATTGATTGTCATGAGCATGTAGCCCTAATTCAATTATTATATTTATTTAAATGTTATGACGTGACTTAAAATCTCATGGGATAGGGGGTTAAACTGAATGAAAAAATCATGAAAGGCCCTGATCCACCTTTGACTTGCTCAACCTGCTTTTCCACTGAAACAGGAAGAACATATCCTCCCCTTTTTTAAGAAAAATGTGTTCCCGTCAAGCCAGTCACGACAAAAATAGTCTGCACACTTATTATGATATCTATGGCAATCTGCAGGCAGTGCGAAAAGACAGCATTTTAAGTATTTTTCATTCAGCGAGTCTTCAGCAATACCTGCCTTTCAATCAAATAACGCCAAATAACACCTTTAATTTTCTTCTTAAGAAAAAATTAAGATGTTCTTAAGAAAATATTTGAGAACTTCTTAAGAATCTTTCAAGAACTGCACATAGGAACATTCTAACGAACTTCTTAGAATTTATCTTAAGAATTTGACTAACTTCTTTCTTAAGAAGATTTTCGTGAATCTGACCCCGGAGCAGACTGTGTGCGCTACAGTGGGACACTAACGTGTATCCAGACTTCATTCACCCCAAAGGAAAGCATAATTACACTGTCTGAATCATTCCCTATCCCCTATATAGGCTAGTGCACTATGCCATTCACCACTTAGAAAATAGTAAATGTGTGAACAAATGACCGATTAAACCGCAGCTTCAGCATAATATTTATAATGTAGCGGGACACTTTAGATTCTAGAGAGCATTTGATTGGACAAAAAAAATCTGATGAATGCAGAGTGGTCATCAAAATTGTCCATCCATACTGGCGGAAGTGAGAGTTTTCGCTACGTCCGACATCATACATCGCACCAGTATCACTTTTTTTCATAAGTTGAAAACCAAAGGCGGTCGGGCAGTCTTTAAATATGGATATTTATCTTTGCCGTGACGAAACGATTTAATAAATCTTTGGGAGCACCAGTGGCAGTGTGCTGATTCTCGTTTACTTTGAGTTATATTTTTCTTACCCATCAATTCACTTCAGTAGGCCTTTATTAAACCTCCGGAACCGTGTGAATTATTTTTTAAATGGATGGAAGCACAGGTTTTCGGGTTTAAAATTTTGGTCTGCCATTATAAAGCTTGGAAGAGCCAGGATATTTTTTAATCTAGCCTAACTCTGATTGCATTCGTCTGAAAGAAGAATGTCATGTACACCTATGATGGCTTGAATTTCATGGGGACTTTAAGGGAACTGATACGCTAGAGGGCGGTAGATACACCATTAATCCAGCACTAATGACGCGATTAGGAGGAGGAAAGAGGCAAGGCCGATTCAAGAGATGCTTTTGTGAGTCTGTACAACGTTGACTTGACACACTTCAGAAACCACGTTTCTCCGAGTCAGACCGGACTCCACGGTACCACCGCGCATCAGCGAGCCCAGTCTGAAGAAGCTGAAAGGGTCATTTTCACACTTAATAAAAGCAAAGCGTCTGGCTTTGTTTGACAAAAAGAAGGAATGTCAGGGTTGAAGAAACGGAGTTCAAATACATCCGCGGACCGGGATGAAGACGACAAGCAGGTGACGGAGAAGATGCTCTCCAGCAGAGGTGGGAATGGCAACATGAGCCGACCAGGAGACGGCACGCCTGAAAGCCCGACCGCAGATATCAGCGCTGCGGATGGAGAAGAGACAGTCGAGCTTAAAAGAACTATAACTCTCGTGAACGGCGTGGCCATTATTGTAGGCACCATTATTGGCTCTGGTATCTTCGTAACCCCAACCGGAGTGGTGAAAGAAGCCGGTTCGGTCGGGTTGTCGCTGGTCGTGTGGGCTGTGTGCGGCGTCTTCTCCACTATAGGCGCGCTGTGCTACGCCGAACTGGGGACCACCATCTCCAAATCAGGGGGTGACTATGCCTACATCCTTGAAGTTTACGGCTCCCTACCTGCGTTTCTGAAACTCTGGATCGAGCTTCTCATCATAAGGCCGTCCTCCCAGTATATTGTCGCCTATGTTTTCGCCACCTACCTCCTGAAGCCCATCTTTCCCTTCTGCCCTGTCCCTGAGTCGGGGGCAAAACTGATCGCCTGCCTATGTATCCGTAAGTAACCTGTTACCTACCTCGTTAGGTCACATAAGTTCGTTTTACCCCTTTATTTCACATATAAACAAAATCACTGAGGGCTTAAGCCAGCCTTTATCGTGAATCTCCTCAGTTTAACGTTTCTGACGTAAGAGTTTACCTCAACTGTCATTCCACGTGCCATTCGCGCGCTTCATCTCCTCAGCGTTTAAGTCTCCTCATGTACTCACCGTCAAAATATTCATCACAATTCGGCCAAAATATAAATATAAACAGTTTTACTACGCGTGTGACAAAAGAAATTGAAATTATAGACAGAAACGCCATGTTTTGACACTGATACGGCGTGTTTAGCCTATAGGCGGAACGGAGTATGCATGTTGAAAAGATGCAAGACAATTTCATCATCTAGGGAAGTGGCACGCGATGCTACATCACCTTGGCGGGCTTTATGCTAATTAATTGCATTGTTAGTAGGGCTAGTATTAATTATACCAATTTAGTAACGCTTTAATATTAATTATATAGCCTATTTTTTTTATAACGAATGTATATATTTTGAGAAAATGCACATCAGATTTATTTTAGCATGGAACTTCAAAAAGCAGAATAATTATGTAGATGTTTTAAGTTATTAACCAATAAAACGTTTAAATAACTTAATAATTACTCCACTTTTTTGATATTTAAGTAACTCCACTTACATATACACCTGTAGGCCTATGTAACAACATAACCTGTCTAAACTAAGATTATTAAGATTATTCATTGTAAATGATCAGGCTACTAATTGTATTCCCTTATCACAGTGTAGTGTGTTTCCTGCAGTAAGAGTAAAGACCATTCATGAACGCAGCCCTGCAGTGTTACAATCACAATCACAGATCTTTGACATGCATGCTCATGGTAATATGTCGAGGGTGTGATTTACCATGGCAGCCATGTGAGCAATGAAGCCCTCCCGCAGGTTTAAACCAGTCAGGATTAGCAGAATTATCTCGAGACCTAATTACCAATTGGCCAACAAATTAAAACCCCAAAATTTCTCTCTTTCTTTCCCTGTCTTTTTCTTTCTCTCTCCTCCTCCTTTCTCGTTTAGGCCAGATGAATGCTTCATTGGGGTACAGGAATGTGTAAATTGTGATTGTGAGGGAGTGAATGAACACAGAACCCACTATCCGTTGTAATCTCGCCCTGCTAGTGGCTTGTCTAATCCTTCCATAAGAACCCACATGACAAGACAGAAAGGGAGGTAAAGACGACTACCGCCATAGGTTTAAGCTGTGCAACGACAAGTTATGGGATTTACACATTTGACACAAACAGCTCAAGTGCTCAGTTTTATGGTCTGGTTCCTCATAGACAGTATTTGGGTCTCTTGGCATAGCAGCTGGCCATTGTTCCCCTGACCCAATTTCTTATGTGTTCTGAGGTTATGATTGAAAATGGGACTCCGGGATTGGTTCGTGGCATTAAACTATGCTACGTATCCATGGGAGAGGCCCCCTGAGTGGGACCATGCTCTTGCCATAAGGGAGTTCAGGGAGGAACCTGTCTCATGATCCCTAGTCTACAAAGAATGAGAACTGCAATGCCCGACAGTGTGTGCATGTGTTCTTGCTTGAGGGGACTCTACTGTCCTACCCGATACAGACCCCCTTTTGTACTTTAGGGGCACACAAAGGCCGTCGGGTTTCGCCTCTGTTTGGTGCCTAGACGATTTACAGCTAATGCTGCTTTGAAGTATTCGTTAGTTAATCACATTTAATAGGGAGCTTGGAGTCGGGGGCTGGAGGCTCATGATTTTTCTTATTCCTTCAAAATCTGTTTACCAGTATTTGGCCAGTGAACTTTTATGTTTCAGGCAGGCTGCGGCACATATACCCGCTCATTTTATATTCATACATCCATCGTTTTTCAAACCACTTATTTTGTTTAACTCATCCGGGCCGTCGCTAGGGAAGCACACACACACACAGAACCACATGGTTCATCCAGGACTCAAACTGGGAGACGGAATTTCTTGCCGTGAGGCAACCATGCTACTACCCATTGACCCACCTATATTCATACAGTGAAAAAGATGTATAATAAAATATGATTTCATCTATATTATATTAGTATTGGAATTGTATTGTTTATTTTATAACTTTTACTACAGTGCGAAAGTATTATGATTATAGTGCATTTGTTTATTGAACAAAACAATATGACAAAATTAAAATTTGATTGTTAATTCATGCGGCCCTATACACACAAGCATAGCAAACCTGAAAAAAAATTAAGAAAACGCAATTAGATGTGCTTTCCCAAATCGTTACCCAAGGCTATCGGCCCAGACAAAGCCAATCGGTCTTATTCAAAATTTTGTCGTCCAGTCAATAGGAGTTATATTAATCACATTGAAACAGAATTAACCAAACAAAAAATTCAAGTGGGTGGAATAAGTGGAGTATGATTCAGGTAATCATCCGCAGATCCACCCTGTAATACAATTATAACCCATTAGACAGATTAATGTGTCCTCTAGTATATAATATTTATAGTCGTTTGAACCTCACATGGTGCCTAGTTTGATGTCTGATTTCCCGTTGAACTCAATAAGTACAAATTTGGCAGCCATGCTATTTACTTAGAAAAAGTAGCACACTAGAGAGCACGCTGCCACGTGTAACCTAAATGTAAACAGCGCGTTGTGGATGACGCCTCCTGAGTTCAAGCATGGCTGACAAATTCTACCTTAATTAGTTTACCAAGTATTTAGGTTAACTTCCTTTGAGCCTCTGTTGTGAAAGACTAAAAATAAGCGCCTGTCATTCTTTTTCTCCCTACTTCTCTCCCCATAGTGTTGTTGACTGCTATCAACTGCTACAGTGTGAAGGCCGCCACAAGGGTCCAAGATGCCTTTGCTGCTGCTAAGCTACTCGCCCTGGCCCTCATCATCATTATTGGCTTTGTGGAGATTGGCAAAGGTGGGTAACACACACAAACACACCTAAATGTCCACCAGCAATCAGTCAGGTAACTAAAGCATGAAGAATGTAATGGAAAACAGCCAAAATAGCTGCCATTTTGGCTAATGTTGGTGTTTTCCTAATATAAATGTAAAAAATAAATGTCACATGGTAACCACAAGAACTCATACGAATAGCACATGTTTGTAAATACTGGCTGAGGGAATGTATTATGTTTTTTAATATGAATAAAGGTTTGCATGGTCTTTGTTTAGATTTGCTATGGATACAATGTACTGTTCCAACAATTTTCATTACGATGTTGATTTTGCGCTTTGCTTAGATTTGTGAAAAGTGTTTGCAAGCTACACAAAGTTTGAGACCAAGCTTAGTTCAACATCAGTTTCAAAAAAGTCATTTTCCACGAATTGGATACAAATTGGTGTCCCATTACTTTAAAATCAATTAATAGATAAACTATTAGCTAACATAAAATAAACATAGCATGTGGTTCTAAACATCACATATCCTACCTCAGAGGTTCTGGACTTCTTGAATCATTTCTTAATTAAAATCATACAAAATATCATAAATTGGCATATAAACAATCTCAATTTTTACACAGATTTAGTGTTATAGTCGTTTAACCCTTTTACTAAATATATGATGAAACCATTATTTTTTTAATAATTTATATTAAATATAAATATATCACTAAAAACTAATATTTGGTCCCAAACGAGCTAGGTTTTTTTTTAAAATACACAATCACACATTATTAAAATCATACAAAATATCATTATTTGGCATGTAAATAATCTCATTTCATAATCTCAATTTTTACACACATTTGGTGTTATAGTCGTTTAACCCTTTTACTAAATATATGATGAAACCATTCTTTTTTAAATAATTTATATTAAATATAAATATATCACTAAAAACTAACATTTGGTCCCAAACTAGCTAGGTTTTTTTGTAAAACACACAATCACACATTATTAAAAATAATTTAATTATAAAAATCATACAAATTATCATAATTTGGCATGTAAATAATCTAATTTCATAATCTCAATTTTTACACACATTTGGTGTTATATTGCTGAGCCATATCACTAAAAAAGAAAATTTTATCCCAAACTAGCATGGTTTTTAAAAAAAAACATTTTTGTCCATTTTATTTAATTATAATTTTTTTATTTACCTAATTTATATAATTTTGATTTTAATATTCAATTTACTGGTCATTTCTTGAAAATAATGTATAAACGTATATAAAAAGGAAGTTTAGCTTAAGACTCCATATGTCAGCACTCCATCACTTTTAGGGCTTTCTGTTGCCTGGACTCAGATTCAGGCCATATAAAGGTTAGATAGTTGTAGTTATGCAGTTGTGAACCAGCCAGTTTGGCAGAAAATTGTAGACCAGCTGAATGTGCAGCCAGAACTGCAGCTCTGATTGTTTTCCATTGAGACACTAAAGCACTGACAGCAATAGTCTAGAGAAATAGCGAGCAAACAAAAAGAAAGAGCAGTTTAAAGATTTGTAGTACTAGCTGGCAGACCTTACCCCCAGCCTTGACATGAACTACAGTAGTTTCTGTTTAAATTGTCACAAACTGGAATTAACATGGTAGTTTCACAGAGAATAACATTTACGTTTATACATTTAGCAGATGCGATTTTGGGTGCACTGTTCCTTTATATAACTTCTTTTTTTTTTTTGTTCGGTTTCTCAGCTTACTGGTATAAGCTCAGAAATTCAGAAAGGAACAAGAGGATTTCACAGTCTGAGATGCAGATTAATAAAGGCCCATTCACTTGGTACATGCCGTGTCTACTGCACAAACAAAGGCCTGAAGCTGGTATCACTCCCTCAGTTGTGAGTCAGCGAGACCGGACAGGTTAATGCAAATGGATTATTAGGTTATTAGGTCTTTTATCTCCCGTCCATGTACTGCCCACAGCAAGTGGACATGTTGTGGCAGACAGCAAGAAAAATGGAAAGGAGACGCTGTGCTGCTTGTTAATTACTGAAGCCTGTAATATGGGATCCAAAACTGTGGGGCACGTCTCTTTTAATTGGCCCACCTCACCCAAATTTTGCCAAGACTGCCAGAGTTTGGCCTTGCCTTTGGGTGTGGGTTTCTTTGATTCTCAGACCTAGTTCTTTAGTTACTGAGGTTGCCACGTGCACGATAGGGGCATTTTTTTCATTTCAAGTACTGATAGGTCTCAAAAATGAGAACTCAAGGGCCAGTCTGGACAGCATGCTATCTAACGCTAACCAATCAGGCGATTTCTTTTTTTCTGATTGGTTATTGCGGCATTTTGGCCTAGCCAAAATACTGCAATAACCAATCAGAATATATATATACACTGATTATCTCTTCATCACGGCACCTGTTAGTGGGTGGGATATATTAGCCAGCAAGAGAAAGAAGCAGGAAAAATGGGCAAGAGTAAGGATTTGAGCGAGGGCCAAATTGTGATGGCTGGACGACTGGGTCAGAGCATCTCCAAAACTGCAGCTCTTGTGGGGTGTTCACGGTCTGCAGTGGTCAGTATCTATCAAAAGCGGTCCAAGGAAGGAACAGTGGTGAACCGGCGACAGGGTCATGGGCGGCCAAGGCTCATTGATGCACGTGGGGAGCGAAGGCTGGCCTGTGTGGTCCGATCAAACAGAGGAGGAACTGTTGTGATGCTTAATATTTTTGTTCATTGATGAATAAAAAAGCATTTATTTAAAAAATAAAATATTTGTAAAAATGTCAAAGTCACTCTAGATCAATTTAATGCATCCTTACTGAAAAAAATTATTTGAACGGTAAGTAAGTTTCACTTTGAAGCAATTCAAGAATGCACAGTGATAAGCTCAATGAAAAAATACTTCATTCAATACTGAAAAATAACAATAAATTCTCATTAAGCATTAAGCGATGAGATTTATCTTAATAAATATACTTCAGTCAATACTAAAAGGTATCAATAAAATCCCAGAATACATCGCAACAAGCTCATTGAAAAAAATATTCAAGATAACAGACGAGGTAAGAGAAATGTCTATTAAAAATATACATGTATTTCATTCAGTACTGAAAAATATTACTAACATCCCAGAATGCATTGCGACGAGAAACAGGAAAATCCAAGATGGCAGATGAGGCAAATGAAATGTTGATTGTAAATATACTTATATTTTATCCAATACTGATACTTAAATGTGTTACGTTGAAATGAAAATAGTATTTTAGCAGATATGTGCATACTTTGATGTTTACATTTTGATATTCGGTTAGGCTCTAATGTGAATTGCATATTTAGCTCAGCAACATAAGATTAAAACTCTATAGATGTGTCCCAATTTCTTGTACTGGTGCACTATTCTATGGCTTCTTTTAGTAGAAGAAGTGTGAGTAGTGTTTTTACATTGAAAAAGTACACTTCAAATAACCAAATAAAATTCATATAACTGAGAAGATTCTGATGATTGATAAAAAGTATTCATACACTAGATGGTTGAGTACAGAGTGCATCGTGTGTGCAGTGTATAGTATGTTATTTTGGGACATAACTTATTTAAATCAGTTGTGAGATGAGTTGATTCCCACTATGTGTGGGGGATGCCTGTAAAGTGTTTTAATTCAGTCATGTATAGCTTTCAATTTGAGTTAGAATGCATTAGATGATTGTCCATGTTGACTGAAGGCAGTGAGGCAGCTGGCTATCTATTGGGCGTATTTATGTTCATGGCAAGCTAGATAGATATGCAAAATGCTTGTAAGAAAAGCGAGGCCAGAGAATGAGGCCTGTAAATTTGATCCACAGATAGAAACACCCTTCTCTGTTCTGAGACGGTAATATTTTATAACACATGTGGTTGGTGGAAATGTCCTCAGATATGTGTATGGCTAAAATGACAAGACAAGTGTCCTATTTATTTTATTGAATAAATTGCTGTTGAAAGAGCTGGTTAATTCACAGCGTCTTCCTCTGACATTTCCTCTGTCTGTGTCAGTTTCTGTGCACAAAGTGGCTTCTGTTTGACGGCTTGATAGACTTATCTCACTTAGAAGCCCAGAAAAGGTCTCAGTGTGTATCTTAGCGCTTGTGTTTTTTTTGTTGAGAAGAGCACTAGTGCTTTATATCAGTTGCTTTATCACATCGACACACCCATCTGTTGCGAAAGCGTAGTATGCAATAGGACACCTCGTGGTTTTTGAAACCATGGTGACCTCTTTTGGGACTGGAGCTCTTCCCACATTGAGACAGTGAAGCCCCGCCCACTCCACAGACCCCACCCACTTATTAACATAATCATTAGTGGGATGTTTCACATTTGGGTCTTTTTGCCACTTTGTAGTTGAGAGCTGACAAGTAATGATGGGTAAAACGTATGTATCTATATGTATTTGTATGTAAAATATGTACTTTATTTTGTGATATTGAATGGCTGGTTGTTTGGGGTCAGAAAGAACTTTTAATATTTTTCATATAAATCTCTTTTGCCCACCAAGGCTGCTTTTATTTGATCAAAAATGTAGTCAAAACAGTAATATTGTGAAATGTTATTACAATTTAAAAGAACTGTTTTCTATTTTAATATATTTTAAAGTGTAATTTATTCATGTGATGGTAAAGTCAAAGTGTGTTTTTGTTTGTTCTTTGCAAATAGAGTGACAAACTCAATAACGTCAGCTCGCACATCGTTAACAAATTATTATCGTAGACAATACAGCTCTAATATTTACACATGCACACGTGAACCAGCTTTCTACTGTCGTAGCCTGCTGTACTTTCTGCATATCTTGATTAACAGATGTCTCGTCCAATCAGCAGTAAGTGTTCCATTGGCAAAATATACCTTCCTTTTCCGTTTTGTCTGACTTGTCGTTGCGCTTTCTGACTTTGCTATTTTGTTTTTGGATTTGTTCATTTGTTATTTGTTCGAATGTACTTTCACACACTGAGCTGTTGTCTGTTAGAAAAGTGTGTGTTGAAGGTTGCATGTTGTTTTTAGGAACTCTTCACACTGAATCTAGGCTATGTAAGCTGAGATCTGCTGTCGAAGCATTTCTCTTAGACAGAGATTGGGCTCCTCTGTGCTGGGTTAGTTCTCTGAAGCTCAGGTCTGAGCCTGTAATACTCAAGTTTATACAAAGAGTTTATACAGGCTTTCAGTCTCGTTCTGCGCCTGATTGCCTCGGGCCTACAGTCACGCACACGCCTACCTCGCCTGTCGTGTCATGTGACCTGGTGGCGTTGGGCTCCATCGATCAATGATTCACATGAGTTTGCCTTAGGCTGCAATCATTCTTACACAGCAAACACATTCGCAAAATTATTGCCATTGGACAACACTTTACAGTAAGGCTGTATGGCTGTATATGCTAACCTTAGTTAATGAAATAGCTAACATGAAAAAACAATGAACAGTACTTAATCTGGGTAATGTTCATTTCTAAATAGAATATTACAAATACATACTATATACAAATATATTTGTATAGAAGTCTTATGATCAAAGATACAGTAAAAACAGTAATATTATAAAATATTATTACAATTTTAAAATGACCATTTTCCATTTTAATATACACACTATATTGCCAAATGTTTTGGGACGCATGCCTTCACATGCACATAAACTTTAATGACATCCCATTTTTAATCTGTAGGGTTTAATTTGGAGTTTAAACAGAAGTTCAACTCTTCTTGGAAGGTTTTCCACAAGGTTTAGGAGTGCGTTTATGGGATTTTTTGACCATTCTAGAAGCGCATTTGTGAGGTCAGGCATTGATGTTGAACGAGAAGGCCTGGCTCGCAGTCTCCACTCTAATTCATCCCAAAGGTGTTCTATTGGGGTGAGGTCAGGACTCTTTGCAGGCCAGTCACGTTCCTCCACACCAAACAATGCCTTTATAGACTTTGCTTTGTGCACTGGTGCACAGTCGTGTTGGAACAGGAAGGGGCCGTCCCCAAACTGTTCCCTCAAAGTTGGGAGCATGAAATTGTCAAAAATTTCTTGGTATGCTGAAGCATTAAGAGTTCCTTTTACTGGAGCTAAGGGGCCACACCATAATCCCCCATCCACCAAACTTTACACTTGGCACAATGCAGTCAGGCAAGTACCATTCTCCTGGCAACCGCCAAACCCAGACTCGTCCATCAGATTACCAGACAGAGAAGCGTGATTCGTCACTCCAGAGAACACGTCTCCACTGCTCTAGAGTCCAGAGGTGGCGTGCTTTACACCACTGCATCCAATGCTTTGCATTGCACTTGGTGATGTAAGGCTTGGATGCAGCTGCTCAGCCAAGGATACCCATTCCATGAAGCTCCCAACGCACTGTTCTTGAGCTAATCTGAAGGCCACACAAAATTTGGAGGTCTGTAGCTATTGACTGCTGACCCTGCTCTGATTTTACATGGCCTACCACTTCTTGGCTGAGTTGCTGTTGTTCCCAATTGCTTCCACTTTGTTATAATACCACTAACAGTTGACCGTGGAATATTTAGTAGAGAGAAAATTTTACAAATGGACTTATTGCACAGGTGGCAACCTATCACGGTACCACACTTGAAGTCACTCCTGAGAGCGACCCATTCTTTCACAAATGTTTGTAGAAGCGTCTGCATGCTTAGGTGCTTGATTTTATACACGTGTGGCCATGGAAGTGATTGGAACACCTGAATTCAATGTTTTGGAGGGGTGTCCCAATACTTTTGGCAATATAATGTATTTTAAAATGTAATTTATTCCTGTGATGGCAAAGTATTCTTTTTTTCCTTCAGTGATCCGTTAGAAATCATTCTAATATGCTGATTGGTTGCTCAGTGAACATTTCAAATTATTATCATCATATTTTAGTAATAGTATTTAGTAATAATATTTTTGTGGAAATCGTGATACTTTTTTTTTTTTAGGATTCTTTGATGAATAGAAAGTTCAAAAGAACAACACTTACTTGAAATATACATTTTCTTGTCACTTTTAAAAAAATTTAATGTGCTTTTGCTGAATAAAAGAATAAATCTTACTGACTTAAGACTTACTGGCCCCAAACGTTTGAACGGTAGTGTATGTATGTGTGTGTATATATATATATATATATATATATATATATATATATATATATATATATATATATATATATATATATATATATATATATATACAGTATTAATCCAAGTTTCCATAGTTAACTATTAATTCTCTATGGTGAAACAAAGAGAGTTGTGTGCTTATCATGTGCTTTACTTTCTGGCCCTTAAGGTCGTTCAACCTTTAAAATATGCAAATTAGGACATTAAATCAGTTGATGCTATTGTGTTAAAGAGCTGCTCAGGAATGAAAGGACAAATAACCACACATTCTCAAATTAAAGAAAGAGCAATGAAGAAAGTACAAGAGGGTCTCCTTGTGTAGTGATAGTCACAGAAATAATTTCTAAAGTACTCAAGTTGAAAGTCACTTTTTTATGATTTAGTCTCAGATTCTTCTGTTCTGTATATCCATTTAGTTCTTTTTCAGAGTTTCCTAGCCATAAATTGAACCCATATGGCGTCTACTTGTAGGGAAGCCCTCGTTGCTGTACGACCCGCAGACTTTGGAGAGATGGATGTATGTAGAGGCTTGATCTCCCCCAGCTTTCTCATGGGACAGAGAGAGAGCGGGCCTCAGCCTGAAACAACACTATGTTCATCTGTTGATCCAGTGGGAAATTCACAGGCTTTGGGTGTTCAAGAATGTGCAAACCCTCCGTTTACCCTCCCGTTTTTGTTTTCCCATTACTCTTGCTTTTCAGTTGTGACATCTGTGACATTGTCCCTCATGTGCCGACTACTGCCCACAACCAGCCTTGAGAATGTCAGCATGATGATTTTAAAAATTCATTGTATTATGCTAGCAGGAAACAGTCTTCCACCTTGAAACTTTTCCATGTATTGCTTGTTTGCTCCTCCTCTCATGGAAAATATTGTGGGATCTGTAGAGTACTCCCCAGATATTATGACTATGGGTTGTTTATATTACATGATGTCCCTGATAGTTTGCGCCAGCTCATGTTTCTTGCTGATTGTTTCTGTTGCAGGTGATACTACTGAGCTCCTGCCTGCAAATTCATTCAAAGGAAGCAATACAGACTTTGGCAACATCGGATTGGCTCTTTACAGTGGGCTGTTTGCTTATGGAGGATGGTAAGACCACAGAACTTCTCTATATTTGGGTGAAACTAGGGAGAAAGCAGGAATAGACTATGACTAGGGAGTTAGACTATGACTAGGGAAATCACTAGTAAAATGTAATGCTACACCATGCGATCCAAGATATCTTTCCATATAAATAATTTGTTTTGTCCTAAACAGCCATGACTACAACAACATAGAAGGTATTTTGATGATCGCTTGATTTCTTTTATCCAGTCATGCTGAGTAGACCCGTCCACCGTGAAATCCCATTGGTTCAAAATCCCATTCCACATAACAACATAGTTGTTTGCACAGTGTTTGCACTTGACATGAAAATCAGCTGAACTTTCACTTCACTTTGCATATTTAGCTGGCACAAAAAGAAGTATTATAATATCCACAAAGTTTCGCACTTCCTCTTTATTAGAATTCAAAACAATCTGTCGGCCATCCTATAATTTCTCTCCATCTTTTATATTATTATCGTTATATTATTATCCTCTTCGTCTTCATTTTTGGCCTTCAGCAGTTGAATTTGTTGGACAGCATGTTTTTTTTTTAATGTTCTCATGTACTTTTTTCTTTTTTTTACCAGGAATTATTTGAATTTTGTCACAGAGGAGATGATCGAGCCATACAGGTTAGTCAAACAAATCCCTTTTTTCCTCATTAAAGCCATTTTTAAATAAATAAATAATAAATATTTTTCCTCATTCAAAATATTTTACCCCTAAAAACGAATATAACTTTTGAAAAATATGTTTAAAATCACTTCAATGAAAAGATAAATCCAGTCATTATGGTAGTCTAATAAAAGGTATAGTGTTCACATAAAGATCTCAAAGTTCTGTCATAAAACTCTAGATGGCGCAGACTAGTCCTTAACAACCTGCTTACAATCACATCATTCTCTAGGGCACAGCTGATTGGTTCCTGCTGTATCAGTAGTCAATTAGCTCGCTGCTTAACCTTAAAATACATGGTTAGCATTTGCTTCCCCAGCTCCACCTGTATACATCTGCTATGGGTAATTCATGTATGCTATATTGTACAGCAGCAGCTTGTCTTACTTGCTCACAGCAGCGTGTTGTATATGTATTGGCAGTAGCAAGGCCTGTACTTGCTCTGAAGCAGCAATAACCAACAGCAGCAGTGTAGCTGATCTATTCCAAGACCAAACTTATCAACATTGTCATAACCATTACCATATGTATATATACTCTCCGGCCACTGTTATCTAAAAGTATATTATGATAAATTTGTTACATATCCATGCAACATTTCAGATGAAAATTGATTATAAATGTTAGCTATTATGCTCATTATCTGTCTAGCAATGTATGTTTATAATGAAATACAGTTTATATTATTAGTCTTCATAATAGTGGTTTGTTTTTATAAAACATCTATCGCGTGTCATTCGCATGTGTAGCGAGTTGGCTCACACGAGTTTCATGCTTCAAAATTTCCAGTAAGGGAAAATAGTGAGCATCGATGCTCCCTGGTTTTCACAGTGCATTGTGGGACTTTTTTAGCAAGCAAATGTTTCCGCCCACTGGAAGAATTTTACAATTGAGACAGCCCTTAAAATGGCAGACTCCTTGCTCAGTGCTCACTGCCCTGACTACTGAACAAGAAAGCTAATATCCGTAAATTATCCCAATTTTGCTGCCAAAACTGCCCTGAGCTGTCGAAGCATGGACTTAATAGTTAATTTCTATAAAATTAGATGCAAAAAAACAACAACTGTGCAAACATTAGGTCTTTAATTAAAGTTTTTCAAATGAAAAAGCATAGTGAAGTTTTTGAGAGGAGTGGGTAATGTTATGGTGTATGTGCTGCCGTGTTACAGAAATCTGCCTCGGGCCATCATCATCTCGCTTCCCATTGTCACCGTTGTCTATGTGCTGACCAACCTGGCCTACTTCACCACGCTCAGTCCGGAGCAAATGCTCTCATCTGAGGCTGTTGCAGTGGTGAGTGTCGCCACATAGACAGATTTAATTCCATATTTAGCTCAGTTGCCTTTATTAACTCAATTTATTCATTTATTAACTCAGTTACTAGTTTTCTTTTTATTAATGTTTATTAAAGTTACATAATAATTAAGTTTTTGTTTTCTTTCAGGACTTTGGAAACTACCACCTAGGGCCAATGGCTTGGATAATCCCCGTGTTTGTGGGCCTGTCTTGCTTTGGCTCGGTGAATGGCTCTCTGTTTACTTCATCTAGGTAATGCACACACACAAACACACACACTAACTCACACTTGTTATATATCCTTTGTTGGAAGAGGTCACATTAATTAGATCACTTTACTTTAAGTAGTTTATTTGATTAATCTGTCTGGTTAGTGTTGCACTAAAGTCACCCTGCAGGCTTTTCCACTGCAAACATTGGACAGGTTATCTTGAAATAGATCTGTTTATAATGCTGGTTTGGTATCAGACCTACTGGAAAAAAAACGGTCTCTTATGTATCTTTCTCTTTCCCTTCAGGCTGTTTTTTGTGGGCTCCCGAGAAGGTCATCTTCCCAGTTTGTTGTCGATGATCCACCCTGACCTGATGACCCCTCTGCCTTCACTTATATTTACTGTAGGTGTCCACAACCAACCACATCCCTCACTATGGCTTTAATGCAACAAGTTATATGATTTCCAGTTTCCGATTTCATTTTTTTTTCAACGTATCATTTTAAAGGGTTAGTTTCTCGTAAAATTTCTGTCGTCAATTACTCACCCTCATGTCGTTCCAAACCCTTCATTCATCTTCAGAACACAAATTAAGATATTTTTGATGCAATCCGAGAGCTCTCTGACAGCAACGTCATAACCACTTTCAAGACCCAGAAAGGTAGTAAAGACATCATGAATGACTTTATTCAACAATTTCTTCTCTTCCATGTCAGTCTCCTATGCTGTTCAAGTAGTAAAAACTTCCGGGTTCTATGTCAGAACGCCGGCTCACTATTGGCCGACACTGCTCATGTGAGCACAACGTCACTTAGAGTATTTCAACGGTTTCCCCCCAATGTTTATAGCCTACCATGGTTAATGGCAACATAGAATCAGACTATTCATTAATTATATACATTGTGCATTCAGAGCTTTGATAAGCACTAAGTTTGTGTTTGTCGATTTGTGCGAGCAGTTCCTATCGCAGCGCTATTGATAAAATGCGAATTCTATTGAGAATTTACCAGCTCCAACATAAACCAGAAAGCTACTCATGACCACCTTTACTAGAATTCATCACGTTCTGTTGTATTTATTGTGGTAAATTTAGACTAAAACTTGACTAAATTTATTAAAGCTACACTGTGTGATATTTTCCCCCATCTAGTGGTGAAAAGGTATATGACCATCCAGTGAATTTTAGTTTCTGTTCCTCTCAATTCCGATTTCGTTTTAACTCCTACGGTGGCCGATTTAGACCAAGATTAACATGAATTCCAGCTCGACCTCGTCCACATTCGACACGGTGCCTGTGGGATATTCTGTGCGCAGTGGGACCGTTGGAACTCAACTGGCCTAATTATTCGGCTAGAAAGAACTGCAGCTAATCCAGAGTGAACTTTGATGATAGTAATGTTTATTCAGTCATCCAATTGCAAGGCATAAACAGGTTTGCGTGGATATGTACATAAATGTGGTTTCTGTGAGAGAACAAATAAGGATGGTAAATATACATACACAGTTAAGAACTGTATAACTACCGGTATACTTATAAGTTACATTTGTATAATGTAACCGTAAACCAGAGCTTATTGTACCATATATAGGCGCTAAATGCAGCTGCATTAAAAGGAGCTGAGCTGCAGCTGCAGCTGCTAACAAGCGGTGTCCGGTTACAAAAGTGTGTGCGGCGCTTTTACGTTAGCACTGCAGTGCGCTCTGTATAACAAGTGTTAATATGCCGATCAGACCTGATGCATATTTCCATCAACATACATTACAAGCAAATATTTTCTATAAACGAATAAACATTGTTGATAACAAAATAGGTGAGCATTATGCTATTGTATGTTGACACAAAAATACTTCTGAGGTGACATCAACTGAATTACGTGATGACACACTCTGAAACACATCTACAATGACAATAACTATTATTACTTACGGAGTTATTAACGCACAGAAATACCACACAAGGAAAAACAGACTTTTGAGGAATAAACAAGCCAGGAAAACTCCATATAACTCTGTTACTGGAGCTGCTGAGATGAAAACTCTCTGCACATGCACCAGACAAGTCTGAACAAGTTGACGCGCATATGCGCGAGGCAGAGAATTTTGTACAGTGCCATCAAGTGTTAAAACCGGTTAAAACGCCAAAGGCGAAGCTTGAATTTACGGGTATGTCCCTCTTTGGCTAATGTACTTTCAAGATGGAGGGGCAACATGGCGACCACCGTTAGATCCCATTACCTTATGTATTTTCAATGGCATATTATAAACTTACGAGAATACTTTATTACTTGAAAGAAGTAAATATACATTAATGAGCACATATATTTTTGAAAGAACTAAGTGTTTTTAGCTTAGAATAGACTAAAAAAGTTACACAGTGTAGCTTTAAAGATAATCTGTTAAGAGAATAGATTTTTTCACTAAAGATTTATATTACAACTGTGGCGTGTTGTAGCTATAGTTTCTAAACGTGTACGTTGCTATTTTCATTACAAATATAAAATATATTTTCACTACAGATATAAAAAAAGAAAGACAAAGGTTAACATTGGCCATAGCATTGTGCTGAGGAGTCACCAATGGTCTTACCTCCTTATTGTAACAAATGCTATAGTTAAACAATTACAAGAGCTTTGTTACTTTTTCATAAGGCCAAGTATACGTTAGAATCAAGAGGACCTTCTTGAATTGAAAAATGTCAAATGTGTTCTGCTAATAATGACATATATTTGGTAAACCTGGCTTTCAAATATTCCAAAAGATGACAGAAAATTACCATTTTCAATATAAGAAAATTTTAGTACAGTTATTTTGACCTATCATAGCACTTTCATTTAGAAAATTCTGTTAAACTGGTACATTTTTAGGTGCTTAAATAAAATACAAATACATCATATCATATCATATGTAAACAAATAATTCACCCTTCGCCGCAAGTTTGATTGACAGGCGATCTGACCAATCACATCTGCCGTTTTGTTTGACAAAGCAGTCAGGAGAGTTAGTAGATTAACGTCGGTGGACTTGAACTTGGAAAAACGGTGTGTATTGTCGCCTTTCCGCGGTTGAAACAACATTTATTTTAGTGTTCATGTTTATTTCGTGCTTATCAATGAACTACAAGGAAGAGATAATCGGTTCACGAGCAGCTTTAACTGAGGCGCTACAGTGATCACGACACATTAAAGAGCCACAAAACGGTATTTATTGTTTAAATTTCTTTAAAAAATTACAATTTCAAAGTTGAGACTTTGTTTCATATCAAAAGTAACTTGCTCTGTCCTGTCTGTCGGCGTGTTGTCAGCATCCTCTTTGCTCCACAATGTATTTTCTCTACGTGACAACGTGTATGTGGCGTGAGAGCCATGGCTTGTCAGACATAGCAACAGTAACTAATGGTAACAGTTGCTGTCTATAGGGCGGTCAGAAAGCTCTTGGATTTTATCAAAAATATCCTAATTAGTGTTTCGAAGATGAACAAAGGCCTTGCACGACACAAGGGTGAGTAAATAATGACAGAATTTTCAATTTTGAGTGAACTAACCCTTTCACCAGTTTTAATTTGTGAGCGAATCATTCCTTTTGAGTCGGTTCTTTTTAATGAATCAGTTTAACCAGTTAAAATTTTTGAGGGAATCATTTTGACCTGGTTCTTTTCAATAAATCGTTTTAACCGTTTCCAAATTTTGAGAAAATTACTTGAGTCAGTTCTTTTCTTCGAATTGATTTAACCAGTTCTAATTTGTGAGTGAATCATTCTTTTTAGCCTGTTATTTTCAATTAATTGGTGTAACTGGTTCCAATTTTTGAGCAAATCATTCTTTTGAGTAAATTTTTTTCCCATTGAATTAGTTTAAACTGTACTTTTGAGCAAATTCAATGTTTGAGCAAATAAATCTTTTGAATCAGTTCTTTTTGATGAATCATTTTAACCCAGTGTTTCCCCTATACATTTTTCCAGCAGCGGTGCTGTTACGTGCCGGAGGTTGTTACCAAGTCGTGCATGGGGGGGTCTGGGGGCATGCACCTCCGGAATAATTTTTTTTAAATAACATCTTAAACCATGACTTCTGGCATGTTTTGTGGATAGAAATGGACATTTTGAACATTAAAATCCAAATTAAACTTTTCATTAGTTTAAAAGGTGACTAGCTAACATAGCCTATTTTACTTCACTAACCTCCAGGGATGTGCAGAAGTTCCTAAGGGGCAGGGGCTCAAATGTAAAAGATAAAAAAAAGTTTTGTGTGTGTGTTAAGTTTGTATACTATTTTATGTTTTTGCTAAAAGTCTCTTATGCTTATCAAGCCTGCATTTATTTAATCAAAAATACAGAAAAAAAACAGTAACCTAAAATATTGTGAAATATTTATTACACAATGTTCTTTGTAACTTTTTATTAATCAAGGAATAAAAAAAAAGAAAAGAGCATCACATAACATACAAGAGCTGCAAGTAATTTTCTCTTTGCCTTTTGTTGTTTGATTCACATTAATGGCTCAATCGTCAGCAGGTTTATTAGATGCTGCCCCTTTAAGACCAAAATGGAGATCTAATCATATCATTCTCCCATTGATTTCTCCCAACTATTTACGGCCATTTAAGATAAATTTGTGTTTAAGTGAATACTCTCCATGCCGGTCATTTTGAGATATAGGCTATTTGTTGTGTATTTGATGGTTTAGTCGCGCAAGTCGGTCCGTTTCGCAGCGTGCGCGCGCACACATACACACACACACACACCCGCCTTGAACTTGGAAACGGCGTCTATTGCGCGGATTATTGTGCTTTTAATTTGATCAAACACGTCCTGCAATTTAGCCATAGTGGAGAGAGCATTTGACACCAATCACGGATTGTGCTGAATCTGACGTTTAATGCATGTTTGGGGAGAAATGGAAGGAAGTTGCCCTAGACGGAATGCGGGTATAGTTTATAATAGTTTTACCTCATATCTTCTTTTCATAATCCTTGGGGAAAATAAAAATAAAGCAAAAATAAGATTAATATCACAGCCCTAAAGTGTAAGCAGACTACATTTTTGTTTAGTTCTCTGGCAATCGTCAATCTCTCTCTCTCTTTTACAGTGTGTAAGTGAATGTCGTGATATTACTGATCATGTGAAGATTTTGCAGCGGCGCTGAAAATCCAGCTGCGGCGCTGCGCCGCTGTGAATACATTGTAGGGGAAACACTGATTTTAACCAATTTATCGGTGTATGACTCAGTACCGTGAGAGCGATTAGAGAGCAGACGGCTCCATATGCTTTCAAATGGCACTGGCTGTACTTGGATGTCATACACCGATCGGTCTGCGCAGTGCCGCTTCTAGTCGAACACACTTAAAGGTGAACTATGTAGGATTTTTGCAGTAAAATATCCAGAAACCACTAGGCCAGTGTTATATATTTTGTTCAGTTGAGTACTTAGAATATCCCAAATGTTTTAAACTATTTGTAAATCGTGAGAAATTTGCTATTTTAACCAAGGAACCGGGACGTGTGAGCTATGCGTGTGAGGGAGTCGCCTGTCGATTGCGTCATATCTGCGTCACCCTCGGTCTCCGGTTTTATTCAGTGAAACACTTTACTCTCACTGCATTGTGAACAAGTGTCATAGCAGCCGCCGAGCGAACGTCATAACTTCCTTTTCAACACACTCAGATATATCTAATACGATAAACAGAGTTGGGTTACCTCAGACTCATGACTGGAAAAGAGGAAGTAGCGCCGGCAACCGTGTCATAATAAAAGTCCCGCCAGCGACTATGCCATAATAACAGTCCCGCTCTTCAATCGCTCCTGCGGCCTTGCTCAGCTCCACAACACTCGCTCCTGCTCTACTTCAGACTACAGTAATGTTAATAATCGCATCCATGAACATGATTTCTGCCCGAGTCCTATCCTGACTGTTTTCCACCGGCTGTGAGGTGAAGACCACATGTCCCGAGATTCTGCGCTCAAACGTGGCGTCATCAAACTACGCCTTTGTTTTGAACAGGCGACCTCTAGTGGACGGAAAAGTTACATAGTGTAGCTTTAATCATTTTGAGAATCAGTTTAATTTTTAAGTGAATCATTTGAGTGAATTTTAATTGAATCATTCTTACGAGTTAATTATTTTGAATGAACCAGTTCAACCAGCTCTAATTTTTGAGTGAATCTTTTGAGCGAGTTCTTTTCAGTTTGTATTGATTCACAAATCGGAATGAATTTGTTTGCATTTTACTGAAAAGGTCAATTAATACACAAAGAAATGTTTGACACGCATAAAAAATAACCAACTTAAAATTAAAGACTGCTGAATAAAACCACCTTTTTAAACCACCTTTTCTTTCCTTTACTCCCCCACAGTGTCTCATGACTCTCCTCTACGCTTTCTCCAATGACATATTCTCTGTCATCAACTTCTTCAGCTTCTTTAATTGGCTTTGCATTGCCATGGCGATCGTTGGCATGATGTGGTTACGCTACAAGAAACCTGAGTTGGAACGGCCAATTAAGGTGAGTCGGGGGTGGGGCTAGTTAGCAGAAAACAACTTTTGATTGGCTGAACATCTGTAAGTGAACACAGATGGATTGTGTGAGGGGGAACGAGGTCATACTTTCAAATCCATGAGAAGTGACCTGCCATAATATGTGTTCTCTGTCTGAAACCGGACATAGCCAGCAGGAGAACGGTAACACACTGGCCCTTTTGTGCGCCTCTCTCATTCATCCACATTCTGTCCAGTCATCTGCCGGACACAGAGGGATGTTCATCAAAGGAGGTTTGGAGGCACTGGAGTGAAAGAGGCCATTTACTTATTGCTCATAAACTATTTCTCATTCTAGATCTCATTAGGGAAAATCCATTGTCTGTTGACACTTATTACTGCCTGTAATGTTGTCTTTAGACACTTTACTGATTTCATTGATGGTTTTAACTACTGAAGTGTCAAACTTTTAGATGGTAGGGATCCTTATAATACACTAGGAATAAAGAGTATTATAATATTTTCAAAGAAAATTACAATTTTATTTTTTCTTAAAATTCACAATAAATAGTATTTCCTTAGAAATTAATTATACAGTGCTATTCAATAGATTGGGGTGGGTGAGATATTAATTCTTTTAAAATTGCAAGGGCATATTAAATTGCCAAAGTGACAGTAAAGACATTTATAATGTTAGAAAAGATTTCTATTTAAATGCTGTTCTTTTGAACTTTCTATGCATCAAATAATATTAAATAATAATGTTTCCGCAAAAATATTAAACATCAGAACCGTTTTCAACATTGATATTAATAATAAATGTTTCTTGAGCGGCAAATCAGTATATTAGAATGATTTCTGAAGGATCATGTGACACTGAAGACCGGAGTAATGATGCTTAAAATTCAGCTTTACCATCACAGGAATAAATTACATTTTAAAATATATTAAAATAGACAACAGATATTTTAAATTGTAATAATATTTCACAATATTACAGTTTTACAGTATTTTTGACCAAATAAATGCAGCTTTGGTGAGCATAAGAGACTTCTTTTTTTTTTTTTTTTAAACATTAAACAATCGTACTGATCTCAAACTTTTGAACAGTCCAATTCACCGTTGACCACAAAAAGTCTTAATGTACTCTAAAAATTAAATACTATAAATATATGGTGTATATAACTATATATATATAATATATATATAAATGTTAATGCATATAAATAAATAAATTCTAATATTAATAATATAATAATAAATAATAAATAAATAATAATAAAAACTAGATCCTTATGTATTGTATAAAAGTCAATGCTGTATGTTGTTGGCATTGCAAAAAATAATTTAAACCATTTTTTACAAATAGTTTAAACCTGCTAAAAAGAACAGCTCAGTGCATTGGATAATAAACTATGTTTCATGTCCCTGTGGAAGTTACATGTACTGACGTTAGAAATGAGCTAGTTTTTATCAGAGGCCTTGTTTACACCTTAAGATGCGTTTTGGTCGATCGGATCACAAGTAGACGAGGGAGACACATTCCCGTTCACACCTGGTGTTTTAATCCGTCTCTTTTGTCCACTTTAAACCACTTCTGTCCTGATTTCTATATGGGGAGGGTCTATGGGCAGGTAAATGTATAATTTTTTTTTCCAGATCTTTCAATCTAATGGACAAAATAAGGTAGCACAATTTACATAAAAACGTGCCCGGAGACGACGGAAAACTATACGGAAACCAAACCAAAACGTGGGTCTTTAGCCAACAAAGTTTAAACCCTGTTTGGCTAGTGCACTTCCCATAATGTTTACGCATTAGTTCAGTAGGTGCTCTTTTTTGCCATTATTGAGCGACACTATGAAAGCAATCCGGTCTAATGCGTTTTTGACTACCTCTGGAAGTGGTCGAAAGTGGACAAGCTCAAAACGTTTTAGACCTGTATTTTGTGTCGTCCTCTTGTGATGCGATCGAATCAAAACGCATCTTAATACCAGGTGTAAACAGGGCCAGAGAGAGCTTGAGGAGTCTGCCAGGCCATCTGTAAACAAGCTGAAGAAAGTGGACCACCTGCTGCAAAACCAGATCAGTCCGGCTATCACAAAGAGCAAGAAGCTACAATGGGGAATGTTGTTATAAAATTGTAAGGAGAAAAAATACATGAGAAGGCTATAAAAAGAATTGCTTTGAACCATTCTTAGAGCTCTGTGAAGTTCATTGTATACAAATGGAGAAAACACAACCCAAACATCAAAGATCAGGATGTCCTACCAGAATGAGCAGCCAGAGAAGAATGGTGATTGTCAGAGAAGAGCAACCTTAACCTGTACATTTCTGCAGGCTTTCATATGTGAAATAAATGTTCTTTAATAAACATACTTTATACTTTCCGACATTTTCAAAGCTGTCCCACCTCTCTCTGTCCACTAGGTCAATATTCTGCTGCCCATTTCTTTCGTACTGGCCTGCCTGTTCCTCATCGTGGTGTCCATCTGGAAAACCCCTGCGGAGTGTGCTATAGGATTCGGAATCATCGCCACAGGAGTTCCCGTGTATTTCTTCGGCGTTTGGTGGCAGACCAAGCCAAAATGGCTCTTGCAGATCATCTGTGAGTGGCTCTCCTCTTGTGTGCCTCATGAAAATGAGACAAAAAAAGATGGTTTAGACTAAGGGTGTCCAATCCTTATCCTGGAGGGCCACTGTCCTGCAAAGTTTAGCTCCAACCCCAATTAAACACACCTGAACAAGCTAATCAAGGTCTTATTAGGCATACTAGAAACTTCCAGACAGGAGTTGAGGCAAGTAAGAGCTAAACTCTGCAGGACAGTGGCCCTCTGAGTTTGGACACCCCTGGATTAGACAGTTAAAACTGCATTCTTGAAATCTGAAACACTATTCAGGTATTGAAGGCTAACTTTGAGTGCCATTCTTACATCTGACAGTTAATGTTCAAATCAAACTTGTGACTACACTGCTTTTCAAGACAACATGAGATATTCACAATGCATTTAACCTCCATAATTTGACAGCTTTAAAGAGTTAAAAGAATATTTGATCGGAAATAATTTAGGGCTTGATGTGGCTTGTTTTTATCCAATGAGATTGGATTGTTAAAAATGGACTGTTATATTGTGTTTTTAAATAAAAAAAGATCAGCATTTATTTGAAATAGAAATCTCTTGTAACATTACACAACTCTTTACTATCCCTTTTGATCAATATTTTTATATTGTTTATTTTCTCTGTCCAGTCTCTACCACGGCGACATTCCAGAAACTGATGGAAGTGGTTCCTCAGGAGTCCTGAAGACCAAACGGAGCACAGAAAGTCTCCTCGTATCCACCTCTGACTCCCTTACTGTATTCCTCGACTGCCTCACCTCTCCTCGTGTGAGCCAGAAAAATGTCTTATCCTGCTGCCACAGGCAAAATCTATATTAACCACCACGTACGAAACCAGACAACATCAGAGGTCACAGGAGCATTTCAATTGAGATGTAGATTTTGTCAGTCCTTCCTCAATCAAATGTATTATACTGTATACATTTCTTTCTTTATGTTCGAGTTACACGTTTTCAATCAGGATTTTATATATTTTTTTAAACCGTTGGAGATGTGTGTCATATAACCTCTGCGAGTGGTTTACTTTGGTCATCCCTTTATTTTAGGGCCTTTGAGTGTTTTCAGCGTTTGTTTCAGAATGTACGCGAGGAAAAGTGCGTACCGGAAAAACTTTTGGGGAGACGCCATCTCTCTCAGCAACCAGAAACATGATTCCCACCTAACTGACAAATTTGCTTCTTGGATTACAATAAGTTGTATGAAATCTACGCGCATTTCCTTTTCTACAGCAGATTTGACCTGTGCCTTTTCTGCCGGTGTAGAAATTTATTATTTTTTGAGATCAACTTGAAATGACTTTATACTTCGACAGATTTATTTTTGATAGCTTAATGCATTTTTTTAATTGCTATTAAGAATTTCAAGGAATCTCCTTTTTTTTCCCGGTCATGGTCCTCTAATTGGATTTATCCAATTCTTTATTATTATTGTTTTTATGGAAGGCATAGACATACAGTATTCATAAATTCAGAATCCGAATACCTAGCCTTTCTGGTTACCTCAGTGAATATACAGTACATTACACTCATAGACCTGGCTGTCTATTTTTATGCCTAATTATGATTTTACGAAGCACAAAAGATGAGCCGCTGTCTTGTCTTTTCTTTCAAGTACATTTTTAATATTTAGCACCTTTTTTCTCCGTCTGCCACATATATACGTGAAGTACTTAACACTGGACCATCTATTTTATTTCATTCTCGTATTTTGACAATTATTTAAACAAAGCAAATTAGTATGGTAGTCCAATTTTTTAAGAAAATTGTCCGTTATCATAATTATTTAAGTTGTTATACATATGGCCTGTTGGCTATTGCGTCTCTTTATTGTACCGTCATGGTATCATTAAAAAATCCCCTTACTGAAGACATTTTAGTGCCTCATCAGTTTGCGAACTGAAAAACTCGGACTGATGTAAAATGCGACATGTCAGTGTGTTTCAGTTTTAGGCGGCTGCTTTTGAATGCAGTGTTTTTGAGTTATCCTAGTTTTGGTTAAATGGTTATTTGTTCCTATACTGGAGCAAATTTGCTGTATGTGTGAAAATGCACATTTTCCGTTAAAGGTGATGAGAGAGAAAGTTTTTTTGGTAATGCAGGTGATTTTATTTTAGGTCAAAATGGAAGTTGTCCTTTGATCATTATGATTACAGAAACATTTCTTAGGTTTCTGCTTAGAAGGACTTAAAGAACTGAGATGCTTTTCTTTAATGCTGTTATGATTTTAGTGGGTGTTTAGATAATGAAGCTTTGTATTATTTAGAGAATTACAGCAGTATGACTAACACTCCAGCTAATAAGACCAATTTATCTAATTTAAATAGTTATGTAGAAATTTACTTATATGTATTTATTTATTTGTAGGGTTATTCAGACAGTGCTCTAATAATTTTTACAGGGCATTTTTCTATATGGAAATGCTAAAAATTGTTACTGATATTTTAGCTTCTTCAGAGTGAATTTTTTTTATATGTATTTTTTTTTTTACTAGTTTTTTTTTGTGTGTTGAGAATCTGTAAATGTTTTTTGTAACTGCTGGCTTGGTTTAGTTTCCATTGGTGCCCATTAATATAAAAATAACTGAGGGGCTGTTTACACCATTTTCAACTAAACACAGACAACTTTTTATACGTTTTGGCTGTTCATTTACCCGACAATGTCATTTTGGGGGCCTGAAAATACTAACTTTTGAAAACGATAGCGTTTTCGTCTCCATGTAAAGTACAAAAATGCGAGTTTGTGAAAACGGTGACGTGATACTTAATATGTGTTCAGTCTATGGGTGAGCAGTTTTTTTTTTTTTTACAGTGACAGCCTACTACTGGCCTGGCAGCAAAATACAGCGCTTTTAGTCGTTTTCTCAGATCTGTGTGAACGGCTCGGTTTGACAGCGTTGTCGTCTGTACACAAGACTTTTCAAAAACGCAAACGCGTTTTTAGTACATTGTTGTCATGTAAACATACCCTGAGCCTTCCCTGCACTGACATTTGCCCTCTATGAAATGACATTGCAATGGCATCACAGTGACAGACAGTCACTACATTTCACTACTTTTGTGACAAATGATTAATTACATTTGTTCGCCAGTTTTTGTTTTTTTTGTTTTTTTTACTTTAAATAAAGAAAAACAAAGATTTGACTGATTCTTATTTGTATGCTTGTTATCAGAATAAAAATGTTCACTAAACAGTTTCTTTTAAAACTTTTAAAACCATATTTTTGCATTTACAAACTGGCATGTATAATTAACCTGTAGACCACAAACATGAACATCCATCTTTGTGTCACACAAGACATGCAAACCCTTTTGCTCTTGGGCAGACTCAGTCTTTCGTCACTTCACTTTGAAGCTTGTTTGAGAGAAGACTGTTTTCTTGTGTGATCTGTAGATGCCGTGTTCAGCTGATCTCTGATCAGTCAGCTACACTGCTTGTAGTACCTGGACTCTGTTAATTGTAAGTATTCTGTCCTGTCTTCTCTGTGATGTGAAATATATTTTCTTCTGATGCCATGGTTATACGTCTACTGTACAATTTTGTTAGACATTAAACAGTTCATGCTCTTAAGTGATTTTTAATTTGCCACAGAACATTGAGTATTCAGAGAAATAAAACATGAATGCATTCAAAACTTGAGTACTTGAGTGTTTTTGCAGATTAGCAGTTTTTATCAAGGATAAAGCAGCACAAATATGGAGACACTTAATAGCTAAGTCTTAATAAATTAATGCATATATAATGCAATTTATATAATAGTAATATATAGTAAAATTATAATTAAATCATTTAAACATTTCATACTACGTTTTATTATGCAATGAAAAATTCCACAAAGGAATATTTAGTTGAGTCTGGATGGAAGTTTTTGGTGATGTTCTAAGATATCAGAACGTGACTTGTGACTGTTTGCCTACAAGAATGAATTCCCTCAAGAAAACTTTCTCTGTCATGAACTCTTGTAGCTCGTGACTCCTAAAAATGGGTTCATGCAAGTTGGACTCAGAGAAACTGACCCAAAAGTCATTTTTCTCCAAAGGGTATCTGTAATAGCCCTGGTCTCACATCAGCTGCTGTGGCCTAAGGAAAGCTTTCATGTCATGTGAATTGCGTGGAAAAGATTAGCCAATGTCATTGGACTTCCTCTTTTACTTGTTATTTATCCAAGATTCAAACTAGTATTATTTGTTTAAAAAGCAGATGAACCGCTTCACTGATAAAGCGTGAAGGGCACTAATTCAGCTGTTTTAAAGTACAGTAAATTATTTCTGCCCCATTAAATCAAGTGGTGTAGTTTATAAACAAACACTGGTGTGGGAAGTCCTTATATGGACATGGTTTAGGCGCGTTTTATGCAAATTACTAGCTGCGACCACTGAAGTTGGTTCATAACCATTCGCGTGATCAGGATATCGGATTTATCAACATTAGAACGAGGTAAAATTAATTTATGTGCTTAACTTACGTGTACTGGTGTAGTTACATGTGAATCCCGCACATATTTGGTCTTTCTACGCACATTAATAGGTAGTACGTTGTACGAAATTATTAGTCAGTAAGGCCCAGCTGGTCGTTTGATCTTGGTTTATAAATTTTTTTTGTGTGCAGTAAAGTTATTTAGTGAAATTTAAAATATTCTGATCTTTACATTTAGAAAATTAGCTAAACAATTGCTATTATTTGACAGATAACATTACGTAACTTGATTGTGCATTGTTTTAACAATCACCCTAAAAGTGCCAATACTTATAAAGGGACTATCAGCAGTAGACTTAAATGTATAGTTCAGCCAAAAATGTTTTGTCAGCATTATTGGTAACCAGACAGTTGACCGTAGCAATTAAAGGGATAGTTCACCCAAAAATAAAAATTCTGTCACATGGCTCTCAAGTTTTGAACTGAGTTCAGAGTGAGATTTTGGCGACGGCAGCAGGGGTTTGGGTGGGGACTAGGTTCTGATCTGAAAAATTTGTATAAATAAATATATATATATATATATATATATATATATATATATATATATTTATTTATTTATTTATTTATTTTTTAATTCAACATTTCAGTGTGTGTGTGTGTGCATAGTATTAATTCTTGCATTTCTCTATTTCAAAGATGTCAGGGAGGAGGCAAATTAATAATCCATAATATTTTTTTAACAATTTTTTTTTCTCCAGAATTTACTGTGTTGTAAATATAATTTATTCTGAAGCAATAGCCTCACCAGTGTTCAATCAGCTTCGAGATATTTAAATCTGCATATATTTGATATTTTTACCTTTTATGAAGGGCATTTTCCCATGATCTTATTAAATATAGGCTATGCTTCAAGATTTCATTTTATATTCTTAAATTTGATCTATAAATTAAATTAGAATAAGACACTGTAGGGCTAACGCCAATAAAATTAAATCATTTACACTGAAAAATGTTATGAGATTGTTTTAAATATTTTTGAATATACAAATAAATGTTGGAAAGAAAACATTAAACTAAACCACCAGTAGGTGGCAGAATGTAAACGTTGTTGTTGCGGGGATACAGCAATGCTATTTTCTGATTGGCTGTTCGGTAGCTATATTTTTTATTTGATTGGCTGGTTGGTTAATATTGTGGCAGGGCCTTCTGAACTCTATGTGGAAATCACTTGATTCCTCTTAATAGCGGCGCAACTTGGTGGGCATTATCCTGGAAATTTCTTTGCGTGAGAAATACAAGGTGTGGCGTGTGAACGGTTTGAAATGCGTGTGTCTCACGCCCAATGCGTGAGACTTGAGAGCCCTGCTGTCATTAACTACTCACCGTCATGTCATTGCAAACCCGTAAGACCTTCGTTCATACGGAACACAAATTGAGATATTTTTGATGAAATCCGAGAGCTCTCAGGCCCCTCCATAAACAAACAAAAAAATGACTTTCTTCAACAATTTCGTTCTGCCCTGTGCGCCACCTACTGGCAGTTTTAGTTTACATATTTATTTATTTATTTTTAAGTAGCCGTTGTGGAGCAACTGTGCTCGAACCAGAGCTGTTCGGACCAATCAAATTGTCAGAGCAGGCTTTATACGATGATGGACAGTAGGGCTGTGCGATATTGAAGAAAAATGCGATATGCGATATCCTTGTTAAATAATGCGATATGCGATACAATATTGCTTTAAGTGTGTAAAATCTATTTCTTTCCCCAACTGATATCTTTCACTTAAAGCATAAAGACTGTGTTTACATGAATACTCATCAAGACAGCCATTTTGACATAACTGTGTGTGTGTATTTGACAGTTTGCGTGTGTAACAAGACACGAAAAAAGAACGGCTTGTGCGCACGTTTCTGTGTGTCAGACAGCAGACAGTGCGAGACTGCGAGGAGTTGTTTTTCGCAAGTTATTGCATTTAATAACTCTTTTTAAGAGTCGTGTGCCCAGTCTATTCTCTGCTATATGCATCAACCTAAAACGTACACTTTTCACAATGTTGAAGTAGCCTATTAAAATCATTCAGATATTGCGTGCCCTTGCGATATGCATATTGCGATATTTATATTTGCGATATTTCGATAATTTCGATATATTGCACAGCCCTAATGGACAGATGATCAAAAGTAACGTAACCATCCACGTCACCAAAGAACGCTTGGGTTTACACATGATGATTTAATTTCAAGTGTTCGTTTTTTAAATAAGTTTAGTTTTAGTCAGTTATTTGATGCTATAATAACGGGGGGTGTGACGTCATGATTGACAGCTGAGATTGACGGCTTCTCTGAGTGAAGTTGTCACTGAGGCACCAACTGATTGGAGCTTTAGCTTTAATTTCTAAATTTCCATAACTGTTTATTTCACACCAACATAATGAATTGTTCTGCATCTGTGAGAGTGTGGGCAGGCTTTTGATATCTCGCCTCTACTTCCTGCTCTCTACAGCGCAGACTCCAGTCCTGAGGTCAATTTCGCTGTACTTGTATAGTGACAATAAAGAATCGTTTCGTATCATATCGTACTACCGCGCAGACTCGGTCCCAAATCTGCGCAAGATGTCAGCGCCATATTCGGACCTCTGGAGGCTTCACTTTTCTTCAGCGGAAGCGAATGAAGTCGCGTTGTACATATTTTTTACGTCTATGGGTTGAATTCGTTCTAATCCTAAACGGAGAACTTCGTATATGCATTCACCTTTACTATTTCTCTCAAAAATGATGATCGTGTTGGTAAGTACTCCTAGCCTGGCTCCGCCCTCCTACGTACTTCCGCTCAATTTTCATTTTCCTTCAGTACTCCGTCTGGGACTGCGGTATATTCTTAGGTTTTCTCCGAACAAATTTTTACCGGTCCAATCAGCAAACAGAGGGAGTGGCTGAGAACGATGACGTTGATGTCGTGCGCTAGTTTGAGTTGTAGTTCACTAATGGCGACGGAGAAAGATGTGAGCGAAGCCATTCATTCCGTTGTGGCATCGCTGCCGAATATCCAGAAGTTAAAGCCGGAGCAAGAACAATCTTTGCTGAGTTTTGTTAGTGGCCATGATGTTGTGGCCCTCCTCCCCACAGGGTTCAGGAAAAGTTTGATTTTCCAGCTCGCTCCGTTAGTGGTGAAGGAGTTGGCTGAAGCCCTTTTCGGGCGGTAATTGTTTCTCATGGGGTCGGAAGGTATTGCCATCGTTTAACTTACAGGGGCTAGTCAGTGATTTTATTGCCGTCCGTCTCCCACCACCCGCGTAAAAATCCCCGGCCGAATTACCTACTGTTTTAGACAAACACCAAGGTCGTGTGGTAATTTAATTGTTTTCAAGAATATACCACTTCAAAATTCACTGTTTATATCCTTTTTGACCCCTGCAGAGCACCGTACGGTTGCGCTTCGCTGTAATTTGGATGCATTTCTAGACTTGTATTTCTTTAAATGCTGGCAAGTATTTACAAGAGCAATATATTTCATCACCGCTCAAAAAATAAAACGTAAACATTTGAATTGGGCCGTTATTTATTTTATCATACCAAGCATATGACATTTTATTTACACCATACAATCATGTTAAGGACCACGTGAGCAGCGCGTTCCCGATCACAAAACTCTCCCCTCCACTGTGAATAAATCACAATTCGAATGCACAAGTTTTAGGTTTTATCACTGAGGTGGCATGCACAATCTGCACAGTTATTTTTACGGACTTCCATGTGAGAAACAGAGGCGAACGGCGCATGACATACGTCACGACCAAACGTTAGCGATTGGTTATGGCAGATCCAGAGTGGCTCTTGGCAGATCCAATAGTTTTAAACTTCAACAGAGTACCCGCCTTCAAGGAAGTAAACGCTTGTCAATGGAGAGTGGTCAGACTCTGTACAAATGAAATGTACGAGAGTCTGGTACATTTCAGGCTAAAGTACTCCATGTGTCCTTCTACTTCTTCCAGCGTGCGTGCAGTTGAGTTCTGTTGACAACTATGCATTGCTCAACATACGTCACTTACTCCATTGCTCTGATTGGTTAGGTCTATCCAATTGAGTGCAGAGGCATTTTCTTTCCTTGTTCGGTTGAAACCAACCGGCAACCTCCCACAGTTTCTCTTGAAGCCAATATGGAAGTGACTTAAACTGCAATTCATCGACTGGCCACTAGGGACAGGCTCCCTATAAGGGAGCAGAATCTCATTGAGCCCCATGTTAAAATGCCCAACTTTACAGCAGAAAAACAAATTTTCGCAGCCTGGTACAAATTGTGGTTTTGGTATTTACGGCTAATTTTGCCCTTCATGACAACTGTGAGGGGGGTGACATTTTTTTTTCAACTGTGAGGGGGGTGAACTCATTCGTTTACATTACAGCTTTAAAGTCCTGCATAATTAAGGGTGTGGCCACTTTGAGTGACAGGTGGATAGCCATTTATCTGCTGTCTATTAGTCATCGTGTCACCTCAGCTCCACCCACGTCCCGCCTCTTTGCCCATTTTCTATTATCCGGGAGTGACGCGCGATGGCACGCTGACAAGATGGCAACGGCCCCTACTTTGCGCTTTCAAAACTGCTCTTCAGAATCCTATGGGTCACGTCACGGACACTACGTCCATATTTATTTACAGTCTATAGTTGAAACACGCCCTATAATCACAGCCCAATGGAGCAGTATCAGACTCAGAGTATGACGACGTCAGGCTATATAATTATATCTTCAACAGTGTAATTGGATTACTTTACCAATTACTCTCTTTCTAAAAACTATTCCATTAGGTTAATTATTCCTTTCTAAATCCCATATCAACCTCGACCAGTTGAACAATATAACGATAGACATCTAACTGCTCTTTTAATTCAAATAAATAATATAAAATTGCATAAATTATTCTTATCGACCAAAGTATTTAAAAGGAGAAGGATCCATTACATTTTAACATAAGATGTGAAATTTTGATGTTATGTTAAATCCACTTTTGTTTGATATAGAATTGTTGTAGTCTATACAGTATTTAATGGATTCGCATCAGAAGTAACTGTAGTTAAATTGCAAATAAATTAAGAGTAATTTCTTACTTTACTTTTTGAAATTACAGTAATTAATGAACTAGTTAGTAATGCATTAGGCTACACCAAAACTGATTATGCAACTGCAGTGTAAATCCGTTCATCCCGCATCTGAGCTGCATTAAGTGATGGATTTTGTTGATACTGACTTCTTATTCTGATTGATTAAATGTAAGAATCTGACATAAGAGGATATGACAATACATTTAAAAATACTGTTCTGATCTCTGGCTTTCTTGCTCAGTGTTATTTCAGGGGTTTGATCTTCTCTCAACTAAAATAGCACATCCTGTATTATAATGAGTATTTAATATTACCTCTGAACTTTGACTAGGATAGGCATGTTGCATATTAAAGGTCCCATGGCATGAAATTTTCATTTTATGAGGTATTTCAACATTAATATGAGTTCCCCTAGCCTGAATATTGTCCCCAAGTGGATAGAAATGTTGATCGGTGTAAAACCGAGTTCTGGCTGTCTTTCTCTGCCTTTGAGAAAATGACAGGCCAGACGAGCCAATCCTGAAGTCTCCTGGTTTGACGTCCAAGCAGGAACGGTTACCTCCCTTTCCCCCGCCCAGAGAATCTGGCACGCCCATGCAAACGCGAGAGATCATTAATGTTATTTGTGAACGAGTGAACACTGGCAGTTTCTCAGTGTTTGGATGTACAAATGAAAACAGAAGTCTTTCTTCAGTTCCTTCTGATCTGTGATCATTGATTTCTTATGTGTAGCTTATTATTTATTATTTGTGGACACGCAGCGCCCTTCTCTCTCTCCCGACAGAACAGTGTTTTCGTGTTTTCTATCTTGTGAGTCAGTGTTTTTGTACGTCCTTGTCGCGTCTATCTGTTCTAAAATGTGCATACAGTCTTTTCTGTTTAACATCAGCAGTCACATCTTTAGAGATAAACTTCACACACGCCGAAGCTCGGCCTCCAACATCCCTGACCCCCAGTACTGCATCTGGCCCACAGCGGAGGCACCAAACGCGGCGTTAGATTAAGCAGAAGGGGGGTAAGCATGAGGGTATCCGGCTAGGCTAGCCAGCTTTCCCCACAATAAACTGGATTACATTCGATTACTGCTGTTGTGTCTTTGTTTGCGCTGTGTAACGTTACTCAATGCGCGTCAATGACGCTATTCATATGATTGGAACATATCTAGAAATAATGCTATACTCAACACTTACTAACTCGTTCATCTCGCTGTAATGGTACATTGCATGTGTTACAAAGTTGGTAGAATAATGATGAAGAGGACTCGGTGTGACTGGGACTCGTGTTTATTCAGAACTCTCAGATACAAACACAATAAACTCGCGCTGACTGACAGCGCTCTCATAACTCAGTAGTTACTATAAATAACTTTGTTAGCAATCGCTTCGTCTCCGTGATGTCCGGTTCGCGAACGAATCATTCTTTTGAATCGGTTCTTTTTAGTGAACCGAACCAGTTCACCAAATCGGACTGAATCGTTCTAAACGGTTCGCGTCTCGAGTCAGCGCTGATCCATAATTTACTAAAGTTACTAACTTTCTGACATGAGTGACAGTCCCTCCGACTAGAAATAAACTAATAACCTGAAGTATATGCTAGTAACTACAACAGTTCACCCTGAACTGAGACATGCTGAGAGAACTGATGAGAAGTGAACACAGGTCCATCCGTCTCTCTGGCAGACTCGTGCCTGCTCGTGCCTCGTTAAACCACGCCCCTTCCGCTCATTTAAAATGCAAAGATGTCAGCCAATCACAACAGTGGGCGTTTTTACTGAAGTCTCACAGCAGACACGCCTCTTGAAGCAGGGCATTCAGCCACAGGGCAAACAGCAGTATAGAAAAAATGCCTTTTATTTCTAAATTATGACATTTCATGATGTAAAAATCATACTAATAATATAAGTACACCTCAGAAAACACTATAAAATAATAGAAAAATGCCATGCCATGGGACCTTTAATTGTTCTAGTAATAACTTCGAGTAGTTGACACTATCCTACTTAGCAGGGATACTTTACTGTTAAATGTAACATATAGACACTGACTGACCTCCTTCTGACTGCAGGCCTCATCATGTGAATGGACAGTGTGTCGTCTGTCAACAACAGAATAGCACCTCTAGTCGACTGACCGATGTGATGCTTGACAGATGAGTCAGATCTACTGCAGCTCTATTTTCCATATTTGTTATGAGATGTTGGAGACCCTGTCAGGTAAGAACAGGTAAGATTAGTGAAACAGTTAAGATGTCCTAGCTTGAAGTCAAAGAACAGCTCCTGTTAGTTAAATGTAAAATGAATTTCTGCAGGAAAGACTCGGGAGAATTATATCGACAATAGTGCATTTAATGATAGCTCAGCAAGCTAATAATGTACAAAGTCAATTTGGCGTAGGCCCCGTCCGTAGGCATAATCCGAGGGTATCGGATCTGCAATTCCTGCCTGAAGACAAGGGCAGGGGCGCAGCCGACCCCCCGGGAGGTATGGACAGGACCATCCTGGTGGTGGTGGGGAGGATGGGGGTAATCGTCGCTTCAGATCTGCGTAATCGTCGTTTCAGATCTGCGTAATCGTCGCTTCAGATCTGCGTAATCGTCGCTTCAGATCTGCGTAATCGTCGCTTCAGATCTGCGTAATCGTCGCTTCAGATCTGCGTAATCGTCACTTCGGTATCTGCGAACTCAAACATGTGTAAGTACTGGGCTTTTATACGGTGAGCATGAGAATATAATTGGGTTAGAATGAAGGCAATAAGTGACGTAGTAATTGAGTCTCCCCAGCAGAACTTATGCTAGAGCTTTCATAAGTATTTTAGTGCTATTTTTGATATTACATGAAATGTGAGCATTTTTGTAATCAACATTTCTTGAATCATCTGCTTTCTAAATGTTTTTTTTTTCACTGACCAATGCATTTTGGGATGGCCATGTACACTAAGGAAATATGCCTTTTCATTTAATCAAAATAATGTGCATACCTTTTTTGGAAGCCTTTGTGCTTGCCTCAATATGCTCCCTACGTAGGCAGCACACTGTTTTTTTAACAGAGCTACTATTGCCCCTTTATTGCCCCATCTGCACTGCTCAAAACTTGTATGGTCTCAGTGTCAGGAAACACGTGTGATTTTACACCGAGGTGTTTGCTGTGATGTACATCTTGGAGAACATGGGGTTCTGTGTGCACTTTATGTGCGAATGAGCCTGCGGTACCAGAGAAAACAGACCCTCCACTCCATTCCGATATCAGCTGCACAAAAGGCTTCTGTATTAGAGTCGTGACCACAGAGACGTCTGTGATATAAAGAAATGAGATGAGATCGGAAATTGACCATAATGAAAATATTGCATACTATGGCAACAAATGATTTTTATCTTTGAACCAGAGAGAAATTACTGATGATTTGTCTGTTGCCAAGAGACTAAAGCAACAGAGTTAATTCTCTCAGGTAAACACACACACAACACAGACACACAATATCAATGACAACTGCAATACCCTTTTATCCGAAAATGATTTATTTAGTGTATGGTAGGCAACATGGCAAACAAAACTGTGTCATATAAAATATTCAGTTAACAAAATAAAAATAAAAGACATTCAATTTAGAAAAAAGAGAGTAAAGTAAAAAATTTATAATGTTCATTTGAACCTTCTATTCATCCATTATTCCTGAAAAAAAGTATAACAGTTCCCACAAAATATTATTTATATACAAATTTTGTCATCATTGATATTAATAATACATGTTTCTTGAGCAGCATATCAGGATATATGATATTGTAATGATCCTGAAAATTCAGCTTTGTATTACAGGAAGAAATTACATTTTAAAATATATTAAAATAGACAACAGATATTTTAAATTGTAATAATATTTCACAATATTACTGTTGTACCGTAGTTTTGATCAAATAAATGCAGCCTTGGAGAGCATATAAGAGACTTCTCAAAAACATTTTAAAATCGTACCAATTCTGTTGTGTTCATTGAGGTGATTCATTTTGTTGTGATTGGCTTGCAACCTTCTAGCAAACAGACGGCCCTTGAATGTATTTTAGGATCTAAAACCTCTTCTTTGCCTCAGGCAGACTGACGTGGCTCTGACCGAGAGCAAAGCACTAAACCTCTATGACTAATAAATGTTATTTTACTTTATCTGCATTCTGAGGTAGAAATTTCCATCCGGTTGCCACATCAGAAAACTTAACCCGCACTTAATCATTTAGCAGACACTTATATCCAAATGAGGATTGATAACACTTTACAATAAGGTCCCATTCGTTAACATTATGCATAATTTTAGTGCATAAAAATACAGTTCTTTGTTCATGGTAGTTCATTACATACAGTACTTGTTAAAAGATACATCTTTTGATTTGAATAATGTATTAGTCAATGTTGAAATTAACACAAACTAAGATGAACAAATGCTGTAGAAGTATTGTTCATTGTTCGTCATGTTTACTAATGTTAAATATGAAACCTTACTGTTACCAAATATTTGTATCTTATTTTAAAGGGACAATTTTCATTTGTTCTATAGATTTTAGATTATCTAGTTAGCAATATGCTAATGTGAAACTCTTTTGGAAGAAATTGTTTTTTTTTTTTGTTTTTTTGTGTGTATTTTTTTTTAGCTTTTTTTGAAACAAGACTTTATTTCAAAAAGACAATTCAGTAATGTTCACATACTTTTGAAAAGTCCCTGGATGACCTAGGCTATACTTCCACACAGTTGTGGGCGAAATCGCGTACTGTCTGAGTAGGTACTACTTTTGAATTAGAATTGACTTCGCAACCTTTAAAAAAGTACACTCTATATATGATGCGGCATAACATTATCACCTTCCTAATTTTTTGTTGGTCCACCTTTTGCTGCCAAAACAGCCCTGACCCGTCGAGGCATGGACTCCACTAGACCCCTGAAGGTGTGCTGTGGTATCTGGCACCAAGATTGGTTTGAGATCTGTGGAATTAGCAGGTCAAGTCAACACCTCAAACTACCCAAGGTTTCCCAGAAGAACATTGCCCAAAGCATCACGCTGCCTCCGCCGGCTTCTTCTTCTTCCCATTCTGGTATTCCCCAGGTAAGCGACGCACCTGACCTGCACCAGGCCATCCATGTGAAGAAAATGTGATTCATCAGACCAGGCCACCTTCTTCCACTGCTCTGTGGTCCAGTTCTGATGCTCACGTGCCCACTGTTGGCGCTTTAGGCGGTGGACAGGGGTCAGCATGGGCACCCTGACTGGTCTGCGGATATGCAGCCCCATACACAACAAACTGTGATGCACTGTGTATTCTGACACCTTTCTATCAGAACCAGCATTAACTTCTTGAGCAATTTGAGCTACAGTAGCTCGTCTGTTTGATCGAACCACACGGGCCAGCCTTCGCTCCCCACGTGCATCAATGAGCCTTGGCTGCCCATGAGCCCATGACCCTGCTGCCGGTTCACCACTGATCCTTCCTTGGAGCACTTTTGAAAGATACTGACCACTGCAGACCGGGAACACCCCACAAGAGCTGCAGTTTTGGAGATGCTCTGACCCAGTCGTCTAGACATCATAATTTGGCCCTTGTCAAATTCGCTCAAATCCTTACGCTTGCCCATTTTTTCCTGCTTCTAACACATCAACTTTGAGGACAAAATGTTCACTTGCTGCCTAATATATCCCACCCACTAACAGGTGCCGTGATGAAGAGATAATCAGTGTTATTCACTTCACCTGTCATGTAATGCCTGATCGGTGTATGGATATACTGCCAAAAGTATTGGAACCCCCCCTCCAAATGATTGAATTCAGGTGTTCCAATCACTTCCATGGCCACACATGTATAAAATCAAGCAACTAAGCATGCAGACGCTTCTACAAACATTTGTGAAAGAATGGATCGCTCTCAGGAGTGAATTCAAGTGTGGTACCATGATGGGTTGCCACCTGTGCAATAAGTCCATTTGTGAAATTTCCTCACTACTAAATATTTCACGGTCAACTTGAGTGGTATTGTAACAAAGTGGAAGCAATTGGGAACAACAACAAATCAGCCACAAAGTGGTAGGCCATGTCAAAATCACAGAGCGGGGTCAGCGAATGCTGAGGCGGACAGTGTGCAGTAATTTTTGGAGTCAATAGCTACAGACCTCCAAACTTTGTGTGGCCTTCAGATTAGCTCAAGAACAGTGCGTTGGGAGCTTCATTGAATGGGTTTCCATGGCCGCGCAGCTGCATCCAAGCCTTACATCACCAAGTGCAATGCAAAGTGTTGGATGCAGTGGTGTGAAGCACGCCACCACTGTACTCATTGGAGATTTTTGGGAACATTTTGTGGATGGCCCCTTCCTGTTCCAACATGACTATGCAAAGGGTGAGCCAACCCTATGGATTAAGAATGGGATGTCAATAAAGTTCATGTAGAGGTAAAGGCAGGCGTCCCAAAACTTCTGGTGTTTTTTAATTCACTGAGCCAGAAAAGGTCATATAAATGTCAAATCATGCATGAATAATAATAATAATAATAATAATAATTTGTTACATTTATATAGCGCTTTTCTAGGCACTCGAAGCGCTTTACATATAGAAGGGGGGAATCTCCTCAACCATCACCAATGTCCAGCATCCACCTGGATGATGCGACGGCAGCCATATTGCGCCAGAACGCCCACCACACACCAGCTGATTGGTGGAGAGGAGACAGAGTGATGAAGCCAATTGTGTATATATATATATATATATATATATGGGGATGAATAGGAGGCCATGATGGACAGGGGCCAATGGGCAAATTTGGCCAGGATGCCGGGGTTACACCCCTACTCTTTATTGAAGGACATCCTGGGATTTTTAATAACCACAGAGAGTCAGGACCTTGGTGTAACGTCTCATCGAAGGACGGATGAGACGGATTTGGTCTCTACATTCCCCTGAACAATGTGTAATGTGTTAACAGAGTGAACTGATCAGGTTTACATTCGTTTACCATGGGATCCCTCCTATGGGCCCTGACCCACATGAAGCTCTGTCTCCCATCCTCCTCATAACTGTGACACTAATTAGAATGCATGTCTTGTGCAAAGCCTTTAGTTTGTACACCTCTCATTGTTACAAAGGTTCCATTATAATATGTGGTTAACAAATGCTAAAGCCAGATGCGTTATGTGTTGACCTAACAAACAAAACAATGACAATACTCTGTCACGGGGCACATGTTGCAGTGTTATGTAACAGTCCAGGAGACCAGAGGAAATGAAAATGATCTGAATCTGTGAGAAATATCCTCTTGCACTGTTGACACACACAAGCAGAGGAGATATCCTTATCAGACAGACACTCTTATTTATTACTAATCAGTACCATGTATGTGCAAGAGAACCTTTATGAAATGTCATTGTAGTTTTCTTTACACACAGTAGAAAAAGTAGGCCTTACAAAGTGAATTCCATGTGAAAAATTAGACCACAAAAACGGGCTATCCTAAAAAAAAAATGTTAATACAAGCAATTTTAGTGAATAGAAACACAGTACATCTGTGATTTTGATTTTAAAATCTTGGCCTCTGCCTTGGTTAGTAGATATGGTGCATTGTCCCTTTCAAATCGTTCTAACATAAAGGACAAATAAAAGTCTGTGTTGCCAAGCACATGACTGCTTGAATCGTTCTTCCAGTCACCTGACCGCCATTGTGGGGGTGGAATTGTGACTTTCAGTGAGAGATTTTTCTAATTCTGTGTGTGAGCCTCTCTGCCTCCAGACTTCCAGTCATACGTCTCACCCCAACACCTTTTGACCTCTCTCCCTCCTCCCCTTCCAATCCCAGCCTCCTGTTGGTTTTTGTTCAGCCCCGCGCTTTCCGTAAAAACAAGTGGGGCAGAAGGACACGACACGAGGCCTGCCAGGAGTGATTTTTCTGCTTCATTTCTTGTATTTAAGTGTACAACATGCAGGATCACTGAGGATTATTTCCAATATGTTAAAGAGAAATGCTGTACACTTTCGTATCCTTTTATTTTTCAACCTTTATCTATTTATCATGTTAGTCTTAGTTTTGCACCAAAAACAGACAATTTAGCATTACATGAGCATTTTGCACCCTCTTTCTGACCCTTAGAAGTAAACAGCTGTACTTTTAAGACGTCTTTCAGTAAAATGATTGATATGATTGGCTAACTTCCGAATATCGGCATAGTTTATCACGTTGTTTATCAGAAACTTGCTAAATACTTAACAAGTGTAAATGTGGGCGGTCATATGTTAAAATGTCAGCATGTTAGTGTGGTTATAGTCTCGCATAACCAGACCTTCAGACTTAACTGCAAAAGGTCTGGACTCCATAGCCGCTTTCATTGGCCAAGGAGTCAAGGACCGAAAAACAGTAGACGAAAAGTCCCCGAATGACCTACTACTTCCACAGACGTTGTGTCAAAATCGTATACTGTCTAAGTAGGTACTACATTTAAATTTGAACTTACTTCGCAGTTAAAGAAGTATGCATATAATTGTTGTAGTATGAATGTAATCCGGATGTACTACATCCGTCATGTTACCATTATCATGTGACCGTCAGTTCCATTAATAAATTCTCTCCCGTGGCCTCATGGGATAGTAAAGTGTCCATCAAATGCACACTTCAGAATCTCTGTAGAAGTAGTAGGTCATCCAGGGACATTTCACTTACTGTTTTTCAAATATTATGTATTTGGACATACTTCTCTGTTAGCATACTATTTTTTGCATACTATATATAGCAGGAAAGCCTTCCATTTCGGACGTAACGAGAGATTCTGAAGTGCTAATTCTATGGACTCTTTACTATCCTGTGAGGCCATGGAAGGGGATTTATGAATGGAAGTAAAGCGACACAACTGACGCTGGTTGGTTCATACTACCCATAATTATACAATATACACAGACAAGGCATAACATTATGACCGATGAAGAGAATAACAACGATTATCGGCACCTGTTAGTGGGTGGGATATATTAGGCAGCAAGTGAACATTTTGTCCTCAAAGTTGATGTGTTAGAAGCAGGAAAAATGGGCAAGGGTAAGGATTTGAGCGAGTTTGAAAAGGATAAAATTGTGATGGGTAGATGACTGGGTCAGAGTATCTATAAAACTGCAGCTCGTGTGGGGTGTTCCCGGTCTGCAGTGGTCAGTATCTATCAAAAGTGCTCCAAGGAAGGAACAGTGGTGAACTGGCGACAGGGTCATGGGCGGCCAAGGCTCATTGATGCACGTGGGGAGTGAAGACTGGCCCGTGTGGTCCGATCAAACAGACGAGCTACTGTAGCTCAAATTGCTCAAGAAGTTAATGCTGGTTCTGATAGAAAGGTGTCAGAATACACAGTGCATCGCAGTTTGTTGCGTATGGGGCTGCATAGCCGCAGGGGACCCATATAAAAATTATAAGAATGAAACAAACTAAAACATTAGAATTAAAATGAAAACTGAAAATATAAAAATAAAAGCAAATTTAAAACATGAATACATTCTGGTATATTAATAACAACACTGCTTTTATCCTTATGACAGCAGATTTATTTAGCTTTTTCTTCTTCATTCCTATTATTTTATTAGAGCCCTCAATTTTTATTTTTACAACAATAATAAGACAAAGAAAGGTTTTCTAGTCAAACTAATGATGATAAGGAGTAAAAAGTTGAGGTAAAAGTTTTTCAAAGAGAGTGACATTGATTCAATTTGTTCATATCACATATGTCAGTATTTTCTTTTTTAAAGTTCTTGCAATATTCACTTTTATAACTCCTTTTTTGACATTTAATAACAGAATTGTCATCACTAGTCAGGAATAATGGCACTTAACCAAGTTTAAAGGTTTTTGTTCTGTTTGATATTTAAAACAGGACAGGAAAGAAAGATTATAAATAATCTTTATGATTTCTCTGGTTCAAATCACTAACTATATTGCAGGATTACTTTTAACAAACACAATTTATGTTGAGGGAACCAATTTATGTATATTTTTGCCTTTAATTTGCCAATTGCTTCCGAATTAAAAATAAACCGTCAAAATTAGTACAAAAATTAAAATAAAAAATAAAATAACATATTTTGATCAAAATCTATATGATTTACAGCAGTGGTCTCGAACCAAAAATGGCTTCCAAATCTGTTCAGAAAGGGTCATGGAAAGCAGGGTAAAAACCATCCTAAGCAAATAATAGAATTACTTTGATGGAGAAATAATAAAAAAAAAATACAAGGACAAAATGGTGGGGAAAATAGGTCGTGATTTAAAGTCAGAAGAACATGCTTTAGCTGCGTTTAAATGTCAAAAACATCCATTCATTTTCTTTTGTTCAATTTCTCACACACACATATGATAACACGTATACATTCTCCTTCTCACAAACAAACCCTTTAATTATCGCAGCACACACACACACACACACACACACACACACACACACACACACGTTTAATCTCATTCCTGATCCTCAAAGAACACCTTGGCCATGGCATGGCAGACCTTTTGAACTTTCTTCTCTTTGGCATCAGGACCCATGTTTGCTCGGGCCAGACCCAGCCAGTACTTCTCAGTCCGCATTTGATAATCCGCAAGTGCTTCTCCAGGCTTTACTGGAGGATGGTCCGCATCTAATAGAGAAATACAGAGAAAATGTCAACACCTGTCCAGATTACTGCTTCCACTTCCTCCCTAAAATATACCTTTATATTCTCCTAAACAACTTCGGTATTGCCACTTGATGTTCAATGTAAAATCTGGGACCTGAAGTACTGAAATGGAGATACTTTGAACACCTCTGATAAGGATGAGGAGGCAACAAAGTCTCTTTGTTTAGCATGCTACCCAACCACGAGGCAGCCACAAGCTAACAATCAGTGACGTTATTACAACTGACAAGCGAAACAGGCATCTAACAATAATGAATTTAAGCGAGAAGGACCCCAAAGCAAAACACACAGCTCTGGTTGTCAAAGAGGATCAGTGGATGTTGACCTGGGTCTTGGCAGCCAAACCCTTGGTCATGTCTACCTCATGGACCTGACCCAAATCAATCATGGCCTTGATCATTAAGGAAAATGCATGTGCCCGCCCACAGGGATGGGCTTTGAATTGCTTAAGCAGGTATGAAACTGATTATTTTGATCACTTTGAAAGTAAAACTGACTATCAAAATACTTTTCCCTGTCATAAATGTGTCTGAACTTGTGGTAAAATACATACCTTCTTCCCCCTCCTCTTCAGATGTCTCCTCTTCCTCATTATCTTCCTCATCATCACCTCCCTTTGCCTCCTCTTCTTCTTCTTCTTCTTCTTCTTCATCTTCTGATTCTTCCAGCCACTCCTGTGTCTCTAAAATAAGAATTCAGTGCTTGAGTGTGGAAATATCAAAATACTGTTGGCATTCAACATTTATATGTGACGTTAATAGTATGAACAGCAGTCTATGAGAATTTTTATCATTCTCTGAAAAGTGTGGATGTAAAAAGAAGAAAATAGGAAAAACCTAGAAACATACAAAACTATTTTCACTTGGTTTCATCTCTATTTTCAACACATGGACGGACAGACAGAGCCATAACATTTTCCTGCTGAAGCTAAGGAAATTCTGGGCTGTCTTTCCACTTACTGGGATCCATTTCCACTAGAACGTCCCACTGGTCCATCTTATGCAGGTCCAGGCTGTAGAGATCACTGAGGGTGAATTGTCGATCTCCCACCTCAAACATTCCGCCATACAAGTACAACTTGCCGTGCTTTACTGTTGCCATGGCACTAGAGCGAGGACAAGGCTCCACCAGGGAAGCCATTGCAGCCGCCTCAACTTCTTCATCCTCCTCCTCTTCCTCCTCATCCTCAATGTCCTCCTCTGCCCGTGCGGCTGGAATCACTTCCTTGATGGTCATAACCGTTCCGTCCTCGGCAACAATCTCTTTAATAATCTCAGTGGGACCCTGTGCCTTCTCTTTGTCCTCTTCGGTTTCATCCGTCTGTTCTCCCTTCGTCCCACGGCGCCTCTTCTTCTTCTCTGACTTGTTGCCCTGCCAAGAAATTTTTTTAATAAATACTAATGTCTCTATTTAGGGGCTTTATTAAAGCAAAACGTCACACCAACCTTTAGCTGTGCAGGAAACCACCGGTTTTTGTTGATATCATAAAAGTAAAGGTCATTAAAGAAGTCTCCTTCCAAAGACTCCTCGTCTTCCTCGTCGCAGACACCACCGAAGAGGAGCGCTCGGCCCCCGGGGCCCACAGCCAGCGAGAAGCCAGAACGAGGATGGGGCTTCACTCCTGCAGGGTTCACTCGCGTCCATGTCCACTTTTCTACAGGACAGGGGTCGAAAATCACATGCTAATTTATCAAAAAATGTGAAAGTGTATCTTCAAAACCAGAAATGGAGAGAAAAGCAGCCCACGTTAAACAAGCGATCATCGTGGAGGCTCTAATGATGGTACCTTGCTCCTCTTTGCCTTCCCTCCTCAGCAGGAACATGTCAGAATGGATGGTTCCTTTATCCACATCTTTCTTCGCTCTCTGGAAGAGAAAAGCAACCATTACCACCTACGTCTGTTTACTCTAGTGGGTTTACTCAAAGACAAGCTCTTGGAAATGACACAATACCTTGCTCTCTGTGTAGAGCAGCCTCATTTTGCGTGAACATTGAAACAGCAAATCAACATGCTCATGCAAAATGAGGCTAAACATAACCCAACTTACCCAACTTACCTAATGATGGGCAAATAAGGCAAAAACATACTTTTAAATGAATTAACCTGGAAAAGTTGCGTGTTCATAAATGGAGGTGTTGAATATCACCATTTTAAGCCTTTAAAATGAACCGTCTTCAGTTTAATTGTCATATTCATATTTTGCTGCACAAGTTAAGGCACTGTAAAATAGCTCATGTGACCGGACATCAATAGGAATCTATAATAATGTGCCAAGTTGCTTAGCAACTACTACCATGATTTATTGGACATAGTGCGACCATGTAATTACATGTACAAAAAACTTGGTACTCCTACAGTATACTATAATAGTACCATGATAGTAGAAAGTGAATATAGTATTCATACTGTACTATGATATACATCAAAGTACTATGATATCAAGATATCTTCACCATAACAACTTCACGAACTACTTTCCTGAAAATATGTTATTCGTTTACCCATATTCAATTATTTATTGAACAATAAAGCCAGTTATCATTTTGTTATTGCCGCCATTTTCCTGTTCGACTTTTCATATATCATGCCAAAACAAAGCAACAACTTTTGATTGAAATAAGTCTCTTATGCTTACCAAGGCTGCACTTATTTGATCAGAAATACAGTAACAATTGAAACATTTCAGAATATTACCATTTAAAAGAACTGTATATATATATATATATATATATATATATATATATATATATATATATACTTTTATTTACATATACATTATATATATATATATATATATATATATATATTCTTCTGGACATGAGATTAATATTAACCCATGGCAAAAACAACATGAAATATTCCATATATTTAAAACCTCAGCTCGGATTTTCAAACAGCTATGTATTGCTACAATGTCGGTAGTATACGTTAAAAAAAAATGTCTACTTGTTCTCTGTGTTGCCTGGAACGAGATATTCACGTTCATTTGTTAGCAAAAGCTTTGCGTCATCTGGAAGACTTTTGACAGCTCTCAGGGCTTTCATGAAAACTACAGATTATACTTGCGCATTTTTGAATACCCACCCACAGACATTTGGATGGCTCGAATAGACAGAGTTTGAAATGTTGACTACAAACACGGAGGTTTTTCAGATTTTCCATCGCAGCGTTCTCTTCGTATTTACGATTATTTGCAGCCTTTAGCCACTGCCTTTTTTCGGTTTACTCTAGTCACAATAAAAAATATTTTTTGCAGCCTTTCTACTGTATATGCAGCCTAGTTTTATTGAAAGCCCATTTGCCAGCAGTGAAGAACCCTTTTAAGTGTAAAATCTGAGTAATCAATTGCCGTGTGCATAATAAATAAAAATCACAGTAATAATCAAAACACATACAGATTTGGAGTATCCGCCATAGATGATGACGCCATTGCCGTCCGGAGTGGGGGTCATTTGACAGGCTGAACGTGGACAGGGACCAGTTCCTGTGGGCTGGAGACGGCTCCACGTGAATGTGTCCAGGTTAAATGCATGAATATCATTGTAATATATATAATCCCTGTAGAGCGGAGAACATATGCATCATAAATTGTAGGGCTGGGTAAAAATATTGATTCATCAATGCATTGCAATTATTTGTTTCTCAATTCAATATCGATTCATCAAATCCTATGAATCGATTCAGCCCACCGGCCAGTGGCAGCGCTGTGGGTAACACTCTAGTGAGAGCGTTCAGTGCGGTTCAGTTCAGCGTTGTAGTACAAGACGCGCTTTACAAAAAGCTGACGCTCAATTAAAGTTAAAGCACACTTTTAATGGACAAAATAAATAAGATTTCACACAAAAGGTGCTCAAAATGCACACAAGAAGCACATGCAGTGTGTTTTAACAAGAACCGAAGAGTGTCAGAAAAGAAAATTAAAAATAAAAAGATATTTGTAGAAGATTTACCCATTAAACCGTTTTAATTAATTAGCTTGGGTGAAAGTATATATATATATATATATATATATATATATATATATATATATATATATATATATATATATATATATATATATATATATATATATATATATATATATATATATAAACATTATTTTAGGCTACACAGACAGGTCTAGCTCTAGCACTATAAATCAAACAAGAGTGTGCGTTTTATTTTTGTCTACGGAGTTTGCTGTCTTCTAAACATATCGAAGTATGAATGAAACCACATGATCGCAGTTTTCTTGGTTGTGTTTGTCGTTTACCATTTACATGCAAATGTTGCAGCCTACACCTCCCCATGTTAACAAAGTTTCAAGAATATCAAGTTTATAAATGACCACCTTCTAAAAACAAATATAGGCTAGTTGTCTCTATAAAGAAATGCTCACATATGATATAAGTGAGCATTATATGTAGTATTGGAGCCGCTGCTGTGACGCTGTACAAACGCTTCCAGTGTGAATACTCTTGCGCGTCTGCAGCTGCAGTCACTGTGTAGGTACGCTGACGTGACGCTCACGCACTGCTCACGCTTGCAGTGTGAAACGACCGTAAGCCGGGAACAAATGAAGAGGTGGATAAAACCAAAGTGGTCTGTAAGCATTGCCACACCGTTCTTAAACTTTAGAGGTGTTAATAAAGCACCTGTTTGTTACAGTTGTGGTTTGTATTCAACACATGTACAATATTGTACGGTTTGTTCTGCCAAATAAACCATGACAGGAAACATGCTGGGGTCAATTTGTTCTTAAACATTGGTAATACTGCACACATTATTTAAAAATATACTCAGGTACTTCATTACTTGTGTATTTAATTATTATTGAATCGATATCGAAGCTAATAAATCAATATCGAATCGAATCGAAGCCTCAAGAATCGAAATCAATGTCAATGAAAAAATGTCAAATTCCTAACAATACCCAGCCCTAATAAATTGTATTAATTCTTTCATTTCATTAAATCCAACATACTATAATAATAATAATACTTTATATTATTTGTTAAATAAATTTGCAGTATTCCAAGGTCATCTCATCTGATAAATCAATACATTCACTGAATATATGAATTCATATTCTTATACACATTTTCTGGAACCTGTAGCTCATTTTGGAATCACATTCCCACTTTAGGGTACAACAAAAAGTTTGTCCTTACAATACTGATTTTAATAATGACAAGTTGAAGCTGGGGATCTATGCATCTGCCTGTACCTGGTGCTCTCATGGAAACCTCCAAACACAAGCAGTTGTCGTTTGCTCAGGACCATGCGATGTCCACTCCTGCCAGACGGAGCGCCAGGAGCTCTGAGAGGACAAAGCAGACATATTTCAACAGGTGGACAGACGTCTTAAAGTGCATGCTGAGCTTCCATAAAGAGCAAATACAATTAGACTTTCGGTTCAACTTAATGAACACGGTCTCTGTGAATGTCCTTTTCAGTGTTGTTTTACTATCGAGATACTATTAGAATATTCTTTAATATTTTGAATGTTTTTATTTTTGTATTTTCCATTTTCAGGTTTTGGTAATTTTGTTGTGTTTTGTCATTTTTATTGGTTATTGCTTTTGTAAAATATGTCTATATATGTTTTTTATTATTATTATTTTAGGTATTTTAGTACATCAAGTTGTTGTTTTTTATATTTTATTTCAGTTAACTTTTATTTTATTTTGTGAGAAATGTTCAATTCTAGAAAAACTGTGAAAAACCTCAATTCTAGAATATTGCAGTATTTATTATTCATTTATAATAGATTTTTCTCTCACGGGGAGCCATTTCACTTGTATATATGTCAAAAAGAAAAGACTGTCAAAAATTCAGATTCATACTGACTTTAAAATAGTCATGACATGGATTTTTTTTTAAATATTTACTTTTAATGGTAAAAGTTTTTTGCACAAAAGACAAACAAACAAAACACACACATACACAACAATGGGGCAAAAAAGTGTTTAGTCAGCCACCAATTGTGCAAGTTCTCCCACTTGAAAAGATGAGAGAGGCCTGTAATTTTCATCATAGGTACACTACTATGATGAGACAACTATGAGAGACAATGAGAAAAAAAAAAATCACATTGTCTGATTTCTAAAGAATTTATTTGCAAATTATGGTTAAAATACGTAAGTCTCCACAAGGTTTTACACACTGTTGCTGGTAGTTTGGCCCATTCCTCCATGCAGATCTCTAGAGCAGTGATGTTTTGGGGCTGTCGCTGGGCAACACGGATTTTCAACTCCCTCCAAAGATTTTCTATGGGGTTGAGATCTGGAGACTGGCTAGGCCACTCCAGGACCTTGAAATGCTTCTTACGAAGCCACTCCTTCGTTGCCCGGGCGGTGTGTTTGGGATCATTGTCATGCTGAAAGACCCAGCCACGTTTCATCTTCAATGCCCTTGCTGATGGAAGGAGGTTTTTACTCAAAATCTCACGATACGTGGCCCCATTCATTCTTTCCTTTAAAGTTTACACGAATCAGTCGTCCTGGTCCCTTTGCAGAAAAACAGCCCCAAAGCATGATGTTTCCACCCCCATGCTTCACAGTAGGTATGGTGTTCTTAGGATGCAACTCAGCATTCTTTCTCCTCCAAACACGACAATTTGAGTTTTTACCAAAAAGTTATATTTTGGTTTATTCTGACCATATGACATTCTCCCAATCCAGGGTTTTTCCTGGGTCAAAAATGGTCTTCGGTGGTGGTTGACACACACACACACACACACCCTACCCACGTGATCTGCGAGCGCAATACTGACAATAAATTAAAAAAATGCTAGTAATTTTGATCATCTTATTTTGATATCTCATATTATGTATGATCTCTTACATCGATGTTTGTTTCTTTTGTTCCTCATTTTTTACACTATTTACAGATAATTGTTTGGTATATAATCATATCAATATTAAAAAGTATCATTAAAAATTAACAAATAGCCTAATTTTCTGCCATATGCAATTTAATAAAATTATCAGCTAGCTAATAACTTTCATCTGGTTTCACCTCACTCCAGTTCAAATGATTGTAGGCTATTTATTTTACTACACATTGTCAACAGAAATAAGCGGAAATACTGTTGATAATTAAAAATAATTCTTACTATCCACTCTTGCTAAATTGGGTGAGCACACTTGTGTTCTCATGTCAGATGTGTTCTGAGTAAATTAATAAACTGATTCGTTAGTTCAGTGTTGGACAGATCAGTTGTTCTAACCAGTCAAAATGATTCAGTTCAAAGGAGTCATCAGATCGCGAATCGGACATTAGCTGACACGTTGTGTGCGAATACAGTCTGTTAGATCATCGCGAAAGATGTCAACACACAGAAAACACTGCATAACTGAATATCATTTGTTTCCCGTTTATTGAAAGTATGCTTTATGTCCGCTGGTCAGAGAAGAGTCAACGTTGCACCACGTGCAACATGGATTCGGTCTTCCGACCTTTTGATTTGGATTAATATGTGAAATATGAGAAAGAGCTAACAGCTAACAAAGTGATTATTTTGAAAACCCTGAGAGTACGCGCGGGGGAGAAGCTCTCTGATCGTTCTCTCTGTTACTCAGTCACAAGCGCAGCATCTATTCTACATCATTCATAAATCACAATAACTCATCAAATTAGGCTTTGGCGGGACAAAAATTCATTTTTGCGGACGCAAAAAAAATTTCAATGCAGGAAAAACCCTGCAATCCTCTTCTGGATCATCCAAATGCTCTCTAGCAAACTTCAGACAGGCCCGGACATGTACTGGCTTAAGCAGGGGGACACGTCTGGCACTGCAGGATTTGAGTCCCTGGCGGCGTAGTGTGTTACTGATGGTAGCCTTTGTTACTTTGGTCCCAGCTCTCTGCAGATCATTCACTAGGTCCCCCCGTGTAGTTTTGGGATTTTTGCTCACCGTTCTTGTGATCATTTTGACCCCACGGGTGTGGTGTGATCCTGCGTGGAGCCCCAGATCGATGGAGATTATCAGTGGTCTTGTATGTCTTCCATTTTCTAATAATTGCTCCCACAGTTGATTTCTTCATACCAAGCTGTTTACCTATTGCAGATTCAGTCTTCCCAGCCTGGTGCAGGTCTACAATTTTGTTTCTGGTGTCCTTTGACAGCTCTTTGGTCTTGGCCATAGTGGAGTTTGGAGTCTGACTGTTTGAGGTTGTGGACAGGTGTCTTTTATACTGATAACGAGTTCAAACAGGTGCCATTAATACAGGTAACGAGTGGAGGACAGAGGAGCCTATTAAAGAAGAAGTTACAGGTCGGTGAGAGCCAGAAATCTTGCTTTTTTGTAGGTGACCAAATACTTATTTTACACCATAATTTGGCAAAAAATTCTTTAAAAATTAGACAATATGATTTTCTGGATTTCTTTTTCTCATTCTGACCCTCTGTCTAAAATTATCTGTTTTTTAGGGACGGCTCCTTTAAGGCTTGTCAGTAAACGGCTAACATCCCTGCATAGAAAACAGTAAACACCCACTTGCAATTGCATGTGATTAAGGGTTTTGAAAACATTATCCATATAAAACTGTCATTTACATACAAAGCATTATGCATTTGTTTACTTACTGTTTTTGATGCAGCTGCTGTCAGATAGCTGACTGCTTCATCTGTCAATAAATGTCTTTGCGAACTCTCCATTACACTCTGCCTCGTTTACAAAACAATCTGCTGTCAAATTTCCTGAACAAACATTTAATCCTCTGTTGCGATCCAGGACACCATTAAAAATAAACCATCCAATTGTTCCTGACGCTGGTATCATTCTGATGTTTCTACAGAAATGAATAAATGAGCTGTTTAAACAGGGCGCGGTAAAGTGAACTTTACTTTACACTTCCCATTACTTTTCCACTTGTCCTGTTGCCGACAGACTCGCGTGTGTGGAATATGTCAGAAAGTGAAAAAGCATCTGTATACTTTATCCAATGTAGACAGTGTCAGTGATTATAATGGGCTCTATTTGCTTTTGATGCAACGCTCACATTTGGTGAAGGCAAGTATCAGCCGCTAAAGAGACTGAACGGCAATGGGCAGGACTTACTGTGTGATGATGTAAAATTATTAGTCGCTGTCTTGCTCTGGAGGCAGGCATATATAAATGTATTTGCCCATATGAAATCACAACTTTTAAACAGAAAATGCTATGATATTATTGCTTAATATTATGCTATTATATACACTGATCAGGTGAAGAGAATAACACAGATTATCGGCACCTGTTAGTGGGTGGGATATATTAGGCAGCAAGTGAACATTTTATCATCAAAGTTGATGTGTTAGAAGCAGGAAAAATGGGCAAGCGTAAGGATTTGAGCGAGTTTGACAAGGGCCAAATTGTGATGGCTAGACGACTGGGTCAGAGCATCTCCAAAACTGCAGCTCTTGTGGGGTGTTCCCGGTCTGCAGTGGTCAGTATCTATCAAAAGTGCTCCAAGGAAGGAACAGTGGTGAACCGGCGACAGGGTCATGGGCGGCAAAGGCTCATTGATGCACGTGGGGAGTGAAGACTGGCCCGTGTGGTCCAATCAAACAGAAGGGCTTCTGTAGCTCAAATTGCTCAAGAAGTTAATGCTGGCTCTGATAGAAAGGTGTCAGAATACACAGTGCATCACAGTTTGTTGTGTATAGGGCTGCAAAGCCGCAGACCAGTCAGGGTGCCCATGCTGACCCCTGTCAATCGCTGAAGGTGGGCACGTGAGCATCAGAACTGGACCATGGAGCACATGCTTTACACCACTGCATCCCACGCTTTGCACTTGGTGATGTAAAGCACTCTATGCACTGTTCTTGAGCTAATCTGAAGGCCACATGAAGTTTGGAGGTCTGTAGCAATTGACTCTGCAGAAACTTCTGCGCACTATGTGCCTCAGCATGCGCTGACACCGCTCAGTGATTTTAGGTGGCCTACCACTTCGTGGCTGAGTTGCTGTTGTTACCAATTGCTTCCACTTTGTTATTATACCACTAACAGTTGACCGTGAAATATTTAGTAGTGAGGAAATTTCACAAATGGACTTATTGCACAGGTGTAAACCTATCACAGTACCACGCTTGAATTCACTCCTGAGAGCGACCCATTCTTTCACTAATGTTTGTAGAAGAGGCCTATGTTGTCTGTAAGCACATTTTAACAGCTTTTGGCTCGCACAAAATTGGTGATGATGGTGTTTAGATATTAGCTCAGATTAAATTGTCTTTCTCTTGTAACACATTGTTGAGTATTGCACAGTCCACAGTAGACATGTGCCGGTAAACGGTAATACGATATACCGCAATAATGAACATGCACAATATTGTTATCGTGGGCACTTCAAAATACCGTGAATAATTATTTCTTACAAATTATTCAGATTTTTAGAATGCATTTTAAGAATACTTTACCCATCAACCGTTTAAAATGAACAATATGTCAAAGAGGAACGCGCACTGATGTAAACAAAGCCCAACGTGCATGAGAGCACATGGCGGAACGTGCTGAAGTGCACATTCCCTCTCTGACAGCAGAGAGCGCTGACGGAACAGCAGAATTGCATCCGTTTTCTAAGTTCATTCATTAACAAACTGATAACGAAAAATACTTCTAAAACGTGTATTAATCTTAGTTAAATGTAAATTTCAGCATTTAATAACATTATTAATATCAAAAGTTGTAACTGTATTATTTAATGGACCTGAGCTAACACTAACAGTTGCTTTTTAAACTAACATTATTAAAGAATAATAACTGTAAAAATTTAGTTATTCGCTCTTTGTTGATGTTAATGCATTAATTAGTGAGACCTTATTATAAAGTGTTACCTATTGTTCTTTATAATTCTTTTGCACTTTAATCTGTTTTAAATATTTGTTTACTTTATAAATTTTTGTGTATTGCTTTATTGTATTTAAATGTTTGGTTCTTTTGTAATAAGAAAGTTATTAAACCTGTTATAGTATGACAACACTTTTTTTGCAACAAATTTCAATATCGTGATAATACCGTATACCGTGATAAAAGCTTCAGCAATTAATCGCAACATGAAAATTTGATACCGGCACATGCCTAGTCCACAGTGAGTTGTAAAAAAAAAAAACAATACTCACTTGATTTGCTCCCATGTGCGTGTGCCCAGGTGAAGCACCCACAGATCTTTATAGTGATAGAACGTCTCACCGTCAGGGGACGCAAACTCCCCCCCAAATATCCACATCTGCCCCCCGCCCTGGGAAACTACCACTGCCTGCCGGGAGATGGAGAGAGAGAAACAGAAATATGCTTGAGAGAAATGATTATTATGTTGGAACATTCTGACCCATGGTGGTGAAGTCTGAAATAACATGTTCAGCATTACCTATAGAACATCGCTACTTTAACTGGTGCTTTTTGTTCATATATTTTTTCAGTCAAAACATAAAGAAATGTTTAAATATTTTAAGTGAGTTAAAGGAGTACCTGTTGAGCACAGCGTCTTGGAGGAGGGTTCGGGATCTCTGCCTTCACCCAGGTGTTCTTCTTGATGTTGCAGAAGAATAATTCATTGTACAGAAAAGTCTGGAAGAATGGAAACATTTAAGTGACATCGTGTCAAGGTTTAGTTGGCACATAGTAATTATCAACTGCAGCCTTCACAGTATCCATGTAAGCACATAGCACAAATCTGTTTCAATATTTACATTGATTTTTAAAAATGTAATTCTGTTAGTGCAGGATTTTCAATCATTTTGATACCATAATCACAGCCAAATATGATCATCCTCATGCAAGGGACACCCATCCTAAAACTTAAAAGCCAGTCAGCTATATATTTCCATGTATGAAGACAAAATGTATACTGTGAAAATATGTTATTTATTTAAATCAATGTTTTATTATGAATTATATATTTATAGAATTTGCTATAAACTATGGATAATTTACAATGGCAAAGTTTTGTGAGGGATATGAACTGTGCTGGAAAATAAACAGATAGCTTGTTTTATAGTTGGTCCAAGCTGGTCATTACCTGGTAGACATCTCGTACCAGCACCAAACCAGCGTAAGGTGGTCAAGATGGTTTTTGGAACATGACAGCTGATTGACCAGCTAATGACCATCTTAGACCAGCTAGAAACCAGCTCCAAAAGCCAAGCTACACATTTTCCAACAGGGGTACCATGAAATACCTACTTTCTTCCCATTGAAAAATTCCCCTCCGAATAAAATCAGCTCGTCTTTTTCGGGATGCGCACATAGAGAGGCGTTCAACCTGCGGAGAAAACGAGCTGTCAGTCAAATGTCACAGTAACGGTCACGTGATTCACACCTGTACACATGAACGCGCACCTGGGTGACGGAGGGGCACACGCGGTCTCGATCACCTGCGTCTTTTTTGCGTCTAGAGATTGAAATTCTGCTATCAAAGCCTCTAAATCCTCCTATTTCAATAAAACACAGAATAAAAGTATTATTTTCTGACATGTATGCTGGTTTAGAGTGTTTGTTTTGGTATAAGTTCCCTCACCTCCTCTCTTTTCGATCGTTTTGACACCTTCTTCTCCATTTTGGCAGCGGTTTTCTCTGCTCCTTTAACTTTCTTTTCCTTTTTACCCTTTTTACCCATTTTGCTTGCTTTAAAGAACGCAAGTATGAAGTAAGCGTGACAATTACAACCACATGGAGATTTAAACGAACTACAAGAGAGATGACATACTTCCGCCAACAACACTCGGTGGTTTGTTGTGAACGCTCCTGCGGTACAGCGACACTTGCTGGTCTGGGGGAAGCTATTGTGAATTGCTTGTATCTGATGTATCACAAATACGAAAAATTTAATTTAAATAGCTAATATTAGGCTGTATATAGTGTGTATGCGTGTGTGAGCCTCTCTACCTCCAGGCTTCCAGTCATGTCTGCATAACATCAAGCAGCAAACAGAAGGGGGGCTCTGGGCATACACCGTAGGCCTATATAGAATACTAGAATATGACAATACACTTTTCCAGAATGAATGTTGAATTGTCTAGAATGACCAGATGCCCTAGTTTTCCTCACTATCTACCTTTGATCATTAAGTTGTCCAGATTGATGCGACTTAATTTCACACACTGAGCTATTGTCTGTTAGAAAAGTGTGTGTTTGAGGTTGTTTTGTTTTAGGAACTCTTCAGACTGAATCTAGGCTAGGCTATTTCTTTTAGACAGAGCCTCTGTGCTTGCGTAGTTCTCTGAAGCTCAGGTCTGAGCCTGTAATTCAAGTTTGAAGAGTTTTATACAGGCTTTCAGTCTCATTCTGCGCCTGATTGCTTCGCCTGTCGTGTCATGTGACCTGGTGGCGTTGGCCTCCATCGATCACTGATTCACATGAGTTCCCTTGGGCTGCAATCATTCTTAGACAGCAAACATGTTCACAAAATTACTCTCACAATACATTGCCATAGGACAACACTTAAGTAGGTTGTATATGCTAATGTTAGTTATGCAATAGCCAACATAAAAAAAAACAAAATGAACAGTACTTAATCTGGGTAATATTCATTTTACAAATATAATTGTAAGTCCTTTATGTTCACTATGTTCACCTTTATGTTCTTGTATCAAAGATACAATAAGAACAGTAATATTATAAAACATTATTATATTATTACAATTTAAAATGACTGTTTTCTATTTTAATATAGCCTATTTTAAAATGTAATTTAGTCCTGCATGTGATAGCAAAGCCTACTTTTTACGTTAGAAATCATTCTGATATGCTGATTTGTTGCTCAGTGAACACTTCAAATTATCAATGCTATTCTTTAATATTTTAGTAATAGTAATATTTTTGTGGAAACCGTGATACATTTTTCAGGATTCTTATAGAAAGTTCAAAAGGACAACACTTGTTTAGAATTAAAAAAAAAAGTGTCACTTTATAAACAACTTTATAGGTTTTTGCTGAATATAAGAATCAATCTTTATGACTTCTGACTTACTGGCCCCAAACTTTTGAATGGTAGTATATAATATACAGTGATCAGGCATAACATTATGACCAGCATGAATGATTTCTAAAGGATCATGTGACACTGAAGACTGGAGTAATGATGCTGAAAATTCAGCTTTGCATTACAAGAATATATTACATTTAATAAAATAAAATATATTCCAATATATAACAGTTATTTTAAATTGTAATAATATTTCACAATATTACTGTTTGTTTTGTATTTTTAATCAAATAAATGCAGCCTTGGTGAGCATAAGAGACTATATATATATATATATATATATATATATATATATATATATATATATATATATATATATATATATATATATATATATATATATATATATATATATATAAACACACACACACACACACCAAAGACTTTCATCCAAAGATTTATGAGTGGTTTTAGTTTATTTTTCAATATTCATTCAATGCTGGTGCTAGTAATGGTGCAGACATGATTTACTGTACTTTAAACAGCTGAATTAGTGCCCTTCACGCTTTATCAGTGAAGCGGTTCATCTGCTTTTTCAACAAATAATACTAGTTTGAATCTTGGATAAAATAACAAGTAAAAGTGGAAGTCAAATGACATTGGCTAATCTTTTCCTCACAATTCACATGACATGTAAACTTTCTTGAGGCCACAGCAGCTGATGTGAGACCAGGGCTATTACAGATACCCTTTGGAGAAAAATGGCTTTTGAGTCAGTTTCTCGGAGTCCAACTTGCATGAACACATTTTTAGGAGTCACGAGCTACAAGAGTTCATGACAGAGAAAGTTTTCTTGAGGGAATTCATTCTTGTAGGCAAACAGTCACAAGTCACGTTTAATAATATCTTAGAACATCACCAAAAACTAAAGATCCCTCTGTGGAATTTTTCATTGCATAATAATACAAAGTAGTATTTTGTTTTGAAATTATTTTGTGTTTAAATTAGAATTTTTCTATATATTACTATTATATAAATTGTATTACACTTTTATTTCTAAATGTTGTATTTTATTTCAATTTTATACACTCTAAAAAATGCTGGGTTAAAAATAACCCAAGTTGGGTTGAAAATGGACTAACCCAGCAATTGGGTTGTTTTAACCCAGCAAGTGGGTTGTTTTAACCCAGCAATTGGGTTGTTTTAACCCAGTGGTTGGGTCGTTTTAACCCAGTGGTTGGGTTGTTTTAACCCAGTGAATGGGTTGTTTTAACCCAGCGGTTGTGTTAAATATTTGCTTAACACAAATGTTGTTTTTAACCTAGCATTTTTTAGAGTGTAGGAGTTGTTTTTATGAAAATGCCTATTAACTTTAGTAATTTATTAACTTAGTTATTATTAAGTATCTTCATATTTGTGCTGCTTTATCCTTGGTAAAAACTGCTAATCTGCAAAAACACATGTAGTCTTTATGCATTCATGTTTTATTTCTCTGAATACTCAACAATGTTTTGTGGCAAAGTAAAAATCACTTAAGAGCATGAATTGTTTAATGTCTAACGAAATTGTACAGTAGACGTTTAACCATGGCATCAGAAGAAAATGTAGTTGTAGTTCACATCACAGAGAAGACGGGACAGAATACTTACAATTAACAGAGTCCAGGTACTACAAGCAGTGTAGCTGACTGATCAGAGATCAGCTGAACACGGCATCTACAGATCACACAAGAAAACTTCTTCTCTCAAACAAGCTTCAAAGTGAAGTGACGAAAGACTGAGTCTGCCCAAGAGCAAAAGGGTTTGCATGTCTTGTGTGACACAAAGATGGATGTTCATGTTTGTGGTCTACAGGTTAATTATACATGCCAGTTTGTAAATGCGAAAATATGGAGTTTTTCCAGAAACTACAACTGTTTAGTGAAATATCATTCATAATGTGTTAAAATGCCCAACTTTACAGCAGAGCCAATTTTGCCCTTCATGACAACTGTGAGGGGGGTGCATTTTTTTTATAATTAAGGGCGTGGCCACTTGAGTGACAGGTGGATTGTGGTTTGTCTGCTGTTTGTTAGTCATCACGTCACCTCAGCTCCACCCACGTCCCGCCACTTTGCCCATTTTCAGTCATTGGGGAGTGACACGCTGCATGCCAAGATGGCAACGACCGACTTTACGCTTCAAAATTGCTCTTCAGAAACCTACTGGTGACGTCATGGACACCCTGTCCATATTTTTTACAATCTATGTTTCAAAAAAAATCTTACAGTCCTGAAATCTTTAACTGTACACTCTAAAAAAAAAAAGGTTCTATATGGCACCAAAAATAGTTCTTGGCTCGTAATCATAGGGGAACCTTTTTTAGTGCTATATAGCACCATTTTTGGTGCTTCAGTGGTTCTTCAGCGGTTCTTCACCGGTTCTTTGACTAAGGTGCTATATAGCACCTCTGAAGAACCACTGAAGCACCAAAATTGGTGCTGTATAGCACTAAAAAAGGTTCCCTTATGATTACGAGACTTTTTTTTTAGAGTGTAGAGAGAGTACTACTGATTTATACACTCTAAAAAATGCTGGGTTAAAAATAACCCAAGTTGGGTTGAAAATGGACTAACCCAGCAATTGGGTTGTTTTAACCCAGCAATTGGGTTGTTTTAACCCAGCAATTGGGTTGTTTTAAGCAAAAATTTAACCCAACCGCTGGGTTAAAACAACCCAAATGCTGGGTTAAAACAACCCAATCGCTGGGTTAGTCCATTTTCAACCCAACTTGGGTTATTTTTAACCTAGCATTTTTTAGAGTGTAATAGCATGTGATTCATTGTATAATTTATTAACTTTAATTTAATTTATTCTACATTTTATTTTGTATATGATTCAGGAGTGTGTGTTATTGTAAAGAGTTAAAAAAAAAAATAGTGGGACCTAAAAAAATTACGATATAACAGCCCACTTTTAACAATCCAATCCAATTCAATCCAATCTCATTGGATAAAAACAAGCCACATCAAGCCCTAAATTATTTCCCACCAAATATTCTTTTAACTCTTTAAAGCTGTCAAATTATGGAGGTTAAATGCATTGTGAATATCTCATGTTGTCTTGAAAAGCAGTGTAGTCACAAGTTTGATTTGAACATTAACTGTCAGATGTAAGAATGGCACTCAAAGTTAGCCTTCAATACCTGAATAGTGTTTCAGATTTCAAGAATGCCGTTTTAACTGTCTAAACCATCTTTTTTTTCTTATTTTCATGAAGCACACAAGAGGAGAGATGCTCACAGATGATCTGCAAGAGCCATTTTGGCTTGGTCTGCCACCAAACGCCGAAGAAATACACGGGAACTCCTGTGGCGATGATTCCGAATCCTATAGCACACTCCGCAGGGGTTTTCCAGATGGACACCACGATGAGGAACAGGCAGGCCAGTACGAAAGAAATGGGCAGCAGAATATTGACCTAGTGGACAGAGAGAGGTGGGACAGCTTTGAAAATGTTATCAAAAGTCTATTTAAAGTGCTGTCGGAAAGTATAAAGTATGTTTATTAAAGAATATTTATTTCACATATGAAAGACTGCATAAATGTACAGGTTAAGGTTGCTCTTCTCTGACAATCACCATTCTTCTCTGGCTGCTCATTCTGGTAGGACATCCTGATCTTTGATGTTTGGGTTGTGTTTTCTCCATTTGCATACAATGAACTTCTCAGAGCTCTAAGAATGGTTCAAAGCAGTTCTTTTTATAGCCTTCTCATGTATTTTTTCTCCTTACAATTTTATAACAACATTCCCCATTGTAGCTTCTTGCTCTTTGTGATAGCCGGACTGATCTGGTTTTGCAGCAGGTGGTCCACTTTCTTCAGCTTGTTTACAGATGGCCTGGCAGACTCCTCAAGCTCTCTCTGGCCCTGTTTACACCTGGTATTAAGATGCGTTTTGATTCGATCGGATCACAAGTGGACGACGCTAAATTATACAGGTCTACGGGTCTATAACGTTTTGAGCTTGTCCACTTTCGACCACTTCCAGAGGTAGTCAAAAACGCATTAGACCGGATTGCTTTCATAGTGTCGCTCAAATGTATTCGAACAGCCACAAAAACTTTGTTGGCTAAAGACCCAATAAGTCTTGGTTTTCGTATGGTTTTCCGTCGCCTTAATATCTCACCCACCCAAGTCTTTTGATTAGTACTGTATAATTATTTCTTTGAAAATATAATACTCTTTATTCCTAGTGTATTATAAGGATTCCTACCATCTAGAAGTTTGACACTTCAATAGTTAAAACCATCAATGAAATCAGTAAAGTGTCTAAAGACAACATTACAGGCAGTAATAAGTGTCAACAGACAATGGATTGTCCCTAATGAGATCTGGAATGAGAAATAGTTTATAAGCAATAAGCAAATGGCCTCTTTCACTCCAGTGCCTCCAAACCTCCTTTGATGAACATCCCTCTGTGTCCGGCAGATAAGCAGAGGTCACTGGGTGCAGTGATGAGAAGAAGCCAGAGACAGAATGTGGATGAATGAGAGAGGCGCACAAAAAGGCCAGTGTGTTACCGTTGTCCTGCTGACTGTCCAGTTTCAGACAGAGAACACCTACACTGATCAGGCATAACATTATAACCACCTTCCTAATAATGTGTTGGTGCCCCTTTTGCTGCCAAAACAGCCCTGACCCGTCGAGGCATGGACTCCACAAGACCCCTGAAGGTGTGCCGGCACCAAGATGTTAGTAGAAGATCCTTTAAGTCCTGTAAGTTGCGAGGTGGGGCCTCCATGGATCGGACTTGTTTGTTCAACACATCCCACAGTTGCTCGATTGGATTGAGCTCTGGGAAATTTGGAGGCCGTCAAAAACGTTGTTGTGCACCTCAAACCATCCCTGAACCATTTTAGCTTTGTGGCAGGGCACATTATCCTGCTGCAGCAACCAGGGAATAACATTGTCTGCAACAATAGATAGGTGATATGTGTCAAAGTAACCAAAGGTTGCAGAACATTGCCCAAAGCATCACACTGTCTTCGTCGGCTTGTCTTGATCCCATAGTGCATCCTGGTGCCATGTTTTCCCCAGATAGCGACGCACACGTAAAATTCATCAGACCAGGCCACCTTCTTACTCCGTGGTCCAGTTCTGATGTTCACATGCCCACTGTTGGTGCTTTCTGTGGTGGACAGGGGTCAGCATGGGCACCCTGACTGGTCTGCGGCTATGCAGCCCCATACACAACAAACTGTGATGCACTGTGTATTCTTACACCTTTCTATCAGAACCAGCATTAACTTCTTGAGCAATTTGAGCTACAGTAGCTCGTCTGTTTGATTGGACCACACGGGCCAGCCCCACGTGCATCAATGAGCCGCCCATGACCCTGTCGCCGGTTCACCACTGTTCCTTCCTTGGAGCACTTTTGATAGATACTGACCACAGCTGACCGGGAACACCCCACAAGAGCTGCAGTTTTGGAGATGCTCTGACCCAGTCGTCTAGTCAACACAATTTGGCCCTTTTCTTGCTCAAATCCTTACGCTTGCACATTTTTCCTGCTTCTAAAACATCAACTTTTAAGGCAAAATGTTCACTTGCTGCCTAATATATCCCACCCACTAACAGGTGCCGTGATGAAGAGATAATCAGTGTTATTCACTTCACCTGTCAAATTTATGTGCGTACGTGTACTGGTGTAGTTGTGAATTTTGTCTGAGAACCTTTTCTACGCACATTAATAATAATCGATAAGTTTAAATTATTTGTCAGTGAGGCCCAGCTGATCGAATGATTTCAGCATAACAGGGAAACCCACTTTATATAGAATAAAATATGTTTTTTTGTATGCGTTTATAAAACCTTTTTTGTGGAAAGCAGAACAATTATTTAGTGAAATTTTAAATATTAATTTCAGTCGTTACATTTAGAATTTTTTTTACAGCAGAAACTTTGACTTTTACACAACTTGACTTTTAATTGTTAAACCCTAAAAGTGCCAGTGCTTATGAAGAGACTATCAGCAGAGACTTGTCTACAAACTCAAGTTGTTTCAAAGCATTTGAGTAATAACTTCGAGTAGTTGACACTATCCTTCTCAGCAGGGAATACTTTATGTTAAATGTAACATATAGACACTGACTGACCTCCTTCTGACTGCAGGCCTCATCATGTGAAAGGACAGTGTGTCGTCTGTCAACAACAGAATAGCACCTCTAGTCGACTGACCGATGTGATGCTTGACAGATGAGTCAGATCTACTGAAGCTCTATTTTTCATATTTGTTATGAAACGTTGGAGACCCTGTCAGGTAAGAACGGATTAGTGAAACAGTTAAGATGTTAGTTAAATATAAAATATAAATATTTTAGTGATATTTTTAAATTTAGTGATAGGCAAAACAGCAAACAAAATTTTCAAATAAAATATTATATATAAAATATTCAGTAAGATTATTTTTTAAAGAAACAAAAGAACATTAAATTGAGCAAAAATGTATAATGTTTAAAGGTCTGGTTAAATGAGACTATGACCACACTAACATGTTGACATTTTAAAATACACTCTAAAAAAAAGGTTCTATATAGCCGCGTTTCCACCGCAGGAACTTTACCCCGGAACCAGGAACTTTGGGGGGGAACTCGGTGTGTTTCGACCGCAGGAACCAGGGTCTAAATTAAGTTCCGGGTAAATATTTCCCCTCCAAACGGCCCTGCTTTGCGAGGTGGTACTTTTGAAAAGTTCGCGAACTTTCGGGGGTGGGACTTGGGCGCTGAACATGCTGATTGGTTGAGCTCTCGCTTGCATCTCCTCCACTTGTTATTGTTGCAGACAGTATCGCGCAAAAGTGATTCATGTCCGTCGGTGACTGGGAGAAGCAGTCGCGCGCATTGCCACGTCACCGGACTAATTTGCCAAATCTCCCCGGTACTTTAGACCGCGGTGGAAACGCAGATTGTAGCAGGTCTGGGGGAGAAAAAGTTCCTGGGAAAAAAGTTCCTGGTACAAATAGTTCCGGGTAATTTCGGTGGAAACGCGGCTTATGGCATCAAAAATGGTTCTTGGCTCGTAATCATAGGGGAACCTTTTTTAGTGCTATATAGCACCAATTTTGGTGCTTCAGTGGTTCTTCAGCGGTTCTTTAGAGCTTCTTGACCGGTTCTTTAACTAAGGTGCTATATAGCAACTCTGAAGAACCGCTGAAGAACCACTGAAGCACCAAAATTGGTGCTATATAGCACTAAAAAAGGTTCCCCTATGATTACGAGCCAAGAACCATTTTTGGTGCCATATAGAACCTTTTTTTTTTAGAGTGTATGACCGCCCACATTTACATATTGACACTTGTTAAGTATTTAACAAGTTTCTGATAACGTGAACTATGTCGGTATTCGGAAGTTAGCCGATCATATCAATCATTTTACTGAAAGAAGTCTTAGAAGTGCAGCTGTTTACTTCTAAAGGTCAGAAATAAGGTGCAAAATGGAGCAGTTTTGTCCAAAACTAAGACTAATGTAATAAGTAGATAAAGGTTGAAAAATAAAAGGATACGAAAGTGTACAGCATTTCTCTTTAACATATTGGAAATAAGCATATCTTTCCTCAGTGATCCTGCATGTTGTACACTTAAATACAAGAAATGAAGCAGAAAAATCACTCCTGGCAGGCCTCGTGTCGTGTCCTTCTGCCCCACTTGTTTTTACGGAAAGCGCGGGGCTGAACAAAAACCAACAGGAGGCTGGGATTGGAAGGGGAGGAGGGAGAGAGGTCAAAAGGTGTTGGGGTGAGACGTATGACTGGAAGTCTGGAGGCAGAGAGGCTCACACACAGAATTAGAAAAATCTCTCACTGAAAGTCACAATTCCACCCCCACAATGGCAGTCAGGTGACTGGAAGAACGATTCAAGCAGTCTTCAATGAGCCTTGGCCACGCATGACCCTGTCGCCGGTTCACCACTATTCCTTCCTTGGAGCACTTTTGATAGATACTGACCACTGCAGACCGGGAACACCCCACAAGAGCTGCAGTTTTGGAGATGCTCTGACCCAGTCGTCTAGCCATCACAATTTGGCCCTTGTCAAACTCGCTCAAATCCTTACGCTTGACCATTTCTCCTGCTTCTAACACAGGGGTTTTCAATCTTTTAGATGCCACGGACCCCCAAATATGATCATCCCTGAGTGAGAGACCCCCATCCTAAAATTTATACGGCATCTGTCTTTTATAAAAACTCAATTTATACACAGTTTTTTAAAATATATATTATAAATCTAAAATTAGTTTCAGTTACATGATTATATATTTTGTTCTATTCAATGTAGTAATTTATTTTTATGTGTATTATTTATTTCTTGTTAATTTTTATTTATTTATATCATTTATTTAATTTATTTTAATCTAATTTAATTTATTTCAATTATAACTTGCACACACTATATATAGCCTAATATTAGCTATAATATAAATTATAATTTTTTGCCATTTCCATTTTTAGAGATATTTCGTTTTAGAGACCGTCGTGTGATATCAGTGCAAGCAAGCAATTCACAGCAGCTCTCCCAGACCAGCAAGTGTCGCTGTAGCGTAGGAGACATTACAACAAACTATCTCATCTGTTTTGTAGTTAATTTGTCTCAACGTGGCTGTTCATTCTGCGTTCTTTAAAGCAATCAAAATAAAAAAAGAAAAAAGAAAAGAAAGTTAAAGGAGCAGAGAAAACCGCCGCCAAAATGGAGACGAAGGTGTCAAAACGATCGAAAAGAGAGGAGGTGAGGGAACTTATACCAAAACAAACACTCTAAACCAGCATACATGTCAGAAAATAATACTTTTATTCTCTGTGTTATTGAAATAGGAGGATTTAGAAGCTTTGATAGCAGAATTTCAATCTCTGGACGCGAAAAAGACGCAGGTGATCGAGACCGCGTGTGCCCCTCCGTCACCCAGGTGCGCGTTCATGTGTACAGGTGTGTGAATCGCGTGACCGTTACTGTGACATTTGACTGACGGCTTGTTTTCTCAGCAGGTTGAACGCCTCTCTATGTGCGCATCCTGAAAAAGACGAGCTTTGGTACCCCTTCTCGACCTCATGATACCCCTTTTGGCAAATGTGTAGCTTTGCTTATAGGAGCTGGTTTCTAGCTGGTCTAAGATGGTCTGTCATGTTCCAAAAACCACCTTGACCACCTTACGCTGGTTTGGTGCTGGTACGAGATGTCTACCAGGTAATGACCAGCTTCAGCTGGAACCAACTAAAAACCAGCTATCTGTTTATTTGCTGTGCAGTTTATTTCCCAGCACAGTTCATATCCCTCACAAAACTTTGCCATTGTAAATTAAACCATAGTAGAAAATATTTGCATATGCCACAGTTGTTCATTAAAACAGGGGTTTGCCAACTGGAGTCTGGTGCTTCCCAAGTGTAGAGAAAAACAGTTTAAAACGATAAACATTAATAAACATTAAATACAAATCATTATTAATTATTTTTGCAAAGGTCCCTTTAGGGGCTCCGTAGTACTATAGTTTGTAGAAAAAAAAACAGAATTATATGACATAATAGAAACAAAATATTTTCCATATAAATTTAATTTTTCACAGTATAAATGTTGCCTTCATACATGGAAATATATTGCTGACTGGCTTTTAAATTTTAGGATGGTTGTCCCTTGCCTGAGGATGATCATATTTGGCTGTGATTAAGGCATAAAAAAGATAGCAAACCCCTGCACCCCTGAAAAAAAAAAAAATCTATGTAAATTTATAAATGTACAGATTTTGATCAGCTATGGATGCTGTGAAGGCTGCGGTTGATGATGGTTACTATGTGCCAACTATGTCCTTCCCAAAAAGCCTTGACTTGATGTCGCTTAAATGTTTCCATTCTTCCAGACTTTTCTGTACAATGAATTATTCTTCTACAACATTTAGAAGAACACCTGGGTGAAGGCAGAGATCCCCAACCCTCCTCCAAGACACTGCACTCAACACATACTCCTTTAACTCCTCGCTTGAAATATTTAAAAAATATAATTATTTAATTACAGAAAAATATATTAACAAATACACCAGTTAAAGTAGCGATGTTCTTTTTAGGTAATGCAATAATTCAAACGTCACCACCAGGGGTCAGACTGTTCCAACATAATAATCATTTATCTCAAGCATATTTCTGTTTCTCTCTCCATCTCCCGGCAGGCAGTGGTAGTTTCCCAGGGCGGGGGGCAGATGTGGATATTTGGGGGGGAGTTTGCGTCCCCTGACGGTGAGACGTTCTATCACTATAAAGATCTGTGGGTGCTTCACCTGGGCACACGCACATGGGAGCAAATCAAGTGAGTATTTTGTTTTTGACAACTCACTGTGGACTGTGCAATAATCAACAATGTGTTACAAGTGAAAGACAATTTAATCTGAGCTAATATCTAAACACCATCATCACCATTTTTTTGCCAGCCAAAAGCTGTTAAAATGTGCTTAAAGACATGACATCAAAAAAGACCCTATTTACACAAGTATAAAACAAGCATTTAAAAATATACTGTATACACTATATTGTCAAGAGTTTTGGGACGTCTGCCTTTACATGCACATAAACTTTAATGACATCCCATTCTTAATCCGTAAGGTTTAATATTGAGTTGGCCCACCCTTTGCAGGCTTTCCACAAGGTTTAGGAGTGCGTTTATGGGAATTTTTTACCATTCTTCGCACATTTGTGAGGTCAGGCACTGATGTTGGACGAGAAGGCCTGGCTCGCAGTCTCCGCTCTAATTCATCCCAAAGGTGTTCTATCGGGTTGAGGTGCAGGCCAGTCAAGTTTCTCCACTACAAACTCGCTCATCCATGTCTTTATGGACTTTGCTTTGTGCACAGGTGCACAGTCGTGTTGGAACAGGAAGGGGCCATCCCCAAACTGTTCCCACAAAGTTGGGAGCATGAAATTGTCCAAAATGTCTTGGTATGCTGAAGCATTAAAGGGTTAGTTCACCCAAAAATGAAAATTCTGTCATTAATTACTCCCCCTCATGTCGTTCGACACCCGTAAGACCTCCGTTCATATACGGAAAACAAATGAAGATATTTTCCTCCCAAGACCCATAAAAGGCACTTAAAACGTTGTTACAAAGTCCATCTCACCACAGTGGCTCTACAATAATTTTACGATGCGACGACAATAGTTGTTGTGCGCAAAAAAAAATCAAAATAACACCTTTATCCAACTTGTTATTGTCTTCCGTGTGTGCCTCCACGACGCATGCGCGAGAATATGACGTAGCGCCAGCGTTCGGGAATCCATGAAATGCACACTTAAGCCCCATTTTGAGAACTACGCCGAGACCTAAAGCACGATCAATGTAGAATCCAACAGCTTAGACACGCGCGTCTTCCTCTGATTGTAAACAAATCCCTTCTGGGTCATATGTCCGAACGCCGGATCTGCGTCATATTCTCGCGCATGCGTCGTGGAGGCACACACGGAAGACAATAACAAGTTGGATAAAGGTGTTATTTTGAGTTTTTTTTGCGCACAAAAACTATTGTCGTTGCATCGTAAAATTATTGTAGAGTCACTGTGGTGAGATGGACTTTGTAACGACGTTTTAAGTGCCTTTTATGGGTCTTGGGAGTATTAATGTACTGAATGCCAATGGAGGCCTATCTGAAGCCTTTCTCAGCCATCAGCTTTCAACAAAAATATCTTCATTTGTGTTCCGAATATGAACGGAGGTCTTAAAACACCCGCCCATTGGCGTTCAGTCGCATAACAGCTAACTTTCGCTTACGCCGAATGTGAGCGTTGCTTCAAAAACAAATAGAGCCTATTATAATCACTAACGCTGTCTACAATGGATACAGATACAAATATCCGTTCACTTTCTGACAATAACTATAAATACAAAGTACAAAAATAAAAAAATCTAAATATTAAAGAAAATTCTAATACTATCTCGATCAGTAAAATAACACTGAAAAGGACATTTGGAAACCGTGTTCATTAAGTTGAACCGGAAGTCTAATTGTATTTGCTCATTATGGAAGCTCAGCAGGCACTTTAAGACGTCTGTCCACTGTTTGTCGTCATGCTGTCACTAGAGGTTATAGAGGTCCAAACTAACAGGATTGACTTTGGACTTGGCATCCTGGCCACCTGTTGAAATATGTCCGCTTTGTCCTCTCAGAGCTCCTGGCGCTCCGTCTGGCTGGAGTGGACATCGCATGGTCCTGAGCAAACGACAACTGCTTGTGTTTGGAGGTTTCCATGAGAGCACTTGTCATTATTAAAATCAGTGTTGTACGGAAAATTTTAACTTTTTGTTGTACCCTAAAGCGGGAATGTGGTTTCAGAAAGAGCTACAGGTTCCAGAAAATGTGTATAAGATTATGAATTAATATATTCAGCGAATGCATTTATTTATCAGATGAGATGACATTGAAATTTATTTATTACTTATATAAATTATTATTATAGTATATTAATTTAAATATTGGAAATACCTGTCAAATAACCCAACGACAACGGCAACAGTGAACCGGCGATAGGGTCATGGGGGTTGATGCACGTGGAGAGCGAAGGCTGGCCCGTGTGCTCCGATCAAACAGACGAGCTACTGTAGCTCAAATTGCTCATGAAGTTAATGCTGGTTCTGACAGAAAGGTGTCAGAATACACAGTGCATCACAGTTTGTTGTGGATGGGGCTGCATAGACCAGTCATGGTGCCCATGCTGACCCCTGTCCATCACCGAAAGCACCAACAGTGGGCACGTGACCATCAGAACTGGACCACGGAGCAATGGAAGAAGGTGGCCTGGTCTGATGAATCACATTTTCTTTTACACCATGTGGATGGCCGGGTGCGTGTGTGTCTCTTACCTGGGGAACACATGGCACCGGGATGCACTATGAGTAGAAGGCAAGCCGGCGGAGGCAGTGTGATGCTTTGGGCAATGTTCTGATGGGAAACCTTGGGTCCTGCCGTCCATGTGGATGTTACTTTGACACGTACCACCTACCTAAGCATTGATGCAGACCATGTACATCCTTTCATGGAAACACCGTATTCCCTGGTGGCTGTGCCTCTTTCAGCAGGATAATGCTCCCTGCCACAAAGCAAAAATGGTTCAGGAATGGTTTGAGGAGCACAACAATGAGTTTGAGGTGTTGACTTGTTTCCAAATTCCCCGGATCTCAATCCAATCGAGCATCTGTGGGATGTGCTGAACAAACAAGTCCGATCCATGGAGGCCCCGCCTCGCAACTTACAGGACTTAAAGGATCTGCTTCTAACATCTTGGTGCCAGATACCACAGTACACCTTCAAGGGTCTAGTGGAGTCCATACCTTGACGGGTCAGGGCTGTTTTTGGGACCAACACAATAAATCATAATGTTATGCCTGATCAGTGTGTGTGTGTGTATATATATATATATATATATATATATATATATATATATATATATATATATATATATATATATATATATATATATATATATATATATATATATATATATATATATATATATATATATATATTTGAAAGAAGTCTCCTATGCTTACCAAGGCTGCACTTATTTGATCAGAAAAACAGTAAGAATTGTAACATTTCAGAATATTACCATTTAAAAGAACTGTAATCTATTTAATATATTCTAAAATGTAATTTATTCATGTGATCAAAGCTGAATTTTTTAGCATCATTATTCCAGTCTTCAGTGTCAATTTCATTAATTTGGAATAGAAATCTTTTGCAACATTATAAATGTCATTGTTGATCAATTTAATGTGTATACGTGAATAAAAGTAACAATTTCTTTGTTTCTTGTATATATATATATATATATATATATATATATATATATATATATATATATATATATATATATATAAAATAGATTACAGTTCTTTTAAATGGTAATATTCTGAAATGTTACAATTCTTACTGTATTTCTGATCAAATAAGTGCAGCCTTGGTAAGCATAAGAGACTTCTTTCAGTCAAAAGTTGTTTTTATGTTTTGGCATGATATGGAAAGTCGAACAGGAAAATGGCGGCAATAGCAAAATGATAACTGACTTTATTGTTCAATAAATAATTGAATATGGGTAAACAAATTACATATTTCCAGGAAAGTAGTTTGTGAAGTTGTTATGGTGAAGATATCGTGATACTTTGATGTATATCATAGTACAGTATGAATACTATTCACTTTCTACTATCGTGGTACTACTATAGTATATAAACTGTGGGAGTACCACGTTTTTTGTACATGTAATTACATGGTCGCATGTCCAATAAATCATGGTAGTAGTTGCTAAGCAACTTGGCACATTATTATAGATTCCTATTGATGTCCGGTCACATGAGCTATTTTACAGTGCCTTAACTTGTGCAGCAAAATATTGCAAAATTATGCAGCAAAATATGAATATGACAATTAAACTGAAGACTGTTCATTTTAAAGGCTTAAAATGGTGATATTCAACACCTCCATTTATGAACACGCAACTTTTTCAGGTTAATTAATTTAAAAGTATGTTTTTTTGCCTTATTTGCCCATCATTAGGTAAGCTGTGTTATGTTTAGCCTCATTTTGCATGAGCATGTTGATTTGCAGTTGTAATGTTCACGCAAAATGAGGCTGCTCTACACAGAGAGCAAGGTATTGTGTCATTTCCAAGAGCTTGTCCTTGAGTAAACCCACTAGAGTAAACAGACGTAGGTGGTAATGGTTGCTTTTCTCTTCCAGAGAGCGAAGAAGGATGTGGATAAAGGAACCATCCATTCTGACATGTTCCTGCTGAGGAGGGAAGGCAAAGAGGAGCAAGGTACCATCATTAGAGCCTCCACAGTGATCGCTTGTTTAACGTGGGCTGCTTTTCTCTCCCTTTCATTTCTGGTTTTGTTTTGAAGATACACATTCCCATTTCTGAAAAAGATTAGCATATGATTTCTGGCCCCTGTCCTGCAGAAAAGTGAACCCTGCAGGAGTGAAGCCCCATCCTCGTTCTGGCTTCTCACTGGCTGTGAGCCCCGGGGGCCGAGCGCTCCTCCTCGGTGGTGTCTGCGACGAGGAAGACGAGGAGTCTTTGGAAGGAGACTTCTTTAATGACCTTTATTTTTATGATATCAACATATTAATATTTATTACTTGCAGGGCAACAAGTCAACAAGAGAAGAAGAAGAAAAAGCATCGTGGGACGAAGGGAGAACAGGTGAATGAAACAGAAGAGGACAAAGAGAAGGCACAGGGTCCCACAGAGATTGTTGAAGAGATTGTTGCCGAGGACGGAACGGTTATGACCATCAAGGAATTGATTCAGCCGCACGGGCAGAGGAGGACATTGAGGAGGAGGATGATGAAGAGGTTGAGGCGGCTGCAATGGCTTCCCCGGTGGAGCCTTGTCCTCGCTCTAGTGCCATGGCAACAGTAAAGCACGGCAAGTTGTACTTGTATGGCGGAATGTTTGAGGTGGGAGATCGACAATTCACCCTCAGTGATCTCTACAGCCTGGACCTGCATAAGATGGACCAGTGGGATGTTCTAGTGGAAATGGATCCCAGTAAGTGGAAAGACAGCCCAGAATTCCCTTTGCTTCAGCAGGAAAATATTAAGGCTCTGTCTGTCTGTCTATCTATCTATCTATCTATCTTCAGTTTTTCTTTTTATATCCACACTTTTCAGAGAATTGTAAATTCTCATAGACTGCTGTTCAAACTATTACACATATCATGTAAATGTCACGTATAAATGTTCAGTAGCAACAAGTATGCCAACACTATTTTGATATTTCCACACTCTAGCACTGAATTCTTATTTTAGTCAAGGCAAGTTTATTTATATAGCACTTTTCATATACAATGGTGATTCAAAGTGCTTTACATAGAAAATGTATTAAAATAGTGATAGAATAATCACAACATATGCATAAGAAAAACAAAAACCATGTACAGTATATTTAACTAAAGGCTAAAATACGATTCCTGACTAAATGCAGGGCTCCCCTGTCTGAACAGAGATTTTCGGTTTGTGAGACACACAAGTAGCAGCTGTCTTCCTAGTGACCTCCTCAAATAGGTGTTTTTCCGACACCTTCTGCCTCTGATGGCTTCCAGTGTCCCTCCGACCACTCAATAGAGTGGAGTTATCACCCATCGTCTGCCTTTGAAGGCTTTCGGCAATACACCAGACTGCATCCAAGGACCTGGTGTTCCACACTCATGTCTGAATGTATACGTAAACTCACCGTCTCACTTTCCAATTTTCTCATTTGTTCCGACCTGACAGCCTTAATAAGAATCAATGAAATGTTTAGACCCTTACTGATAAGTAAATGTGTAGAATGTGTCCACGATTATGTGTAGGTCCATGTACATGTAGAGTCAAATCAAAAGTATTTAAAACAGTAATGATTTCTTTTGCCATATTGATTTCTGCATTATCTATGTGAATATTAAAATCCCCAGCAATAGCAAAACAGTCAAATTCTGAGGAAACTGTTGGTAACAGCTCTGTAAAGTCCTCAACAAAGGCTGAAGAGTATTTTGGAGGCCTGTAAATAATGATAAGTAGAATGCACGGAGCATCTTTTAACACAATACCCAGAGATTCGAAAGACAAATAATCGCCAAATGATACTTGCTTACATTGATAGACATCTTTAAATAGAGCAGCTACACCCCCACCTCTCCTGACCGCTCTGCACACATTCATAAAAGTAAAGTTAGGTGGGGCTGTTTCATTGAGGATTGTTGCACAGCAGCTGTCTTCTAGCCATGTTTCATTTAGAAACATAATATCCAGGTTGTTTGTGGTTAAGTCATTGACTAGAAATGATTTATTCTTAAGTGAATGGATGTTTAAAAGTCCTAATTTAACAGTATTAATCCAGTATAACCCCCCCCCCCCCAGCAGTAATCTTAGTTTGACATGTAACAGGCAGCAGATTAGATGGGTTTGCTATACGGCCTGAGAAGGCCTTAGACTTTCTATCATGTAATAGAACAGAAATAGAGAAACATACAGGTACACATGGGTTCCCGCATGTTCTGTTAACATTTGATAAAGTTACTGTTATCATAGCGGGGACATCACTGAGAGCTGCGTCATTTTAGAGACGCAGGAGTGGCTGGAAGAATCAGAAGATGAAGAAGAGGATGCAAAGGGAGGTGATGATGAGGAAGAGGAGGGTGAAGAAGGTATGTATTTTACCACTGTCCTCTTAATTTTGAAGTTCATACACATTTATGACAGGGAAAAGTATTTTGATAGTCCGTTTTCTTTCAAACTGATGAAAATAATCAGTTTCATACCTGTTTAAGCAATTCAAAGCCCATCCCTGTGGGCGGGCACATGCATTTTCCTTAATGATCAAGGCCATGATTGATTTGGGTCAGGTCCATGAGGTAGACATGACCAAGGGTTTAGCTGCCAAGACCCAGGTCAACATCCACTGATCCTCTTTGACAACCAGAGCTGTGTGTTTTGCTTTGGGGTCCTTCTCGCTTAAATTCATTATTGTTAGATGCCTGTTTCGCTTGTCAGTTGTAATAACGTCACTGATTGTTAGCTTGTGGCTGCCTCGTGGTTGGGTAGCATGCTAAACAAAGAGACTTTGTTGCCTCCTCATCCTTATCAGAGGTGTTCAAAGTATCTCCATTTCAGTATTTCAGGTCCCAGATTTTACATTGAACATCAAGTGGCAATACCAAAGTTGTTTAGGAGAATATAAAGGTATATTTTGGGGATTTTTAAAGAAAGCGGAAGCAGTAATCCGGACAGGTGTTGACATTTTCTCTGTATTTCTCTATTAGATGCAGACCATCCTCCAGTAAAGCCTGGAGAAGCACTTGCGGATTATCAAATGCGGACTGAGAAGTACTGGCTGGGTCTGGCCCGAGCAAACATGGGTCCTGATGCCAAAGATAAGAAAGTTCAAAAGGTCAGCCATGCCATGGCCAAGGTGTTCTTTGGGGATCAGGAATGAGATTAAACGTGTGTGTGTGTGTGCACGCTACGATAATTAAAGGGTTTGTTTGTGAGAAGGAGAATGTATACGTGTTATCATATGTTTAAACACAGCTAAAGCATGTTCTTCTGACTTTAAATCATGACCTTACTCTATTTTCCCCGACCATTTTTGACCATTTTATTTCTCCATCAAAGTAGATCTATTTTTTCCTTTGGATGTTTTTTTCTCTGCTTCTCTTGCAAGATTGGGAAGCCATTTTTGGGTTGTAATTTTTCATACATTTTGATCAAAATATTTGATTAATTTTGTGATTTAGCATAAGCGAACATATTTTTTTTTAAACCCATTTTGACGGTTTATTTTTAATGCGCAAGCAATTGGCAAATTAAAGGCAAAAATAGACATAAATTGGCTCCCTGAACATAAATTGTGTTTGTTAAAAGTAATCCTGCAATATAGTTAGTGATTTGAACCAGAGAAATTATAAAGATTATTTATAATTTTTCTTTCCTGTCCTATTTTAAATATCAAAATATTCCATTATTCCTGACTAGCGATAACAATTCTGTTATCAATTGTCAAAAAGGGAGTTTATAAAGTGAATATTTCAAGAACTTTTTTTGAATTCTTTAAATATGTGATATAAACAAATTGAATCAAAGAGAAATTAGCGTCTACTAAAGAAAAGCTTAGTGAATATCACTCTCTTTGAAAAACTTACTTTTTTACATCAGTAGTTTGACTAGAAAACTTTTTTTATTGTTGTAACAATAACAATTGAGAGCGCTAAATAAATAATAGGAATGATATCACAAGAAGAAGAAAAAGCTAAATAAATGTACTGTCATAAGGATAAAAGCAGTGTTGTTATTAATATACTACCAGAATATGTATTAATATTTTAAATGTGCTTTTATTTTTATATTTTCGGGTTTCATTTTAATTTTAAAGTTTTAGTAATTTTATGTGCGTTTTCATTTTTATTAGTTTTTTTCTATTTAGCTTTATTTTAGTTTAGTTTTAGTAATTTTAGTACTATCTCAGCTTTATTTTAAATTAATCAAAATTATTTTAACAGTTTTAGTTAACAACAACAATGGACAAAAGTAGTTTTTTTTAAGGAAATAATGCTCTTTATATAAATAAATATAATACTCTAAAATACTCTTTTGCCGCCAATAAAACAATAGGATGGGGTGGCAAAAAGTAAATTTTTATAAATGTGAGAGATAATAGCAGAACAGATGTGTTTTGTGAAAGACAGAAACATCTACTACATCTATAAGTTTCCTCAAGACTTAGAAGCTAAAAAGGATGGCCAACCAGCAATCACAGTTTCCAAATGAAAGGCGCTTCCCACATTGACCTATTTTTTGTTGGCTGTGAAGAATGAACGATGTAGAATGAGAAGCTAATGAATAATAAATGGCGGATAGAGAGATGGATGAGGTTACGATTACGCAGCCAACTGTCTCCTCTCATCTCCCCTCTTTCTCCATCTCTCCAACTTTTTTTAAAATTCTCTATTTCTTTTTTTTTTAAAAAGACAGAGTTTATAAATAACTAAAAAGTCACCATTTTTAAAACACTGCTCTGACGTCCTGAAGCACATAAAACTGCTGCCGTCAGAGACGCGTCAGAAGAGAGTGTGTGTGTGTTAGAGAGAAAGACATTAGGGAGAAACGGGGACAGAATTGCTAATTCTTTAAGATTTACTATGATGTTTGTAGGTCACATTACTTGATTTAATTCCATTTATTTACCTAGTGGCTGTTCTTATGACCTCATTAGTCTGCTGAACCAATCAGAAAGAGAGTTTGATAAAAGATAATGATTCAGAATTGAGGCTTGACTAATTCTATAGCTTGGGGACACTTTTCCTCACATTATCTAATTTGTTTGTACACAGTTTGAAAAGGCTTGTAAATGGAACCATTTAATGATCTTTTTGTAACCAAAGGTGTAACAATGAAGTTTCAGAAAGCAGCCACGCATTTGAATCTCGCAAAACCCTTGCAAAATATCCGTCTTTTGATTTTGGGTTGAAATAATAAAAACATTTAATTTAATTAAAAAGTCACAGTAAAGACATAATAATAAAGGGTACATTACACACACAGTCTCTGCCAATCTCATTTTAATCTTGAGTACCTATAGAGTAGTATTGCATTGTTCATATCTCCGAAGAGTCTTTAGTTTGATTATATTTATAAAAGACAGATAAGCTGTACCGAGTCTTTCCGAAAATAGCCGAGCTCGCGGAGGAGTGCAGTGGGCAGAGCTAAAGAGTCACGAGCACACACACACACAAAATACATCATGCATTATCCCTGGATAACTTTCTATTCACTATACGGTCGTGTTTTTTATATTATATACACTTTTTGCCGACTGCCAACAAAACACAGTTTCACTCACCTTCTGCGGTTTTGACTGAGCAGAGCTCGTTGATGGGCGCGCTCTTGCTCTTGTTCTCGCTCTCGCTCTCGCTCTGGTTGATGCGCGTACGTGCTCATCCGGGAGAAATGCACATATAAGGAATTCTGCCCTTTATGATGTCACACAGGGCCATACTTGGAAAAAAACTCTCCGAAACTTGTTTGAATCTTGAAGGAGTGTATTTGGCACAGAAATACTGATACGTCCAACAGGTTTTGTGAAATTTTGGCCATGTTTAGCATTAGAATCTAAATAGCATTAGAACCCCCCCCCCCCCTTTTAACTTTTTAACTTTCTATTCATCAAAGTATCCTGAAAAAAATCACGCTTTTCACCAAAATATTAAGCAGCACAACTGTTTTCTACATTGATAATAATACATGTTTCACAATATTATTGTTTTTACTGTATGTTTGATTAAATAAAAGAAACCTTGTTGAGTATAACAGACATCTTTCAAATATATATATATATATTAAAAAGTCTTCATGGCCCCTAAACTTTTTAATGGCACTGTGTGTATATAATCCTATTTTTAAGACTTAAAATACAATATTTTATTGCATTGAATGCTTTCATAAAAACGTCCTCATTACCATAATGCAAAAAATCTATTTGCTGTATTTCTACAGTGTCATATTTGTTGTACTGTCTTTATACTGATTTAAAACTATTGTATTACAATAATCTTTAGTACAGAAAAAAATCATTAATGTAATGCAAATTTAAACTATTTAAATAGTTTAAAATAAAATAATTGTATTACAGTATATGTTTTACTGTAATACAGTTAAAAAATTACACTTAGAATAATGACTCTGTAATATATTTGAGAATAATGGGAGTTTGAAAAAATTTGAAAAAAAAAAAAGATTTGCCAATACGCAGTAAGGGTCGTTTTGAGAACACGTCATCTTTCTTTCTTTCTCTTGCTCTCTCTCCTTCTTGACTTCCGTCTTACCAATAGATTTAAAGAAATCACCCATAATCCTCTTCTAGTTCTGGGACAAGGCTGAACTCTACACAGTGATTCTGTTACAGTAATCTCAGACAAAATTGGCTTAACTTCCTAGCAGACGTCCACCGAACAGACAGGCAGCTGGTCAGACGCACAGTAATGGTGGAGGAAAAATGCCACCAATGCCCAGTAGGGTCAAAGGAAGTACGCTGGTGTAATGTCATTAGAATATCCCAACGGTTCTAACTAACCCATATTTGCACCCATGTTGAAATTTCAGTATTATGTTCACTATGTGGCTTGTAACCTGTAGTGTTAAAGGGATAGTTCACCCAAAAATGAAAATTACCTCATGATTTACTCACCCTCAAACCATCCTAGGTGTATTCTTCTTTTAGACGAATACAATCAGAGTTTAAAAATGTCCTGGCTACTCCAATCATTATAATGGCAGTCCAAAATTTGAAGCCCAAATCCATCCATTATAAAAGTAATCCACACTGCTCCAGGTGGTTAATAAAGGCCTTCTGAAGCAACTTACAAAGAAACTGTAACGCCTCTCGCAGTTCAAAACACTTACACTACGTCCGGCATCATTCGTTGAGCAAGTTACGCATTTTTCGTAAGTTGAATACAGAAGGTGGTCTGGCGGAAGCTAGATATTTTACTGTATAAAGTTTTAAATAAGGATATCTTTCTTACAAAAGCCCATCGATTCGCTTCAGAAGGCCTTTGTTAACCCCCCCCCGGAGCCGTATGGATTACTTTTATAATGGATAGATGCATTTTTTGGGGCCATTATAAAGCTTGGAAGAGCCAGGATATTTTTTAATATAACTCCGATTGTATTCGTCTGAAAGAAGAATGTCATATACACCTAGGATGGCTTGAGGGTGAGTAAATCATGGTGTAATTTTCATTTTGGGTGAACTATCCCTTTAAGGCCCTTTCACACCAAGAATGATGACTATAACGATAACTATATTAGCATCCACACACCAACACACTCTATTGTTCTGTTTATTATAAGAGTGCTCAACTTGTGTTGTCTGCCGCTTTAAATACTCAAGCTCTATAAAGCAAGATGGATTCTGATTGGCTGTCAATGTTTTTTACAGTTCATCATTCAGGGTCAAAGTGATTCCAACGATATATTTCCTCTGTGTCGTGATCTTTATAGATGTGGTGTGGACTCTGCAATTCTTTTTGGTGTTAATGGGCCTTTATTTTTGTACACGGCTAGCTTTAAAGGAATTGTTCACGTAAAAATCAAAAAGTGGCTTAAATAGTAGTTTGTAGTTAGCAAATGAGGTTATGAACCATTTTTATGATACTATTATGGTAAATTTTTTGTCTTTTTGGAGTTTGACAGACCCAGTCCCCATCCACTTTCATTTATATGGAAAAGAGCAGCCAGAACAGTCATCAAAATTTCTTCTTTTATGTTCCACAGAAGAAAGAAATTCATGCAGTTTTAGAACGACATGAGGGTGAGTAAATGACCAAATTTTCACAATTTTCATGTAAACGATTCCTTTAAGATCAAGATTCTGTGGACATTTGCGAACCATCTCAAGTCATTCATAGGGGTGGATTTTTACACTTATTTGTAAGCATTCCACCTCCGTGATTCAGTGATGTGACAATAGGAGAGATGACGTGGGCTAGTTTCTGTAGGAGAGGACAAGGATGAAAGTGAGAGAAAGAGACAAAACAAGGACATGAGAGAGACTTTGAAGATAAAACGAATTGACCTTGTGCCCCTGCAGACTGTATTTCATATTTTCAGTGCATTTCGATTTTTTTATTTTACTCGCAATCCATCAAGTAGGTTCATTTGCATTCATGACAGTCTTTATAGAGGACGTCCTGACAGATACAAACTTTTTTTTTCAAAATAAGATTATCTTCATATGTGTGATGTGTCAAGTCAGATTGATCACACCCCTAATTCTTGGCCACACCTCTAATATAGCGATGACACACTCCCACCATGGAAATCTGAATGCATCACCTGCTTGTGTTTTTATTCACAGTCGTCTGCACTGAGAATATTCCTTTGACTGTAACTTGCTTCGAATTAACCTGTCAAGAAAATGTTCAATAAAATAAGAATTATATTAATTAGAATAGGTAATAAGAATATTTTGAAAGACAATGCAGTGTGAAATATTTCTCCTCATTGCCATTTTTTTCTAAATATTATTGATGATTCTCACTACTACAGTATTCATTTTACTTTATTACTGTAAAAATGCTGTATAATTCAAATAACATCTGAAAAAATAAGAAATTATATTTTATGTAAAGGCTATTTTATGACCATTATTTATGTATGTATTTATTTGTTGCGTAGTTTTCATGACAGCTAAGCACTTTTCCCCCTAAAATCTTTGAATGATTTTTTTTTGGTAATTCTTACAGTAATTAAATGATTTTCATTGCTGTAGTAGTCACTTAATTTTTATTTTTAAAAAAATGACATACTACACTAGTAGTGTACAACTTAATTTTGTTTCACATAGTAATGGTGTAAAAGGTTCTGATCTTAATTGCCATAAATAATCTCACAGTTAAAAAATATCTTAATTTCAATATTGTTTTCATTAACTGTATCCAAATATATAATTGCATTTAATTTCTTTTTATTTCTTTTTTGATTTTGGGGTGAAACATGACTGATATTTTTTTTTCGAGTTCCACAATATCATTCCCATCTTCTGTAAATGCATCACCACGTGACAGATTTGTAACAGATACGGATAAAGACAGCAGGAAAAACAACCCCAGACTCAATAACCACAACACAAGTGCTTACTTTCAAACACTTTCATTATTTTCTCCATATAACTCAAAAAGAAACAGACCCCCAGGAAAAATAAAGAACTGAATGATAGAGGAAGAGAAAGAGAGAGATAAAAAGAACTGGGCATGCTTGGGCATGCTATAGGCGCATAGGGTGACGGATACATCCAGGTCAAACGGTACAAGAGTCGGCGGTGCGGGTCAACTTCCTGCTTCAAAGACCCTTTTGAATCCCACCATCCCCGTCACATACAGCCGTTGTGGTATCAAAGTGAGCCAGTCAGCGATTCGCAAACTTCCTGGGACAACCCAAGGACTCGAGGTGAGCAAATGCACGACTCCATACATTTGGGCCCCCAGCTTGCGTTCAGCATAGTTGTCATTTGTACATTTCATTTTTTTTTTTATAATAATTTTTTCGGCTGGATAGAGAAACGGAGAAATATGGGGAAGGAAGGGGGGTGGGCGAGAAAGAGGGATAGAGAAAGAGTACACAAACTGTGAATGAATCATTGCCAGGACAGACTCAAGGGGGGAGAGTACAAGCCCATACACACATGCTATAAAAACATCTCAATCTTTGCGTTCTGTTAGCTGGCTATAAAAAAATAAACAAAACACCTCTCTTTGATTGTTTCTTTCACTCGTTTTAGTTTCATCTCTGATTTTGGGGCGGAAAGGCCTCTGGATGCCGAGACCAGCACTTGGACCTCGGGTTCATCATTGGCATGCCCGATCAGACCTATTCCACTGTGTATCATGCCGTCGGCCAATAAGGTAAGAGATTTCAACACACTCTTATGACAGTTTGTTGGCGAATTTGGTGACAATCTCGTTTGTACGTTTTCGTAGGGTCTGCTTACGTTCACCCAAGAATGAAAATTTTGCCATCATTTACTCACTCTTCTGTTGTTCCAATCCTGTATGAATTTATTTCTTCTGTTGAACACAAAAGGATATATTTTAAAGAACGTTGATAACCAGAAAGTTGACGATACCCATTGTTTTTTTTTCCTACTATGGAAGTCAATGGGTGTTGTCAACTGTCTGGTTACCGACGTTCTTTAAAATATATTCTTTTGTGTTCAACAGAAGAAAGAAACTCATACAGGTTTGGAACAACTTGAGGGTGAGTAATTTTTGGGTGAACTAATCGTTTGAGTGTTCGTTTTAGGGGTAGACCTTTATGGTGAAGCTTTACCAACAAATCATACATTTTCTTTCGAGTCTGGTCGTTTGAATTCATACAAAATCACCAATTCGTGCAATACATTTTGATGTACGTCCAAATGAAATCCGTTTTTACACCTTGTCCAAAACTGCTTTCACACTTTTCCGTACGTTTTTTCCCCCGATAAGGTTATCTGTACAAAACTAAAACATACATTAGCATGCAACTTTGTTTTTTTTTTTTCTTTTACTTTTAGAAAAACAAGGCAGTCGGCATTTTTCAGACGTCTTGCAAATAGCTAAAAAAGTTTTTTTTTTTTCCTTTTATCAATAAATATTTGTTTTTTGAAAGCAGCAGTTGGGAAAAAAACGTTAACAGTCTCTTGAATGTCTGGTCGGGAACACCAGCATCTCGCGCAGCATGGCTTTCAGGTGTGCATGGTGAGGTTGGCAGGTGCTCGCACGTTCTCGTAATTTCATCAAAGAGAGTGTGGGGTGGGAAGTTTATAATGATGACCTCACAGAATGTCATGTGCTAGACCTCATACTAAATTCAAACAATGTTTAAATAACATCATAACTTAGGGAAGTGCTTCCAAAGATCAAACCCATGCTACTTTGTGTTGAATGTACACATGCAGGACCTGTTTATGAAAAGATAAATGAGTCAGAACTGTGTTATGAATTTTTTTTCATTTGGAGCAAGATTAATGATGACGCCCTTTTAGATTGTAGAACTTTTGGATCTGGGAATTTTTCCAAATGCATATGGGTCAGACTCGCCCGAGTGCAAATGTTGCAAATGCAGAAACGCTGGTGGCACTGTGTCTCTGTGATTACCAGACTTGAACTTTTACTAACCCACTTTGGTGTGGTTGTGCTTGTTTAGCTGATTTCTTTTCGACATACGCAACATTTTTATGCAAATTCAAAGGTGTTTAGCCATCCAAAAGCTTCAGTTTAAGTCTATTATAATTTAAAAAGTGTCTTTAATTCTCATTTCAGGCCCACCATGACATTCTGGGGTCCACTGGTAGTTGACGTACCACACAGAAGGAAAATGGAGGTGTACAGGAAATGAGAGGAGCGGTTGGCATGTTATTTCAATGAGTGACAAAAACGAAGACATGGAGAAACATAAGCAATGCTTAGGAGTGGTGCGCGAGGGAGGCGGGTGGTGTTAGACAGGGGCCGTTTCCCATCACTTTGAACCTGTTGACATCATAGCTGTGTAACGCTGCCATCACCCGAAAAGATGTTGATGGTTGTCGCCCTTCACCCTTACGCCACCTTGCACACCCTCCCTCACCAAAGCCACCGTTCAAATGAGTCCAACACCCAAATACAAACCAAAACCGAAAAAAAAGCCACCAGCATTGTCAAGAAAAAGGCAAGTAAGAATATGAAATAAAAAAAGAGAAACAAGTATATCAATTTATATCAGCAATAATGAGTGAGTGAATACATAGGATAAAACCAGAAGTTCAAAAGGATGCTTGTAACTATTTCAGATAAAAAAAAAAAATGAAATTAAGAAATCAAAACGAGCTCTTTGGAGACACAAAAGCAGATAGAACCGCTGAGCCCAGTTTTGTGTTGTTTCCTTCCTCGGTCCTCATACTGACGTGCTGTAACTTCAATAGAAGTACATTGGTCGTTTGTTTAAAAAAAAAAAAAAACGGGACCAGATCAGTCGTGATGATACTAGTATTGATTTGATAATAGTGTAGCTGGACAAGAGGAGTGCAATGCAGAGTTTAAATAAAAAAATGGACAAACAAAATGGCGACTCCAATGTTGAGCAAAATCACCATGACTACCAGAATGGAGTTGGAGCCCTGTTGAGTGAGAGAGAAAAAGAGAAAGGTCAGTATTTGTTAATACAGTGTGGATTTCACTAAGAAGGAATAGTTTTTATTTTCATGCTGTCTAACTTTATTCATTAAAAAAATGATTCGAATCATGTCACAGTGCAAACACGTTAAAAAAATCTGTGCTAAACACAATTTGCCCAGTGTAATTACACAACAAGGAGCGATTTCATTGGCTGAAAGAGCCTTTAATGGGTACTCTTTTTAGTGCCTCATTAGAAATCCTACAAAATAACATTGATTTATTTAGTCCGAACTATATTATTATGACAATTACCCCTGGTTTCTCAGACAAGGCTTAAACTAGTCCCAGACTAAAATGCATGCTTGAGCTGTCTTAACTTAAAACAACTTGCACTGACATATCTTAAAATATGTCAGTGTCATTGTTTTGTCTCAAGATGCACACCACCAGTAATGTTTTTTTTTCCTAAGGCACGTTTATAAAAGCTACTTAAAGCTGCAGTCCGTAACTTTTTGCAACTCTAGTGGTTAATAAACAGAACGGCATGTGTCTCGCGGAAGAACATCGCAGCCGGAGCTACTTCTCTCTGTTTATGTCTATGGCGAGTCACATAGGGACTGTGCTCCTCCACAGCTGTTCCTACCAGACCGGCCTGAAATAGTCCCAATATAAACACTTATTATAAGTGTACTATAATGATTCAGGGTAAGGCACGGTTTGGAAAATGGATTCATGTTGTACATTCTCTTTATATAATTTTTGAACACAAAAAAAGTTACGGACAATACCCTAATTTAACTAAGGCCTAATCCTGGCTCAATCTAAGCCCTGTCTGTGAAACCAGGCCTTAATGTCTGAAGCAATAGTAAAAATGAAACATTTCTCTTTTTTTTTTTGTAGTAGTAGTAGGTGAGCTAATCACTCAGTGTACTAGCTTAGCATTCAGCTAGCATAGCCTATACCCTATGCAAGTCACTTAAGTTCAAAGTATACTTTAGGTCTGATGAGAACGCTTAACATATGTGTGCCGAATACATTTTTAAAAGCAAACGCAAATGACACATGCCCGCAAGTTTCACCCTTGTCCAGTGTCTGCGGTATTTCTCTTCAGAAGTTATGACTGACAAAAATGTCTTTGTACTCTTTTAAACTAGTTGCAGGTATCTCTTAAAGGCCCACTGAAGTGCCTTGAATTCAATGTGTTGACGTAATTTCCACTGAAACAGGAAGACAAGGCGGGACGTATCGAATAGCTCCTCCCCCTTTTTTAAGTCCAGAGCGGTTGTGCTCGGTAAAGCCTCCGTTTCCCCCTAAAAGATAGCATTCTGTGCAGAATTCAAATGGGTTCGATACTTTTTGTGGTCTGCGGCGTCTCGCGCATATGATCTGCTCTGTTCTATCGTGTCTCTAAACCGGTTTCTAGTCTCTAACGTGAATCCAGACTTCATTAGCCCCAATGGAAAGCATATTTACACTGTCTAAATCGTTCCTTGTCTCCCATATAGTACACCATGTGCCATTCACAATGTATAAAGTAGTAAATGTGTGAACAAGTGACCGATTTTAGCCGCAGCTTCAGGGGGCGGGACGCTTTCGATTCTAGAGAGCATTTGATTGGACAGAACATCTGATGAGAAGTGATGAGCGATGCCATCAAAATCATTGATCCATATTGGCTAAAGTGAGAGACTGTAAGTTTTGAATTCTTATATCTTCTAAATGCGCATTCTGTACAGCACTTTTGTACCACACTAGCTTATAGATAACATTAAGGCTAACATATTCATACTAAAAGCCAAAAAACGTCCATTTTGATTTAATTTAACCCCCTCACACAAGCGTTAGTCAATGCGGCTGTCTATTGTTATCGAGGTTTTCAGTAGTTCGTTGTCATTGTTCCGTCTCATCCTTTTCTTTTTCAACCTTGAAACAACGGGCTGGCACAATGTTGGCACCTTGTGGACAAACTAATTGGTGCAAAAAAAATCAATGGAGTCGTGCAAGCTGACCTTACAGCGTGTGCGCGATTAGAAAAAAACAGCCTGCGCACGTACTGTACAGTTTGTTAAAATTTACGTCACTCACAAACCATAGTGTATGCATAAAAATCGAAGTATACTTTTTTTAGCCGATACATAATCACAGCAAACCGTACAGATTTTTATGAACGTATATAGTCAGAATTGTATGCACCAAATTGCTATATTGTGGAGTTATGCAGCTGTCAGGTGCACTTTGACATTGTGTTACCACTTCAGTCTAGGCCCCTAAACAAGCTCTTAAAAAGCCAAAAGTGCACTTGACGACTCTCTGTGTCTAGATACTAGTTGGTTATAGCGCTCTTAGTCTTAGTTAGCTGTGAGAGTGCTGCAAATAGTTAACATTAGTGCAAACAGTGCTCACTTTTGTGAATACACTGCACTCTATAAACCTAATTGGCTTAGAAAGGAAGCATGTTTACACTGATAAAGAATGACAATGACTGAAAAACTCAAGCTGTTGCGTGAATATCACAGTGAAATTGGGCCAAAATATCACATGCTAAAGTTATGCAACTGTTTAAGTGAATTTCCTCTAGTGTATTAAGCAGTCAACATACTAGAGTCCTAGATTCACTACAAAACACATTTGCACACTACAGTGCGTGTTTAAAGAAAGCCGCATGATTATTCCATTCCCCTCGGCTCACCGGAGAGATACGGTATTATCTCAATGGAAATGAGAGTCTGTACTGCATTGTGCCAGCTCTCGTAAGGACGAACATATTTGCAAAGAGCCGGGTTTGTCAAGCGCGCTTTTTAATTGATGGGCTCATGTAAGCGTATCGTGGACAATGTTTACAACCGTTGAGCGGAGGGACACGCGCGCTGCACATGCAAGACACATGTGAGGCATGAAATTAGGCTGTGACAAGCGAACCGGACACAGTACTGTTAAGAAGACGCCGTGAGCACTGGTTTTGCACAATGAATTAGGACAAGCGTATCTCGCACAGTCACATTTAGTGCGTCTTCCTCTTGAGCAACCACATTTTGCCTCCACAGTTGTTTTATTGTACAGTCAGACAGTTTGTGCCCTGTTTAGGACCTGTTCTTCTTCCTGCTGTGCTAAGCTAATCAGTTGTTTAGATATCTGGGGAATTTATAAATGTTGTTAAAAGCTTTGACAGTGTTTGTTAATTCCCGAATCAAGGCTAGCTATTGTGCCGATGTGTTTCTGTTTCATGTTAACCTGTCTTACACAAGTCTGCTGCATTGCTTGCCTCTCTGCAGCTACAAACATAAACCCCCTCCATACTAGAACTCACTCTTGTCATTTGATTGGCCACAACCTGAGCAAGGCATAAGCTGTTCCCTAGCAACAGAGTGTGGGACAGCCAATGCAGGGCTGCGTTGTGGAAGGAGCCACTTTGCCAATTTGCTGTTACCAAGGTGTTCTTAGTGCAGCAAGAGATCGTAGGGCCGCTAGGCAGAGGAATGGGACAGTTTGAAGTTTGGATATGAGTGCAGGTTGTGTGTCTTGGGCTGTTGTCGGCTCCTATGTTCCCTTGGGACTCCAAACCTCTACACTACGTTTGTGGAGGTTATTCTTCCTACCCATGCGTTCTGAGACACTGATGCAAACTAAAACATTTGGTGCGATTTTAAAATTGTATAATTGCATTTTATGATTCAATATTCAAATGATTTATTGGACAACTATTAAGATTCTGTTGTCTATTAAGATTTAAGATTTATTGGACAACTATTAAGATTCTGTTCTGTTTACTCACACTCTTACTCACACTGTTGCAGAACTACAAACTACATTTGGCCATCTAACAAATCTAAGACCATTGCGTTTTTTCGGAGGGATGGGTTTCACAGAAGCAGGAAGCAAACGAGCCGTTCAAAGGACAGTGGAGACAACGGAGTGGAATAAAGGTAAAATATAAGAAAAATATGGCGTTTAAAAAAAAAAAAAAGTATTAAGACATGTTATACTGCGCCCCATAAACACAACCAAGCCTATAAAAAAACCACAGAACCACCCCTTTAATACCAGGTGTAAACCAGGCCTAAGCTCTGCAGGATTGTTGCCCTCCAGGACCAGGATTGGACGTGCCAATTTGATGGTGTTTTTGTATTCATTCATTGTATTTGCAGGGACAAAAGTGACAAAATCACAGTCTTCAGCATGTCTCTTTTTGTATTTCATGGAAGTAAGTAAGACATAAAGGTTTTTGGAACAATATGAGTGTGAGTAAACAGAACAGAATCTTAATAGTTGTCCAATAAATCTTAAATCTTAATAGACAACAGATTTAGACATAATTGCATTTTATGATTCAATATTCAAATGATTTATTGGACAACTATTAAGATTCTGTTGTCTATTAAGATTTAAGATTTATTGGACAACTATTAAGATTCTGTTCTGTTTACTCACACTCATATTGTTCCAAAAACCTTTATGTCTTACTTACTTCCATGAAATACAAAAAGAGACATTCTGAAGACTGTGATTTTGTCACTTTTGTCCCTGCAAATACAATGAATGAATACAAAAACACCATCAAATTGGCACGTCCAATCCTGGTCCTGGAGGGCAACAATCCTGCAGAGCTTAGGCCTGGTTTACACCTGGTATTAAAGGGGTGGTTCCGTGGTTTTTTTCTAGGCTTGGTTGTGTTTATGGGGCGCAGTATAACATGTCTTAATACTTTTTTTTTTTTTTAAACGCCATATTTTTCTTATATTTTACCTTTATTCCACTCCGTTGTCTCCACTGTCCTTTGAACGGCTCGTTTGCTTCCTGCTTCTGTGAAACCCATCCCTCCGAAAAAACGCAATGGTCTTAGATTTGTTAGATGGCCAAATGTAGTTTGTAGTTCTGCAACAGCTCTCACTCTTTCATAATGACTGCGACGTGGCCTCGCCCACTTTGTTGCGTGTTTGCGGGGACAGTGTTTATGTTAATAGCAAGGGTTTATGATGTCACCAACCCGGGAAGAAGCTTGTTGTAGTCCAAACCGGCCGTTTTTGTAGGCAATAAACTGCCATAACTTTAAAAGACAATATCTCTGTTTGCATTGAACTTTCAGCGCTGTAACTTTGCAGATACTGTTTATACTCAAGCAGCAACATTACACACTAACTAAAGTAAAAAAAGTGAAATTGCATGCAACCACCCCTTTAAGATGCGTTTTTCGATCGGATCACAAGTAGACGAGGGAAACACATTGCTGTTTACAACTGGTGTTTTAAAGTGTCTCTTTTGTCCAACCACTTGTCGAGGGGAGGGTCTACTACGGGTGGATACATTTTTCAGATCTTTCAATCTAATGAACGAAATAAGCTCCCACAATTTACATACAAACACGATCGGAGATGACAGAAAAACATATGGAGAGCATCAGCTTTCGTTTCTGCAAGACCACGCTGAACGCTGTGAGTGTGTGAGAGATCATTGTTCTTGGTTCGTTTTTCATCTTCAAACCAGACTTGGGTCTTCAGCCGACAAAGTTTAAATCCTGTCTGGCTATCGCGCTTCCCATAATGTTAACGCATTAGGTCAGTAGGCTGTCTTTTGTGGCAGTTTGAACCCATTCGACCAAATGAGCGTTTACACTACGAACGCAATCTGGTCGAATGTGTTTTCGACTACCTCTGGAAGTGGTCTAAAGAGGACAAGCTCAAAACGTTTTAGACCCTGTTTACACCTGTATTTAGCATCGTCCACTTGAGAATTCTTAACACCAGTGTAAACAGGGCCTTAGATACAGTCATAACGAAGCACACCTGAACTAATCAAAGTCTTCATGGTTACTATAAATGTCCAAGCAAGTGAGTTGAGCCAGGTTGGAACTAAACACTGCAGGATATTGGCCCTTTAGGAGCAGGATTGGACACCCCTACCATAAAAAATTTTGCCATCTGTCTTTTCACTCAGGGCTCACAAGGGCCACTTTTACCATACTTTTATGGTGTTTAGCATCCTTTTTTAAATCTTGAAAGCTTCTGTCCTCATTTATTGTAAATGCAAGTGAACAACAATTTCACCTCTTGTGTTGCACAGAAGAAAGTCAGATTTGGACCGATATGAGGGTGAGTAAATGACACCAGAACTTAAAAGTCACTCTCCCTTTGTTCAGTGTAGTGCATCTTCACTTACCGAGTTCACTTTGAGCTGAGACTGATTCTCGTTGTCGTGCTCTAGTGCAATAGGTGGGGATTTCTGTGGGGGTGAGAGCGTGAGGTCCCTACGGAGGGGCCGTGCCTCTAACTTTTCCCCCACTCGTAGACTGTCCAACTTTTGCACCGAGTCTGGAGCCGGCCCCTCCCGGGAATCCTTGGGCCCTGAGGCATCCCGCTCCCGGTCGCGATTTTTACCCCGTCGCTGTAGCGTATGTGCTCGGGACTCCGAGTGACCATGCCACTCCTCCCCATGCCCATAGGGCTTCTGGGAGTTATGGGAGTCCATTGGCTGTAACGGCCTCATCTCCATTTCGTAATTGCTCAGTTTTTCCTCGTCCTGCTCTAGGAGACGGGAGTGAGCCAAACTGTCTCCGTGTACCCGCTGAGACGTCCAGGAAGCCGAGGGTCCGTCTGGCCTCCTTTCCCGTGGCGTTTTGTGATTGGAGGAGCTGTGGTCTCGAGGCTTATGATTGGAGGCGTGCTTGTGGCCGTTGGCCCGCGCCGCCCCAACCCGCACCTCGTCCTGTACTGAAGGGGTTGTAGAGCGGCTGCTGCCATGACTACCACCTCTACTACTGCCCCCACGAGAGGCACGCTTGTCCTCACTCCAGCTGTTAGCCCTCAGGTACTCTCCACCTCCTCCCGAACCACCACCACCTCTTCCCTCCATCAGCACCTGGATCTCTTGCGTTCCCCCACGCTCCTCGTCCACTGCAGTCTGTCGCAGAAAGCGGGCATTTTTGGTGCGGTGGGAAGATTTGGTGGTCGGGCTTCGGGGAGGTGTGGAGGGCCTACTGGGAGTAGGGCTCACCTCTGGGGTTAGGTCCGGGGGTGTGGAGCCCTTCATATAGAGCTCAGTGCTGTCCGCAGTCCCACTGGAGATCACTTCCACATCGTTCTCGCTCGAGTTCTGCTGTTTGGGTCGCTGGCACTCCACTCCTACACAGAGACATAGAAACAAATCTAAGTTTTATTTTTGAAACATGTACACATGCCACATGCTTGAAATGTACTGAAAAGTGGGTGTATGGGATAGGAACATGCCCTTGCAGAACAGAACCTTCCATCTGTCTTAAGCAAAATAAATCAATGTAATTAAAATAAAACATAAATTGTTTGGTACAGACATGAATCAAGTTCTTATTTGTCTACACATAATTTCAGAATTTAAGCTATAGGATAGTCGTATTTGTCGTTATTAAAGGAAAATCGTTATTGAATAAAAAATTTTGTTAATTTGAAAAGTAATGAATTACAATATTGCGTTACTCAGTTACTTTTTAAGAAAAGTAATGCATTATATTACTTTTGCGTTACTTTTTTTCACCTGGGCTGGGCTTGTTTTTCTTTATTAAAAAAAAGTTATTTTTGTACTTTTGAGCAAATACAAAGGACCCTTTCACACCAAAAGTGAAATAATAAGCATCCGGCTGAAGGAAATGCAAATTCATGTGTGTACAGTAGAGGGCGCAGCTCAAACAAACCTTTCAGCTCTGCTGCCATTCTGGATAAAGGAACAATAGGATGCAGGAGAAATTTTTGCTTATGGTTTAACTGAATCATCATAGGTCAGCAGCAAGTACATTGGTCAATAAAGTGAGATTAAATGCATAAAAATATTTATTTTATTTAACATATTTCATTATTGGAGGTTTGCATAGTATTCTGATTTTGCATTTCACTGATTTTATTAATTTTGAGGAATACTGAACCTTTTTTTGTGCAAGTGAGATTAGTAAATGTAATCTCACATTTAGTCTAGAACTACAATAACATCATGAAACACAACGCCTCTGCACTTACAAATATTTTCAAGACAAGAGAGCTGTCAGTCAATAATTGAGAAAACAAAGTAACCTGCGTTACGTATTTGAAAAAGTAACTCATATATTTTGTTGTACATTTTAAAAGTAATGTGTTACTTCACTAGTTACTTGAAAAAGTAATCTGATTAAGTAACTCAAGTTACCCCCAATGCTGGTCTGTAATAATTTGGGCTTACATTCAAAATCAAAATTGGGGCATTGCTTTCTAAAGCTCATTTAAAGTAAATCGTTTAAAAAGCACTGCATTGTTAAATGTAATGAATATGAGTTTTTATACTGTACATAATAACTGTTGTGAAGCCTAAAATCACTTTTAGAATTTAAAATGATTATGTGTTTGTAGTGTTTTATTTTATTTTTATTTCGAATTTTAGTATCAGTTAACGACTAAAACATGAAAACAACTATCAGCTTATCATATCAGCCAGATGTGGAATATTAGTGCATCCTTTATGTTTTTTTTTTTTTTTTTTTTTTGGTGTTTTGGTCACTATATAAGCTGTAGATATTATGAGAAAGAACTGCAAGAAGATTCTTCAGTAATTCAACGTTTGTGTTCCACAGAAAAAAAGAACAGTTTGGTTGGTGTGTTTGGGGCAGCATAAGGGTGAGTAAATCATGACATAATTTTTATTTTGGGGTGAATTATTCCTGTACACTTGATTGCTTGAAGCACATGGACCATTCCTGCTAATACAGTGTAACTTATCAAAGCTTTCCAGAGTCAGCACTATGGCTGCTCTAATCAGCTCGGCTAATGAGAACGAAGATTTTTAAATCTGTTTGGTTACAGGCGCACATCCCTATGCGCCTGTAAGTACATAACTTTCAACTTAACTTCATAAAGGCTTGTATTCCAACTGTAAGCATCATTTACAAATCTGTTGCAAGTCAGCACATCTCAGCCAAGTTTGTCCTAACATTTCTAAGGTCATCACATGACGTAACTTTATCATTTAGAAATATCAACCGTTCCAGGAGGTCGCATACACTGATCCGGCACAGCGTGTGTGCTTATAGTTCTCATGTAAAGGGGTGTTTTGTGACGGGATGAGATCTGAGAGTGTATAAATTCCGCCAATGTGTGGGGGTGTGACAGCGACTGAAAGTGTGACTGCGTATACAGTATGTGTGTTTATGTATGTGGGTGGTGTGAATATGTGTGTGTGCGCATGCATAAATTTCATTGTGTATGTTGGCTAACTTCGCGTGGGCTTGTCGGAAAGGTCAGTGCTGACCTCCCCTTATCTTCTTATTGCCTCTTCTATCACTCATTCCCCCCGCACGGCACGGTAGGGGCATTGACCCCTACAGCCCTGAACCCATCCGGCACCTACACGTACACACACGGACGCTTTCACCGTCACTCTTTTGTTCTCCTCATGAGCTATTACTAACAGGTACATCTATCTCTTGCTAGCAAAAAATGATCAGCACTAAATTGTAAATCATCTAGAGAATCGATGAATAATATTTGCCGCTTTCAAATCACGGTGGGAGAGTGTTTTCAGAGTTAACTTATTGGCATATTTAGCAATCGCAGCTAACTGGAAAGCTTAGTCGTGCTGTCAAACAGTTTGAAGTCCTGGTTATTTTTAGTCTCCAGACTCGGCTGGTTGCACTCACTGTTTCCTCTGTGCTGGAAAGAAGGGGAAAACTCTTTGGCGGTGATCCGGGCCAGCCTGCACTCTTCCTGGGCTTTCTGCGCTGCCGTTGTCGCGGCATCGGCTTTCCCTCTGGCGTGAGCTGTCCTGTGGATGTAGCGGTCCGGGTCAAGTCAGTTAAGATGTAGAGAGAAAGATGGGGTTAGAAAAGGACAGGGCTGGTGGTCTTGCATTTAAGGTGAAGTGTGTAATTTGTGAACCACTAGGGTCACCAAAAGGAATTGAAAAGATGCTTTTTAACACTGAAACTATTACACACTTCAGCCTTAAACTCAAATATTTGACAACTTAAGACACACACACATGTTGTTGCACCTAACATTATGAGGACATTCCATAGGCGCAATGGTTTTTATACTGTCCAAACTGTATATTCTATCCCCTTACACCTACCTAAACCTACCCCTAAACCTACCCATCACACAAAACTTTCTGCATTTTTAATTTTTTTATAAAACACTGTTTAGTATGTTTTTGAGGCCATTTTAATTACCAGGACTCAGGAAATGTCCCAATAAACCACAGTTACCTTGTAATAACAGTGTAATACCCATGTCATTATGCACATTTGTGTCCTCATAAATACTATAAACAAGCACACATACACACACACACACACACACACACACACACACACACACACACACACACACACACACACACACACACACACACACACACACACACACACACACACACACACACACACACATAAGTGTGTATTTATTAACTTTGTCAATAAAGTCAAATTATATAATAACCATGTTCAAATGTAAATATGACATGCTGTGGTTGCAAAATATAATCTTTCTCCGGAAACTATTTCAGATATGTTTGAGACAAAATGTTAAGGCTAAACATTTAAAGTAAATAAGCAAAAAATATGTATTTATTTATTCTATGCAATACAACTTAGCGACATTTATTAATAATTGCTTATCTTTAAAGTCAAAATTTGCTTGCAAGTTTCTGGTCTTATTGTGAATGAATCACCGATGCTCATTATTAGAATTAAAAAACAAATCCTTTGTAATCTTAGATTACTATAACAAGTAGTTTTCATGTTCTAGGTTGTCTCCGCTCTAATAAATCTCAAAGGTGTTCTATCAGGTTGAGGCCAGTCAAGTTCCTCCACACCAAACTCGCTCATCCATGTCTTCCAGGACTTTACTTTGTGCACTGGTGCGCAGTCATGTTGGAACAGGAAGGGGCCATCCCCAAACTGTTCCCACAAAGTTGGGAGCATGAAATTGTCCAAAATATCTTGAAGCATTAATGCTGAAGCATTAAGAGTTAATTTCGCTGGAACTAAGGCTGCGTTCACACTGCAGGCTGAAACGACTCAATTCCGATTTTTTTGCCCTTATGCGACCTGTATCTGATCTTTTCATGACAGTCTGAACGACACAGATCCGATCTTTTCAAATGCGACCCAGGCCACTTGGGTATGTGGTCCAAATCCGATACATATCCGATCTTTTGAAATGCGTCTTCAGTCTGAACTGCCAGGTCACATGTATCCGACCCGCACGTCGTTGATACGCGACAAACGTCATCATTGTACGTTGAAGTAGGCGGGAATGAGAAGATAAACAACTATGTACCGACGTTGCTACCACTGCTCCACAAAACGCCATGGCCAAAAACCTTGCTCTCCTCCTCTTTTTTAATTTTCTTCTTAACATGAGAAGGTTGTAATGGTGCTGGCTCCGTTGCGAAAATAACTTTAATAAAGCTAAACGAACTCCAATGCTGACACCCATATTTGGCTACTTCCGTAAACAACAAGTGACGTCGTTGACCGTTGAGTACTCTTCTGCGCATGCGGGTCACTTCTGGGTCATTTCACGTTCACACAGGAGATCACAAAAGGTCACATTTAATTGGAAATGTGAACGGCCTTGCAAAAAAATCGCATTTTTTCAAAAAATCGGAATTGAGCATTAAGCCCTGCAGTGTGAACACAGCCTAAGGGGCCAAATCCAACCCCTGAAAAACAACCCCCACACCATAATCCCCCCTCCACCAAACTTTACACTTGGCACAATGCAGTCAGGCAAGCACTGTTCTCCTGGCAACTGCCAAACCCAGACTCGTCCATCGGACTGCCAGACAGAGAAGCGTGATTTGTCACTCCAGAGAAAACATCTCCACTGCTCTAGAGTCCAGTGGCGCCGTGCTTTACACCACTGTATCCGACACTTTACATTGCACTTGGTGATGTAAGGCTTGGATGCAGCTGCTCAGCCATGGAAACCCATTCCATGAAGCTCTCACTGTTCTTGAGCTAATCTGAAGGCCACACTAAGTTTGGAGGTCTGTAGCTATTAACTCTGCAGAAAGTTGACGACTTCTGTGCATGCGCTGACCCCGCTCTGTGATTTTACGTGGCCTACCACTTCGTGGCTGAGTTGTTGTTCCCAAATGCTTTCACTTTGTTATAATACCACTAACAGTTGACCATAGAATATTGGAAATGTCACAAATGGACTTATTGCACCGGTGGCAACCTATCACAGTACCACGCTTGAATTCACTGAGCTCCTGAGAGCGCCTCGTGGAATAGGTCTGTCTTGTTTAATTTAAAGATATGTATGTTTTACTCTGAAATTTCAGTAATCCTATAGCAAAAGTATACATTGGTATAGGTCTACCATTATAGTATTATTTATCATGTTTTATGTGTGGTTTTTAGTTGTTTGGTTTGGGGAAAACCTTGCTCTATGAGGCAGACCACAGCAAAATGCAGATAAGAACATAGTTTTGCCAGTGAACGATCTGGTCATTAAGTTTAAGGCGCATGCTTCAGTGCCTATCGGGATCCTGACAGTCCGATTATCCAAGGGTTGACGATAAATACAGGCTGAAGGCAAACAATTACACAGCAGTCACACACCCTCACTCTGAGAGACACTCTCGGGACTCCACAGAGTCATGCCTTTCTGACACTGTAATTCTAACTTGTTTTAACTCTGTGAACTTGCCAAGACTCTATTTCATGATCTGTAAATTCAACTTCACTGCAGTTTAAATAACCATGTTTGAATGTAAATATCACATGGTGTCAAATGGTTGCAGAATACTTCAGGAACTTTTTCAATGATGTTTGAGGAAAAGCTTAAGGCTAAACATTTTCTGAACAAATGAGCAAAAACACGCTGAAATGTTACAATTATCCTCTACAATACACAAGTACTTTTTACTAATTCCCATCTGGACCTCTAAGAACAGGCAACAGTGCTTGCTTCGGCTGCTAAATAATTCACTGAGGAAATCAATGTGCTCTGTGTCTACGAGAATAAAAGACAGCTAGCGTTCACAACCTCGCCTTTTAATGTGTGATTCCCCATTCATCACAGCCACAGTCTGTTTTACCTGTGCGATCGAGACTTCGACTTTGCATGATGATGACGCACAGCATCATGCTGACTTGTTGGATTGTGTTAAAAAAGTCATTTCTTAATCAGTATTTGTGTGTTTTTTTCCAGTAAATATAAAATTAGATAAAGTGATTTGAGTGGCAAAATTGTGCGTGATGGGAAAATATTACTTGGACAAATTACTGGCAAAATAATATTGGTAACACTTTACAATAAAATCTCATTTGTTAACATTAATTTATGTATTAACATTCACAGTGCATTAACTAATGTTAACAAATACAACTTTTGATTTTAATAATGTATTAGTAAATGTTGAAATTAACATTAACTAAGATTCATAAATGCTGTAGAAGTATTGTTCATTCTTAGTTAATGTTAACTAAAATAGTTAATTAATGTTAACTAATGAAACCTTATTGTAAAGTGTTACCCTAATATTTTAAATGTATTAATCATTTATTTTTATTAAGTTTTAAATTGTTTATTAGAAGTAGTTTTAGTTAGTTATTTTAACTCATTCAAATTATTTATTTTTTACTAATACAATATTACATTTTATTGAGTACATTTTAAGATTTTAATCATTTAAGTTAGTTTGAAATAGTTTTTATTTTATTTTAGTAATAGTTCATTTAATAATTTAATTAAAGTTGCATTAATCAGTTATTATAGTTAACTAAAACCAAAGAAAAACATTTCCATTACTTGAAATAAAACAAATGTTAACTGAAATAAAATAAAATCTATAAAGCTTAAACTTATTTCACATTTTAATTTATTTTAACTTGATGTACTAAAATAACTAAAACTAAAACTGAAATAAAAATGAGTAAAAACTATACTATTACAAATTTTCATATTGCAATAATTGCTGAAGCTTTTATTACGGTATGCGGTATTATCACCATATTGAAATAAGTTGCAAAAAAGTTTTAATAACGGTTAAATAACGTTTTTTTTCTTATAACAAAAAAACAAAACATAAATACAGTAAAGCAATACACAAAAAGTGGATAAAGTAAACAAATGTTTCAAACAGATTAAAGTGCAAAATAATTATAAAGAACAATAGTTATTTTTATTTGAAATAACATTTTAAAATAATGTTATTATAATGTGTTTTTTAAATGGTTGGTGGGAAAAATATTCTTAATGCATTCTAAAAATCTAAACAATTCGTATTAAATAATTATTCACGGTATTTTGAAGTGCCCACGATAACAATATCGTGCACGTTCATTATTGTGATATGTCGTATTATCGTATACCGGCACGTCTACTATACACATATAAAAAAAAAAAAAAAAAAAAAAAAAAAACACTATTTAAAATGACAAAAACACAAAAATAACTGAAACTTTAACTAAAATGAAAATGAATGACCGATTCAAAATATTAATAAAAACTATATCAGTATCTCAATTTTACTAATTAAAAGTATAAATTTAATCAATACAAAAATTATTAGACAGTTAATAAATTGTTCAAAAATGATTATATGCTATTGAATAAATATTAAAATACTTTTGCTGGAAATAAAGCAAAATTGCACTTTTTTTCTGATTTTTAATGAACATTTGTTCTTTCCACAGACTTAAAGTTTTCAATTCTGCCACAGACAGATTATTCATGTGAATGGAGCACACAGGTATGAAGATGCTCTCCCTTTCTCACTGAACTTTTCCCCCTGTCTCATCCTCTACTTGTTTGTGCAGTGGCTGTCTTGGTGCAGTATTGCATGTCGATGCTCATCGATTGCACCCTCTTCCTCTCTGCTCTAGGCTGTCTTCACCCAGCCAGCCAAATCAAGTGCATGTTTGTGCAAGAAAGTCTGTGTGTGTGTGTGTGTGTATGCAAGCGTTTTTAACATGTGACGGTTTAAATGGGGTTATAGCATGTGGTGTGGTCAGAACATGTGGGCGCGAGAGCATTCGAGTGTGTGACGGTGAGCTACGCCGAGGTGGGTCGGATGAAGAGATCTTAGGATTGCATTCACCCCGTGCCTTGCCGGTTGTCCTGGTAACGGCAGAGGAGAGAAAGTGAGGGAGAGGATAAGATGGCGTGGGGTATAAAAAGGACAAACAATTAGATAACAGAGGAGAATGAGAGGAGGATTGTGGGATGCTTCTGGAGGTGTTGAGAGTACAGTCAGAGAGTGAGGGCTGGATGTGAGAAACGTCCATTCACTAATAGAAGGCTTCTAAATGGTGTGTGTACGGTCACACACACGCACACACACACACACACACACACATTAGATCCTGATCCATAGGCGCTGTGAGTCTGGGTCGAGCTGTGCTGGTTGCCGTTCTATTTATATACTGCTGAACAGTAGCAATGTTTCTACACACTTTCTGATGGAAACAGAGACTAAACGTTGTTGCACAGCATGTCCTGCACTCACACTCTCACACAATTAAAGGGATAGTTCAGCAAAAAATCATTTATTCACCCTTGTGTTGTTTCAAACCTGAATGACTTACTTTATCCCATAGAACACAAATCTTGTTTTCCAGTTAAAAATATCTTAAAACATGGTGCATTAACGTAATAAGCAAAAAAGTCTTGTTTTCAGAGAATTATCTGTTTGTTTTTTAAAGAAAATAATAATTTAATTAAGCAAGGATTACATTTTTCAACATTGATAATAATAATAAATGTTTCTTGAGCAGCAAATCGGTATATTAGTAGCCAGGATATAAAAAAAACAACAACAAAAAAAACGACTCTGTGTTCCACTCAAGAAGGTAAATCATACATTTTAGTTTTCATTTTTGGGTGTACTATCCCTTTAAACATATATTTAACACTCATCCACGTGTAAACTCTCGCACCCATCTCTGACGCTAACACAGATTCTCACTTTTTTTTGTCTTCCGTCCTTCCTCTCAACACTCAGACACGTGCAGGCACCTCCCATCGCTTCTTTCACTCTCTTTCATACACACGCAGTCTTTTTTTCTAAAGCCCTGCCTCTCATTCACATTCTCCTACTCGTGTGACTTTACTAAATGATCGGAACACCCTGTCTTCTTTTTTGGGATCACATTCACACATCCACAACCTACAGTGCAACTAGGCCATCAATTTAAAAAGACATCTTCTAGTCAACTTAAAGGGTGTTTATAATGGTAAACAGGATTTGTTCTTGCACTTTTGACATGAAAAGAGCTAATATATGCTAATATTTACAATGCAAAGCTCTCGCCCCAGTCCACCCAGACATGATGGTGATTCATTTAGAATCAATGTTTATGACGTCAAAACTACGAGCACATCACCATACTATATGACCATCCACGATTAAGAATCAATGCCAATATAGCACAAAAATCTGGTTATGCAAGTAAAAATCTCATTCATTTTCTCCACCTACACCGCGAAGCATAATTTGTTCAGCTGACTTAATTCAATTGTGCAAACTCGATTCCTTAATTCAATTAAGTAAGCATAACTTAATTGCATCGATTTGTTCTTACTTAAACCATTTAAGTTTTGTCAACTTAATTCTATGTGATCTGAGGAAGTGTACTCCCAGAGTGCATTGCGGCATGAATATATTGCTTTGTTTTACTCTTTTTGGCTTTATTTTACCATTTTGTTTGCTGTCTTTTGACAGTATAACCCCAATAACAACAGCAAATACAATTATAATGGTCTTATTATTAAAAAAAAAACCTTGTTACCATTGTTGTGTTTTGCATGCTCAATGTTGAAGTCTGTGTGTGAGTCTGAAGCATGGTCGATTGCAAGATATTGTCACAAATATAGAGGGATTATATCAACCCAATTAAAAGTTTATGTCATAAGTGTTAGCAATAAAATGTTAAAATATCATTATTCAACATGAAATATAGTTGTTTTATATTATTAATTCACAAATATTATATATAACTTTTTATTGCTAACACTTACGGCATAAATTTGTAATTGGGTTACTTTACTCCCTCTATATTTGTGATTATTGTATTATTGTATATATATATTTATTACTTCCCTTCCTTTGAAACCAAATAACTGATTTCTTGTTGCATCGCTGCATCAATAGGAAGAGAATTACAATAATATGAATGAAGTTCAAATGCCCAACCAAAGGGAACACTAATCGCCATAATGGTGAAAAAAGTGGAGGAAATTGGTGAAACGTTTATTAAAAATTGCCCCGCCTCAAAAACCTTTTGCCCGCCTGTTTTTTTTTTGGCTTTGCCAAAATGGTACTTAAACCAGTCAAGTAATGTTTACTTGGGTTTTCTAAGTAATGAAGGCATAGCTTGGAATCAAGGCATTTTGACTTAAATGAGACTCACTCCTATGAAGTATTGTGAATGAGGTAATCAAATCAGTCTATCTACACTCTCAATTTACTTTAAAATTGTTATGCATTTGAACAATTTTGTAGCACATCTCTAAAATATTGTATTTAATAATTTTAGGCACTGACTTGTAGTCGAGTAAATGATTTATGTTAGCATTTTTGTTAATTCTGTTACATAATTTGAAATGATTCATTGGATGAGAAGTATTTGTTTATAATGACTTAAAGGGATAGTTCACCCAAAAATGAAAATTACCTCATGATTTACTCACCCTTAAAGGAACACTCCACTTTTTTTTAAGTCCCCTAGAGTTAAATAGTTGAGTTTTACCGTTTTTGAAACCATTCAGCCGATCTTTGTATCTGGCGGTAGCACTTTTAGCATAGCTTAGCATACATCATTGATTCTGATCAGTCCATTAGCATCTCATTCAAAAAATGACCAGAGACACTTTCAATATTTTTCCTATTTAAAACTTGACTCTTCTACAGTTACATCGTGTGCTAAGACCAACTGAAAATTAAAAGTTGCGATTTTCTACACCTATATGGCTAGGAACTACTTTCTCATTCCTGCGTAATAGTCGCTGATCTTCGCGGCAGTACCATGGCTGCAGCAACACAATGATATTACAGCGCCTGAAAGTAGCCCTCAGCTACACTCTTAAAAAAAAGATTCTTAAATGGTTCTTTGGCGGGGTGTATGGTTCCATGAAGAACCGTTTAAATCCAAAGAACCTTTACAATGCATAAAAGGTTCTTTGTAGCACAGAAAGGTTCTTTAGACTATAAAATGGTTCTTCACACTCAACAATCTCATGTTGTATATAATGTATTTCTTTCTTTTTCTGGAAAGTGAGATAAAGTGACCTAAATAATCCTGTGTGGTACAGAATCTGTCACAGATTCTGGTCCAGTCAATTCAGACTCATTTATATTTACATTTATATATTTATCAGACTCAATATAGTGCAATATAAAGCATAAATTGAGTTGATGTTAACACAATATGAATTGTGTTAAGGCGTTTATCAGTTAAAAAAAAAAAACATACAGACCCCCAGACCCCAGTGGGGCCGAGGTCCACCCACCACAGTTAAACAAAATCCTGTGAGAAACACTATGATTTTTTGATTGATAGGAAACGTCAATGTATCTTAAGATAATTGTCATTCATATTAAAAATAAAAAAGTAGGTATATTTTACATAACCACAATCTGTCATCTGAGGTGGAGCCTTTTGTAATAAAGTATACAATTAAACTTTATCTCAAAATGCCTTCCTGTGCTCACATAGTCCTTATTGTTTAAAAACACATGCAACATTGATCCGTCAAGTAATTATTATCATCCTAATATGCATTTTAAATTATGCTGTTAGTTTGTGTGTTTAAAAACGAACCTGTTGAATTAATTCAAAAACTTCTCTCGTAATACTCAGACTGGTTGCCACCTAGCGGTGTTATGCTGTAATCTACAGAATGAGAATCACGAATGAATCAGTGAATGAATCTTTTTTGAGAACAGAATTGAACAAAATCCCCACTTGTCAGTGTTATGGTTCTTCTGATAATGGTTTAGTAATCAGGGAAATGCACCTATTATTAGTCATGTCATGCACAGGAATGACAGGTCAACGACTTCATTCTTAGTTTGGAGTCGATTCTCAATTCTCGAACCCTTTGAATCGACCAAGTGATTCTTTTTGGAATCGACTTCCAGGTTATTCCCCTCCCCCCTCCCATCAGTTTTTTCTTCGCACGGTGCCGGTGACGAGGTGTGTTGGTGTGTGTCCAGACTATAGTTTTGCGAGAGCCTGATAAGTGGTAAGTATCCTACTTTTGTAACTAATTTCAATTTTAAATAGCTTATCATAATGAGTTATCCGAACTTGTTGATTAATAAATTGTTATTTGTTGTTGTTTGCCAGATGTAGTTTCGAGGTGTTTCTTCCCACTCACGTTAGCGCGCGCTGACTGAAGACTCTGACAGAAATCGACGGTAATTGTGCATATATAAAGCTATTTTAAATAGCCAAAAACAAAAGATAAAGTATTGTTTGTTGCTGTTTTTCTATTTGGTGGGAAATGATCTAATTTAATGGTTTTATCTAACTTGCCCAGATTTAGTTTCGAGCAGTTTCTTCCCGCTCCTTTCACCTCAGGACGACAAAGCGAGTTCGTTATTTTTTGGAAGTCTTCACAACGATCTACTGGTAAGTGAATTAATTTAATAATTATCATATGTGCTAAAATAAAACATAGTTCATTGATTTCTGTTTGTGTGGTCGTGTGGTGTGTAAAATACAACCTTAATCCAGTGAGGTAACGTTAGATTATAGTTTAGATAATGTTAACTGTAGTGTCCGATTAGGCCTTAGGCCGGAGGGTGTCAGGTTTGGGGACCACACGATTTCGTCTCTGCTCTTTGCGGATGACGTTGTCGTGTTGGCCCCTTCTAACCAGGACCTTCAGCATGCACTGGGACGGTTTGCAGCCGAGTGTGAAGCGGCTGGGATGGGGATCAGCACCTCCAAATCCGAGGCCATGGTCCTCAGTCGGAAAAGGGTGGCTTGCCCACTTCAGGTTGGTGGAGAGTTCCTGCCCCAAGTGGAGGAGTTCAAGTATCTAGGGGTCTTGTTCACGAGTGAGGGGAGGATGGAACGGGAGATTGACAGACGGATCGGTGCAGCTTCTGCAGTAATGCGGTCGATGTACCGGTCTGTCGTGGTGAACCGTAAGGCGAAGCTCTCGATTTACCGGTCAATCTACGTTCCTACTCTCACCTATGGTCATGAGCTTTGGGTCATGACCGAAAGGACAAGATCCCGGATACAGGCGGCCGAAATGAGCTTTCTCCGCAGGGTGGCTGGGCGCTCCCTTAGAGATAGGGTGAGAAGCTCAGTCACTCGGGAGGAACTCGGAGTAGAGCCGCTGCTCCTCCACATCGAGAGGGGTCAGCTGAGGTGGCTCGGGCATCTGTTCCGGATGCCTCCTGAACGCCTTCCTGGGAAGGTGTTTCGGGCATGTCCAACCGGGAGGAGGCCCCGGGGAAGACCAAGGACACGCTGGAGGGACTATGTCTCCCGGCTGGCCTTGGAACGCCTCGGTGTCCCCCCGAAGAGCTAGAGGAAGTGTCTAGGGAGAGGGAAGTCTGGGCATCTCTGCTTAGACTGCTGCCCCCGCGACCCGGCCCCGGATAAGCGGAAGAAGATGGATGGATGGATGTGGAGTCTGTGTTATGCTCATTTCTGGATTATTGTAGAGTCTGTGTTATGATCATTTCTGGATTATTGTAGAGTGTGTTATGCTCATTTCTGGATTATTGTAGAGTCTGTGTTATGATCATTTCTGGATTATTGTAGAGTGTGTTATGCTCATTTCTGGATTATTGTAGAGTGTGTTATGCTCATTTCTGGATTATTGTAGAGTCTGTGTTACGCTCATTTCTGGATTATTGTAGAGTCTGTGTTATGCTCATTTCTAGATTATTGTAGAGTCTGTGTTATGCTCATTTCTGGATTATTGTAGAGTCTGTGTTATGCTCATTTCTAGATTATTGTAGAGTCTGTGTTATGCTCATTTCTGGATTATTGTAGAGTCTGTGTTACGCTCATTTCTGGATTATTGTAGAGTCTGTGTTATGCTCATTTCTAGATTATTGTAGAGTCTGTGTTATGCTCATTTCTGGATTATTGTAGAGTCTGTGTTACGCTCATTTCTGGATTATTGTAGAGTCTGTGTTATGCTCATTTCTAGATTATTGTAGAGTCTGTGTTATGCTCATTTCTGGTTTATTGTAGAGTCTGTGTTATGCTCATTTCTGGTTTATTGTAGAGTGTGTTATGCTCATTTCTGGTTTATTGTAGAGTTTCTGCTATTTTCACATTTTAAAATTTTGCAATTTTAACTCGATTCATGAAATGTATGTATTAAATGTATATATTGCTTCCATGTGGCACAATGTATGAAGGCAATAAATTAAATAAATCAAATTCCTGGATTTTCTTTGTATGTTTGTTTATTGGGGTCATAAAGAACCATTTCATAAATGGTTCTACAAAGAACCTAATAAAGCGACATGAAGAACTTATATGGGTTCTTTAAAGAACCCTTGAGTAGGGTTCTTTGCAGCACTGAAAAAGGTTCTTTATGGCACCAAGAAACAAATAGGTTCTTCAAAGAACCTTACAGTGAAGGGTTCTTTGGGGAACCAAAAAAGGTTTTATGGCATCGCTGTGAAATACCCTTTTTGGTTCTTCCTGGCACCTTTATTTCTAAGAGTGTAGGTAACTTTCAATGTGACCGGCACTAAGTTCGTGTAGTTGCAGAGAAAGTTTCAGGCTTGCAGCCGACAAATTGTGTTGTGGATTTACCTGTGTGATTAGCCATGGTTCTGTGTGTTGTAAAGGGCTGTGATAGTAAGTCGAAGGTGTATAATACCACCATGTTTCACAGAATACCAACGAATCATTGTGGCGCTGCAGCCATGGTACGGCCGCGTAGATCCGCGACTATTACGCAGGAATGAGAACGTAGTTCCTAGCCATATAGGTGTAGAAAATCGCAACTTTTCATTTTCAGTTGGTCTTAGCACACGATGTAAATGTAGAAGAGTCAAGTTTTAAATAGGAAAAATATTGAAAGTGTCTTTGATCATTTTTTGAATGAGATATTAATGTTAAGTCATTAATGTTAAGTTTAACATCTAAACAGTCAATAATGACTGTTTAGAATCAATGATGTATGCTAAGCTATGCTAAAAGTGCTACCGCCAGATACAAAGATCGGCTGAATGGATTCAAAAACGGTAAAACTCAACTATTTAACTCTAGGGGACTTGTAAAATGAGCCTATTTTCAAAAAAAGTGGAGTGTTCCTTTAAGCCATAGGTGTATATGACAGTCTTCTTTCAGACGAATACAATCAGAGTTATTTAAAAAAAAATAAGTTCTGGCTCTTCCAAGCTTTATAATGGCAGTGAATGGGAGCCCAAAATTTGAAGCCCAAAAAAGTGCATCCACTTAATAAAGTTTTAAATATGGATATGTTTCTTATACAAATTGATTCATTTCAGAAGGCCTTTATTTATGCACTTTTATGGCTTCAAATCTTGGGCTCCCATTGATTTGTGCTTGATAATAATTGAACTTAATAGTTTTGGACAAAATTAAGAATGTTAACCTGATTCAACTAAAGGGCATTGAATTAACCTTAAACGTAAACCAGTATACCTTAAACTTAAGTTTAGTAAAATAAACAATGTTAATTAAATGCAACATAATCCATTTAGGTGGAACCTGTTACATAAAAAAAGTTAAGTTAATCTAATCATTTTTGATGTGCATGTTTATAAAAGCTACTTAAATGTCCTAATCGAAGAAAGGTCTAATCCTGGCTTAAGTCATAGATTTGATATGTTAGCATTCATAGGATGAGCACTTAATTTGTTCATAATGACTTATAAATGATTTTATATGTGACCAATTACCAATGATTTTTAAGTTAGGTTTTTTGTTGATTCTATTACATAATTCGAAAAGATTCATAGGATTAATTAATTTGTTCATATTGACTTATAGTCAATGATTTTATGTCAGCGGTGTTGTTGACTCTCTTACTCGAAAAGATTCATAGGATAAGTGTTCATTTGCTCAGTTAATTTGTTTATTTGTTATGTCGCAAGGATTTAGAGCTGATTGGATGAATTTAAGGTTTAGATAATTTGTGGATTTTTATTTTATTTTATTAGCGGTATGTTAAGAAAATGAATGGGAACAACACCAGAACCAGAGTCTCTTAGCGGGTGGTCACCTTATAATGATACATTTGTAACAACGTCCAAAGATGGACGTCTTGTGATAACAGAGCACTAATCTCTATGGATGACCCAAATAAGCCGCCCTGTGACCACCAGGACAAAGCTTTAAGTTGCAGATGAATCACGGTTGCTTCCGGTGTTAGTGCGTCAGTGCAGGTCTACTGTAGTCAATACTTTGACCATGTTGACCCTAGCGAGCTAATCAGATTAACTCTTATATGATATTCTCAGTTGTTTAGATCTCCACTAGTCTCCTGCATCCTGTTTGTGTATTGTGTCTGCGTACGTTTGTCCGGAAGTGGTCGACTTAAGGATTTGTATATTTTGGAATTGTATGGCAAATCTTGATGGACCTGTTCTAGTAGACTACCCTCTTTAAATGTATAAAGTGTTGTTTAAAAGGGCCATGTCATTAGAAATCAAGTTTTTTTGTAATCTTTTGGACTAAAAGAATCGATGTACTTCTTCAAAAGTTCGAAGTTGCAAAAACGGTTCTATGCTAACAGCAGATAACCGGCCATAAACATCAATGACGCCTATTCAGTGTTAAGAAACCCACAGTAAGCTCAGCAAAGCACTGTTTCTCATTTCACATGCAAAGAGGGAATTTACATAGAAAGAAAAAAAATAACCAGCCTATTTAGGGTCAAAGAGAGGGTGGGAAAATTGCCAAGAAACATTACTGTTTTTTGCTTTTAAATAGATCATATGTGAAAAAAAGCATATAAAAATACATGCATGACTCCTTGCTTTGGACAAATGATGGTTTGAGAGGGTTTTTGAGAATAACAATGTATTAAAGTTAGCTTATTGGTTGAGAATCCATTAGCAATCCTTCCTTCTCAAACTATTACTCCCTTTAGAGCAATTAGGCTTTCCTCGAAAGGATCTTTTCTTGTTTTCTTCTCCTTAGGTAACACAGCGAACCCCGAGGAATGATCCATTCTGGGTAAAGTTTTTCAGGTATGGTTAAAAATATAGAATCAATCCACCCTCTCCATCAACAAACACAATTGTACAAGTTTAATATGAATGTCTTTTTTTCAACTCATCAGCAGTTTGTAAATGTTAGCCTTTTATATATTATGTGTGTGTATATATATATAATTTATTTTTATTTTTTTTTGCAAATTATTTTTTCAAAAAAGTGCTTACAGAAAAACATGAATTTTGCATGTAATTGTCACAAAATCATGTGACTTTTTTTTTTTTACATTTTGTGTTACATTACATGGTTTCATATGTGTACACATTTCAAGCTTCAAATGTTTTCATGTTTTAATAATAATATACACTGCCGTTCAAACAAAACAAACAGTAATATTGTGAAATATTATTACAATTTAAAATAGCTGTTTTGTATTTGAATATATTTTCAAATGTAATTTATTCCTGTGATGCAAAGCTGTATTTTCAGCATCATTACTCCAGTCTTCAGTGTCACATGATCCTTCAGAAATCATTCCAATATGCTGATTTGCTGCTCAAGAAACATTTCTGATTATTATCAATGTTGAAAACAATTTTTCAGAGATTCTTTGATGAATAGAAAGTTCAAAAGAACAGCATTTATTTGAAATTGAATCATTTGTAACTTTTGATAAATTTAATGTATCCTTGCTGAATAAAAGTATTAATTTATTTAACCCCCCCCCCCCCCCCCTTATTTACCAAACTTTTAAAAGTAATGTTACAAAAGCTTTCTAATTCAGATTAATGATGTTCTTTTGAACTTTCTTTTTACCAAAGAATACAAAAAAAACAAACAAAAAAACATTTATAATAATATTAATAATAAATGTTTCTTGAGCAGCAAATCAGCAAATTAGAATGATTTCTGAAGGATCATGTGACACTGAAGACTGAAGTAATGATGCTGAAAATTCAGCTTTGACATCACAGGAATAAATTACATTTTAAAATATATTCAGACAGAAAACTGATATTTTAAATTGTAATAATATGTTTTATCAGTTATTGGTTATTGGTTAGCTAAATTGCTGTTTGGCTATATTATCTTGCACAGCAAGGTCTTGATCTCAGTGGAAAAGGATTTTGATTAATTTTTAACATTTTGAATAACATGAACCAATAATTCATTTACAATAAAGACTAGGAGCATGCATTAAGAAATAATGGGGTCAATTTTGAGTAATGTCAGTGTTGTTATTGTTAACTAAAACTAAAACAATTAAAAATAATTTTTGTTTAAAAAAAACTGTAAAGTAAAATATAAATCAAAAACAAACTTTAAAAACTCAAACAGAAATTAGAAATGTTACTGTGGCAACAAACTGAAATAAAATAGGTATGTTGAAGTAAGCTTACTCAAATAAAACTGAAATAATATTAAATATAGATAATAAAAATAATAAAAGTAATGAAAGCGCATAACAAAATGACAAACTAAAAAAATCAAATCAAATAAAAATCAAATTCAAAATAATAATTAATACTCTAATAGTATATAAATAAAACTAAAATAACACTGGGTCATTTCCAATTTAACATGTTAAATATGTTTTTTTCTTAAGAGTTTGCAAATGAGGTAATATTATATTGAAAAATGTGTAAATCATTTAATGGTTTATTTTACATTTCTACTTGCTGCTAGAGCGCTGTGTGTATATGTGTGTTTGGCAGGGGCAGTGCTAAGCTGTAGTGATAGCATTACTGAGTGAGAATATAATGAGGTCAGTGGGATTTGTGGGGTGAGTGACGCTCTTAATATAGCACATGCATACCTATGCACGTTTAGGCAAACATATGTAGGTGCCGTCAATGGGCAGGCGCAAGCATATAAACTCACATATGTGCTTACACACACGTTTGCTAACATGTATGTGCAGGTCACATGGATGCACAGACACAGCGCGTGTTCGTAACGTGTGAGGCATCAAGCTACTGAGTTTGTGAGGGGTTGGGAGTGTTTGAAATAGAGAGAGATAAAAAAAAAATAGGCAAACTGGCATAGTTCCAACTCTGCCTGCCTGGTCTATCTCCGGCAAGTCTCCAGCACTCTTGGCATAATGCGGAAATCTTTGATTCTCTGTGTTACTCTCGTTTTCTCCTGGTTTCTCTGGTTCTCGATCTCCTTTTTCTTCTGCTGACCTATGAGTCACCTAAACAACCTGATTCCCATCCAGGGGCGTGCAGCCTACTCCACAGTGTTCTTGGAAAGATTTTGATTTAGCTTTTTTTGCCTAAAAAAATTTGACTTAAAGTTATAGTTCACCTAGAAAAGACATTAGTCATTATTTACCTATCCTCATGTCATTCCAAACTGGTATTACTTTATTTATTTTGTGGAACACAAAAAAAAAGAGATATTTTGTAGACGGTGCTAGTCGCAAGATGTTGGGTCTGGGAACACACCATTGGCAGGGCTCAATCCGAGGGGCGGGATAAACGGCGCTACAACCAACCAGAGCAACGAAGAAGGTGAAGGGGAGCTAGATTAAACTTCCGCCGTATCCGGTCGGCAAAACTCCGAACACATCTTCCTTTCTTAAGAATGACTTCAGTGCCGTTCTTTGTTCTTTCCTCAAAGAAAAGCTTAACTCCAAGTCTTCCAGAGTCGCGGCCAAATCCGTTTTGAAAGACAGCTGTTCGCCAGCTTCTTTGTTAGCACGGGGAACCGCCGCAACTCTGCCGTCATTATGTTAAGCCCGCCCACCGACTCTATACACGATGTGATTGGCATGACCAGAGTTTGTTTTTTCCAGCTCGCAAGCCAACGGAGAGTTGCTAGACGACCCTGGCTGCAAATTAGATTTGCTGCCATTAGGGTGCGTCTAGATTTCTAGGCTAGCTAGTCGCTGTTTTCCATGCAACTACAATGAATGGGGAACAAAAAAGCACCATAAAAGTATTAAACGTGGTCCACGTAAATTATACCACAACATAGTATTTATGGTCACACTTTAGATTAGGGTCCAACTAACTAACTATGACTTTTGCCTTAAAGGGTTAGTTCACCCAAAAATGAAAATTCTGTCATTAATTACTCACCCTCATGTCGTTCGACCCCCTTAAGACCTCCGTTCATATTCGGAACACAAATGAAGATATTTTTGTTGAAAGCTGATGGCTGAGAAAGGCTTCAGATAGGCCTCCATTGGCATTCAGTACATTAATACTCCCAAGACCCATAAAAGGCACTTAAAACGTCGTTACAAAGTCCATCTCACCACAGTGGCTCTACAATAATTTTACGATGCGACAACAATAGTTTTTGTGCGCAAAAAAAAATCAAAATAACACCTTTATCCAGCTTGTTATTGTCTTCCGTGTATGCCTCCACGACGCACGCGCGAGAATATGACGCAGATCCGGCGCTCGGACAGATGACCCAGAAGCGATTTGTTTACAAGCAGAGGAAGACGCGCGTGTCTAAGCTGTTGGATTCTACATTGATCGTGCTTTAGGTCTCGGCGTAGTTCTCAAAATGGGGCTTAAGTGTGCATTTCATGGATTCCCGAACGCTGGCGCTACGTCATATTCTCGCGCATGCGTCGTGGAGGCATACACGGAAGACAATAACAAGCTGGATAAAGGTGTTATTTTGATTTTTTTTTGCGCACAAAAACTATTGTCGTCGCATCGTAAAATTATTGTAGAGTCACTGTGGTGAGATGGACTTTGTAACGACGTTTTAAGTGCCTTTTATGGGTCTTGGGAGTATTAATGTACTGAATGCCAATGGAGGCCTATCTGAAGCCTTTCTCAGCCATCAGCTTTCAACAAAAATATCTTCTTTGTGTTCCGAATATGAACGGAGGTCTTACGGGTGTCGAACAACATGAGGGTGAGTAATTAATGACAGAATTTTCATTTTTGGGTGAACTAACCCTTTAATAAACTCCATCACTGCGTATTAATAGTGAGGTACACTAATAAATAAAAGAAAATAATAGTTTTACTAATAAACACCCAATATCCTAGTAATATTCATGCTAATAAGCAACTAGTTAATAGTGAGAATTGGACCCTAAACTAAAGTGTTACCATGTTTATTCATATTTTGAATTGGCTTCTGTTTTTATATTTTCAGTTTTCATTTTATTTCTAGTTCACATTTGAGTAATTTTATGCGCTTTTATTTAAAAAAAATATATTTTTAATAGTTTTAGTACTTAAACTGCAGCTTATTTTATTTCAGTTAGTTGCTAATGCAACTATGTAAATGTTAAAGTTTTTCATCTGATATTAAAATTATATTTTATTTTTGCTTTATCTGAATTATGATTCGTTTTAGTCTGTTATCTATGGAAGCTTGTTTCCGACACAGAATAAAACATAAAAAAGGTAATTGCGTCTCTTTATCTCACAATTCTGACTTTTTTCTCACAATTGCATAATATAAAGACGCAATTGCTATAAAATCATTGGTGATATAAACTTGCAGTTCTGACTTTTTTCTCGCAATTGCGATTTTATATCTCGCAATTCTGACTTTTTTTCTTGTGAGAATTGTGAGATAAAGGGCCCTATTTTAACGATCTGAACGCATGGTCTGAAGCGCACGCCGCAGGTCCACTTTTGCTAGTTTAACGGCAGAAAAAAACGGTCAGCCTATCAGGCGCATGGTCAAAAAGGGTTGCTCCTAGTCTCTCATGGGTATGTTTTGGGCGTAACGTGCAATAAACCAATCAGAGTCTCATCTCCCATTCCCTTTAAAAGCCAGTTGCACTCGCGCCATGGCGGATTCGCTATTTACATGGTGGAATTTGCGAGAGGAAAGACTGAACGAGAGACCAGAGAGTTATCCTTTTATTTTTTAATATTTAAAAATGTTTGCGTGCTGCTGCGCATCCCTGTGTGTGTAACAAGCAGAGTGTACACGCGTTGTGTACACGCAGGCAGGCGCATATTACTAACGCGCCCTTTAAATAACACAAAAAATTCTGCGCTATTGACTTTAGACCAGGTTTTTGTTGGTCATTGACGCAGTTGTTTTCAGTTGCCTCAAAATAGCAACGTAGCGCTGGACGTGAAAATGATAAAAAAAAATCATTACGCCGGGTGTATGATAGGTGTATGAAACCTGGATACACGTGGATACTTTTTTTTTTTGTTGAAAAAAAGTCAGAATTGTGAGATAAAGAGTCGCAATTATCTTTTAAATGGTTTTATTCTATGGTGGAAACAAGCTGTTTTGGATTAACTATTCCTTCAATATTAGAGTTACCAGAATGTAAAAAAATTAATTACAGTAATTTTTCTTTCTCCCCTTTTAAAGGAAATTCAGTGTACTGTCAGTTCATTGGAACACATTTCCGTTTTGGTGTCAGTGATGGAGCGTTTGTTCTGGCTGTAGTGCTACCTAAGACAACAAAGGTTGGAAAACACTTCTCTGGACAACATCAACAAACAGACATGGCAGACAACAAGGTGAAGAATGCTTCCATTTTTCAATTAGCATTCAATATTCAACCCAACTGTATACGGTTAATAAACACAAACACACACACACACACACACACACACACAGACACGCCTTAACAGCGTCAGGCAATTTATGACTGTGGCATTCCACATGTCCATGTTATTGATTGTGCCACTGTTGCTGTGCATCAATAAAGACATCAGTCAGTCTGCTGATACACCCAGAATCTACATGACTCTCATTAAGTGAATCCAGACTTATGTATTCTCTCTCCATGCTGACACCGACACAAATCATTCATGTTTCCTTAGCAACCACACCACATAGCGCCACCAGCAAGGCCTATTTAACAGGTCCCAAGCAACCGCTAGGAATATGGCCTTCGTTTGGATGCTGTGTAAAGAAAGCGATAGGATACATGTTGTAGAATGATACACTAATGTCAATAAGCACTTGTGTAGTCCAAGCAGATGTTTGTTTAAGGGTGCGTGCTACTGCTAAGGGACATGCCGTGCACTTTAAGACTCCATTAATTCAAGAAGAGTTTTGATTACTTTTAGTCCATGTTTGTTAGCTCTGAAGCCATACTTTTGCTAGCGTACTACAAAATGAGCTTTTGCACATCATGTTTACAGTATTTCGCCAAAAATATTGATGACTCAACCTGCCCTACACAGATTTTGTCCAATTAAATGCTTGCTACATTGAGAACGACCCTCCCATTTAAAGGTACTGTATGTACATTTTTGACTGTACTAAAGCATAAAAATACCATTATATGTTTGAAGATATTTCGGAAACATGCTAAGTTCACATACTTGTTTCTCTGAAAAGCAATGCCACAGCCAGTTATTTTACTTTGAAATGTACGTTCCGTGTCGGAATGTCTGTTTTTGTTTTGGTCTGTGTGATCCCGCCTGTTGCCAATTTACCTAATATTTTGACAACCCGAGTTGCCAGTTGGCAGAAAACACATTGCAGCCATGGAAGCTAGGGACAGAGATCATAGATTCTACCCGACCCAAAAAGCCTCAATATCCATCTAAAGATCTCTATGAATGGGGGCATATTAAAACGTGGATAAAACAACTTACAATGTGTAAATCTCCACGGCTTCCATTGTCATTTACGCTCGCTCTTGTTGCGTGTCCTCAATCTGGCAACCCAGGTGAGCGTCAAATCTGAAGTGGTGGTGGTGGTGGGAGAAACAACCCTCTCCAATATTTTGAATTTGGACAGCAGTCCCCTTTTCAACCGCTAGTTGTCAATATTACATACAGCACCTTTAAAGCTACACTGTGTGATATTTTCCCCCATCTAGTGGTGAAAAGGTATATGACCATCCAGTGAATTTTAGTTTCTGTTCCTCTCAATTCCGATTTTGTTTCAACTCCTACGGTGGCTGATTTAGTCCAAGATTAACATGGCTTCCAGTTCGACCTCGTCCACATTCGACACGGTGCCTGTGGGATATTATGTGCGCAGTGGGATGGTTGGAACTCAACTGGCCTAATTATTTGGCTAGAAAGAACTGCAGCTAATCCAGAGTGAACTTTGAGGATAGTAATGTTTATTCAGTCATTCAATTGCAAGGCATAAACAGGTTTGCGTGGATATGTACATAAATGTGGTTTCTGTGAGAGAACAAATAAGGATAGTAAATATACATACACAGTTAAGAACTGTATAACTATACTTATAAGTTACATTTGTATAATGTAACCGTAAGCCAGAGCTTATTGTACCATATATAGGCGCTAAAGGCAGCTGCATTAAAAGGAGCGGAGCTGCCGCTGCTGCTGCTAACAAGCGGTGTCCGGTTACAAAAGTGTGTGCGCCGCTTTAACGTTAGCACTGCAGTGCGCTCTGTATAACAATTGTTAATATGCCGATCAGACCTGATACATATTTCCATCAACATACATTACAAGCAAATATTTTCTAAAAACGAATAAACATTGTTGATAACCAAATAACTGAATGATTATTCAAATAGGTGAGCATTACGCTATTGTATGTTGACACAAAAATACTTCTGAGGTGACATCAACTGAATTACGCGATGACACACTCTGAAACACATCTACCATGACAATAACTATTATTACTTACGGAGTTATTAACGCACAGAAATGCCACACAAGGAAAAACAGACTTTTGAGGAATAAACAAGCCAGGAAAACTCCGTATAACTCTGTTACTGGAGCTGCTGAGATGAAAACTCTCTGCACATGCACCAGACAAGTCTGAACAAGTTGACGCGCACATGCGCGAGGCAGAGAATTTTGTACAGTGCCATCGAGTATTAAAACCTGTTAAAACGCGAAAGGCGAAGCTTGAATTTACGGGTATGTCCCTCTTTGGCTAATGTACTTTCAAGATGGAGGGGCAACATGGCGACCACCGTTAGATCCCATTACCTTATGTATTTTCAATGGCATATTATAAACTTACGAGAATACTTTATTACTTGAAAGAAGTAAATATACATTAATGAGCACATATATTTTTGAAAAAACTAAGTGTTTTTAGCTAAGAATAGACTAAAAAAGTTTTTTCAATTTTGGTTTACCCTAGCATATGTTCAGTGTGTGTGACTTAAATCTCATCATCAGCATAGTACGCTCATATTCTAACTGCGCTCGCAAATGCACCTTGAATTTTTTATGCATTCATTTGTTGGCCCATAAGGTGGCAACACTGTCCTGACCATTGTTTCACAGTCAAAAAAAAAGAAGGAAACAACAACATTTTCCATCAATTCAAACTTTTGGCTTCCAGGTACATAGGTTAATGGTTGTGTTCATGGCTAAACTAAAGCTTAATGTTTTTTAGCCCTTCAGGATGTCCTGCCTAAGCTTTCCGTTTCAATAAAAAAATATGTCAATGCATATGATTTTGTTACATTTTGACCATGAACCCAAGTTCTCCAAGTAGGTATAACTGCAGACCATAGATCTCCAAAACGGTGCGTGAACTCCAAAAATGGGCAGAATCTCCAAAAGCGGGCGGGGTCTTTAAGTGGCTTCATCCAATTGTCATTGACTTACATTTCAAAATAAATGTTCGTAAATTAAACATTGTTTCTAGTTGATATTAGAACAGAAACAGTTGCTATATAAATAAATATGCCTATATAAATAAATATGCTCCATCAGAGAGGAGACCAGAGCTAGTGGCCAATGGCATTCGGACCGGAGTTTGAACCTCTGCTCAATTATATAAGCGGGAATCCCCTGCGAGCTCTCCCGCGAGCCGTCCCGGTGCAGCGCATTGGAAAGTTCTACTCTATCGGTGCCAATGTCCGGTGTGGTCCGACTGGGAATTTACGGACGGCCTAGCTCAGCGATCTCATCTTATTACTGCTTTATCCCCTGAACTGCCATTTTCTTTAGCACGCTATTCAGCGCAAATCCCACCTTGCCATCAATTTCACTGGTTAAGGTTAGGGCATAGGCGTCGGAAGCAAAAAAAATGTGGGTGGGTCCTCCCCCCACTGGAGTAAATGCCATTTACATGAAGAGTAAATAGCCCGCTTTGTTTACTAAACGTCTGGTTGGGCAAGACAAAAGTACGGAAGACATCAAATTACTAACAGCGGCAATAATGTAGGGGTAAGACATATGGCACAAAGTTTTGACGTAAATCAACCCGAGGTTCGAATCAACATTTTGCCGAATCGCTCTACTCCCTTTTCCCATCACACATCAGATCGGAAAGGCATTTATTTTCTATAAAAATGAAGAAAATAATCGAAAAGGGGAAATAAAACTTCTAACGTGTGTTTATTAATAAAGTGTTTTATCGGTTAGGGGAAATGTGAACCGACACGCTGGATTAGAGACGGTAAAAGTGAGAGTGGGTCCAATATCATTGGTATTAAAAAGTGGGTGGGTCTTGTCCCACCCGAATACAATGGTTCTGACGCCCATGGGTTAGGGTGTAGGGTAGGTTTAGGGGTTAGAATTGGTTGTAGCATAGCATTGTATGAAATCAGCACTGTGATTGACGTGACCAATGAAATCTTTAGAATCGGCTACTCGGTGGAGTTTGCGCTGAACTTGATTGGGGGGAAAAAATCATACATGCGTGTCATGTGCCTGTCTGTCAATGGGAGGAAGCCACACCCTATTTTGGAGTTCTCATCCCAATTTGGAGATCTCCAGGCTGCAGCTATACCCTTCTCATGTACTTGGAAGTCAGTTGGTATTAAGGGGGAAGGACATACTTCTTACAAAGCATCTGATTGGACAAAAATCTTGTCAAGTTGGTCAATGAACCATTTAGGAGCTAGTCTATAAAAATAGTTTAAAGCATTATTTTCACCCAAAAATGAGGATATTACTTTGAGAATGTATGTCAGCATTAGGTCAGTCAAGTGCTTTTTGAGGACAAGCAGCAAGCAAAGATATTCAATGCGAGACCCTGTGTCTTACCTTGAGAGCGCAATCTCTGCCTTCTGCTTTGCAATGTCAGCGGCCTTGTCTGCCGCTTCAACCGCTCTGTCCACTTTCTCGCGGATCTTGCTGGCACGTAGCGGGATGAGGTTCTTGCGTTTGCCACTGACAAGCATGTTCTGTTTGTATTTGCCCTCCTCTTTGGTGCCGTCGGGAAAGGTGGTGCATCCGTAGCCATGCCTCTTGTTGCCCAACCACTCGCCCTGGTACTGCAGTCCGTCCGAACGCCGGCTCAACCCACAGCCCGTCCTCTTGTCATTTTTCCATTCGCCGGAGTAGCTCTCGGTGGTGGTGGCATCTACGTCGTCCTCGCCCACCGGCAGCTCGCCCTCCCCTTCCCCAAGGCTGATGGTTGAGTTGATGTCGGACGCAGCGGAGCTCACCGTACTCATTCCGGCCTCACTGCGGAAGGAACTCTGCTTGCTCCGCTGGCTGGCTAATGAGCTCTTGGATTCGGATTTTCGCAGCTTGAGGCCACTCAGGAGTGAGCGACGGAACAGGCCCTTCTTTTTGTTCTTCAACAGCTCTGCCTCACTATGCGCCGTCAGAACGAAGCCTCCACGGGACACGGCCGGGCTGCTCGCTGATAGGCCGCCACCCCCCACGCCAGCCACAGGCGCCCGATCGCCAGTCAGCAGAGCTGTGCCATTGCTGTGCTCGGAGCGTAGAGAGTTTATGGAGGTACGCAGAGGTGAACGAATGACGGCCGCCATGCCGTACGGAACGCTCTGCCGTACACCATATCCATGTCGCATTCCACCCACCCATTGGCCCTGGTATGTACCTGCACGAAAAGACAGGAGGTAACTGTAGACATGTATGCAATGAATCAACCATTTAATTCAGAATGAAGATAGCTGTCTGTTGCAGGATTTTGCAGAACTGCAGCAGATGCGAAACCCAGGGTTCCCCTGCTGAGTCTGCTGCCCTTAGGTTTCTCCAGTTTGGAGAGTTGCCTCATGTTTTCAGCTCTGATAGTCTTCACAATTGCCCTGTGACTATGCTGAGAATAGCATCGTATAAAGAAAAAAGCAGCAATGGTAATAAGGATGAATTCTGGTCAAAGAAATCAGTCTTCTCTAATGGTTTCGGGTGACTAGAAAAAACTCCTAAACAGCTAGTTTCTGGATGTTAAGCACCTCCACTCACTGTTGAAAAAGGAAAAAAATTATCTTATTCATGGAATGTTTCAAAAATATGCCTATCGTAACTTAAATTGCTGATGACAAAAGGTTTTGTGCAATTGTCACCTCCCGGAGACCTTATGCGATAGCAGAGACAAACAGGTGCTTTGCGTTTCAGTCATTCTGAACATGTGAATGTGATTGAAGACAACAATTTAGCCGCAGGCACTTCCATTTTACCTGCCTTGGTACTATAAACTTAACCACCATGGAGATCATACGGTGAATGTGATGTTCCTGGATCAACATCTTTGTTCTTTGTTGATCAACCAATCAGATTTGAGGAACAAGTTTACAGTTTGTGTCAAGTTTAGGCTTACGACCAGGGTCAGGTGCTTCTACATCAGTTATTCACCTAACGTTTTTCTCTGATTTTAGGGATAACTTAAGGGTAGAAGTAGGGATATGGTTAGGACTAAATTTTCAGACAGGAATGTTGTTCCAGGATCAACCAATTGGTATCACTTTAGTATGGGAAACACAGAGTCACTATTATCTACAACTTTTGCCTCAATAAACTCCTAATTTACTGCTTATTATTATTTAGTAAGGTAGTTTTTGTAGCGTTTAGGTATTGGGTAGGGTTAAGGGATGTAGAATAAGGTAATGCAGAATATATGTGCTTTATAAGTACTAATAAACAGCCAATATCCTAGTAATATGCATGCTATTTAGCAACTAGTTAATAGGGAGAATTGAACCCTAAAATAAAGTGTTACCAACAAAATATGTTGATCCAGGAACATTTACTTGGCAAAGTCACGGTGACCGAGATGATACTGCAATTCACATCTCTGTAATATGTTTGTGCCTTTTGAGTAACTCAATACAGTTGGGTGAGGATTTTAGTGCATGTTACTTCAGGCACAAACAGTAATAATCCTTGTGAGCTCAATAAAATGCTTCTCTCATTGCTTTTGTGCCACGCAATGAGGGCGAGTAACAACTTCATGAAAAAAAGAATGAAATGTAGCAGGACAGTGCATAAAAATTACTTGTAAAAGGCGCTTCATACTTCAATCTAGCAATTGCATGTTTAAATAGAGTGCAAGTATTGTATACCACCTGAAGAGTTAGACCAAGACGTTCATCAGATTTTTAAGAATATGTATTGTAAATGCTTCTGCTTTTAACACATATTATACTGTACTTATATAAATTGTCTCATTTCATCTAGGAATGCACACCATGATTACAGTTGTGATCACTTGTGCCGTCATCAGCATGACCAACCTCATCGATGGCAAGCGCAGGAAGTGCCATAATGGCAACAGTGGAAGAGTGTTTTTGGCAGCCATGATCTCCAGACCTGGCTCCATTACTTCATTTATTGTGATGGTGCCCCAGAGGACCAAGTGTTCATCTCATCGATCTTAATCTCCATGAGGTATCACAATGTCCATCCATTTAGCCGCCAGCAGTGTTATTTATTGGTGAATGTGCCAACAAAATAATGGAATGTTGCGTTCTGTAAAATTTCCTTTATGGCGCTGGCAGCCTGATCTTTCTGTCAGGAGTCCTGATGGATCACCATCTTGGAAATTTCATTAAATGACATGGGTAACCAATAACACTAAAGTTCTCGCAAGTGATAAGAACAGCGCTGAGGGGTCTTAATCTGAAAATGTTGTCACTTGAAGAAGAAAAAGAGCATTTTAATTCCTACACTTGTTGTTTCAGTACTGTTGCTTTTTTAATTAATCTCAACTATTGCCATATATCAATAGGAGAGAGTGGGGCAAGATGTTTTACTTAGGTGATCCTCAAGATAAGAGAAAAAAAGGCAGAGGTACAATGAAAGTATATCAAGTAATTTCAGGATGTTTCCTACCATTTTAAGTGATTAGAATAAATGTATGACAAAGGGTTATAAAAATATGGCTCCTTATAAAAAAAAGTGTTCATGTGGCTCAATTTACCCCAGGTTAGGGGTAAGTTGATCTGAGTCAGTGGGTAAGTTGCACCATCTGGGTGTAAACGGACCATCTAATTGAATCTGAATCCTGCAGGTGAAATTGTAAAGATAATTTACTTCTTTTAAAAACTAAACCAGTTGCGTAACATTATATTTAAATTATACCAGTTTATACTTCAGAGATTTAACTTATCTACAGTGCTTTATGGTGGGGTAAGTAAAAATGCTGGCTCAATTTACCCCACAGCATTTGGCTCACTTTTCCTCATAGCTGTCATTTTGGACAAAACTAGCTAGCTTACCAATTCAGGTTAATATTTAGCTAAATGATTTGCATGGTTTTATACATTGCTAAATCACCAATATGGATCATAAATATTTTATACCTGGACAAATTTTACTTTGACAAGCCAAAAACAGTTTTCAAAGTATGAGCCTATGTGCTTCTCCTTTTCACAGTCTGGCAGAAATGATGGGTGGTTAAAAAATATGTATATGGTCACGTGACAATGAAAGTGTACAGTTGCCAAGATAAAGGGAATAGGTCAATATGGCTCATCTTACCCCACTCTCCCTATCTGCTGAGAAAAGCCCTAAAACGAAGATGAAATATATTTTTTACATTTATTTTCATATCAGCTAAACACTGTCTTTTTTAGATACCATGTCATGTTACAAAAAAAAATCTTTCAGGCATGATTATTTGTGTTCATTTTTATTGTGTTGATTTCTTAATAGTTAATCACACTAAATTGAATTGATTAAATTGACTGACCTACTCTTTACGGTTTCTAAAATAACTGATTTGTAAGTTGTTGTCCATTTAAGCTAGCCAAATCAAATGAAGCGAATAGACATTGCTTAAAATGATTCCAGACTAAGATGAACTCTCTAATCCATACGTCTTGTTTGTCTCTCTCTAGGTTTTCTTTCGTAAATCCAGTTACAGAGTTGCTCTCTCTCCATGGTGCTGAAATCTGGGATCACACAGACATGTTTAAAGGGAAAGTTCACCACAAAATGTCATCATTTACTCTCACAAAATATAAGATCCTGGCCTTATATTGTAAGAGAATAAGGGCTGGAACTGTCAAGCTCTAAAAGGGAAAAAAGTGGTAACTTGTAAATTATATTATGTTATTTAAAAAGTGTGTCCATATAAAAATGTACTTTTTGTTCTCCACAGAATAAAGTTGTGGGATTTTTGAACAATGTGAGGGAAAGCATTTTCGGGTGAACTATCCCTTTAATAGTATGCACTCATCTTGCATTGATCTTTTATACCGGAACGTGTACATTCATGATCCACCTGATCTGTCCTGTACTTTTTGCGCTCTATGAGATCACCTCTGATGTAACCACTATCCCTACATGCAGATGATTCATCCTGGCCAACATTCTAGAACATGCTGGCACTATTACTGTGGCAGTCACACACACACACACACACACACAGCTCACTGTGCTACTTCCGTTATCTCACCATCTCTCCCACCTCTTATTCGTTCTCACCATTTTTTCTTCTCCCATCCCTTTTGTCTTTGCATTATCAGCTTTCTCATCCTGTTAGCTACATGCATACACATTCAGCCATATGAACGCCCCCATTCCCTCTGCCTGTATTGATCTCTGTGGGTTGGCATGTCAGCGAGGGCTGCTGGATGGCTCAATGGGGCTGGAGCTGCGTTTGGTGGATTTTCCCAGCCCCCCACTTCAATACATACTTTCCTGCCTCACAAACAGCTCTGCCACAGAGCTTTCCATCTATCTATCTATCTATCTATCTATCTATCTATCTATCTATCTATCTATCTATCTATCTATCTATCTATCTATCTATCTATCTATCTATCTATCTATCTATCTATCTATCTATCTATCTATCTATCTATCTATCTATCTATCTATCTATCTATCTATCTGTGACTGTGTCCATCTATCTATCTATCTATCTATCTATCTATCTATCTATCTATCTATCTATCTATCTATCTATCTATCTATCTATCTATCTATCTATCTATCTATCTATCTATCTATCTATCTATCTATCTGTGACTGTGTCCATCTATCTATCTATCTATCTATCTATCTATCTATCTATCTATCTATCTATCTATCTATCTATCTATCTATCTATCTATCTATCTATCTATCTATCTATCTATCTATCTATCTATCTATCTATCTATCTATCTATCTATCTATCTATCTATCTATCTATCTATCTATCTATCTATCTATCTATCTATCTATCTATCTATCTATCTATCTATCTGTGACTGTGTCCATCTATCTATCTATCTATCTATCTATCTATCTATCTATCTATCTATCTATCTATCTATCTATCTATCTATCTATCTATCTATCTATCTATCTATCTATCTATCTATCTATCTATCTATCTATCTATCTATCTATCTATCTATCTATCTATCTATCTATCTATCTATCTATCTGTCTGTCTGTCTGTCTGTCTGTCTGTCTGTCTGTCTGTCTGTCTTTTTATCGTTCTATCTATCTATAATTTGTCCCTCCTTTCGTCTATCTATCTGTCTGTCTGTCGTTTTAACGTTGTGTCTGTCGCTCTATTTATCGTTCATTTGTCCCTCCTTTCGTCTGTCTGTCTGTCTGTCTTTTTATCGTTCTATCTATCTATAATTTGTCCCTCCTTTCGTCTATCTATCTATCTATCTGTCTGTCTGTCTGTCTGTCTGTCGTTTTAACGTTGTGTCTGTCGCTCTATTTATCGTTCACTTGTCCCTCCTTTCGTCTGTCTATCTATCGATCTGTCGTTTTATCATTCTGTGTCGTTCTATCTATCTATTATTAATTTGTCCCTCCTTTCGTCTGTCTATCTATCTGTCTGTCCTTTTATCTATCTATCTATCTATCTATCTATCTATAATTTGTCCCTCCTATCTATCTATCTATCTATCTATCTATCTATCTATCTATCTATCTATCTATCTATCTATCTATCTATCTATCTATCTATCTATCTATCTATCTATCTATCTATCTATCTATCTATCTATCTATCTATCTATCTGTCTGTCTGTCTGTCTGTCTGTCTGTCTGTCTGTCTGTCTGTCTGTCTGTCTGTCTGTCTGTCTGTCTGTCTGTCTGTCTGTCTGTCTGTCTGTCTGTCTGTCTGTCTGTCGTTTTAACGTTGTGTCTGTCGCTCTATTTATCGTTCACTTGTCCCTCCTTTCGTCTGTCTATCTATCGATCTGTCGTTTTATCATTCTGTGTCGTTCTATCTATCATTAAGTTGTCCCTCCTTTCGTCTGTCTGTCTGTCTATCTGTCTGTCCTTTTATCGTTCTATCTATCTATAATTTGTTCCTCCTTTCATCTATCTATCTATCTATCTATCTATCTATCTATCTATCTATCTATCTATCTATCTATCTATCTATCTATCTATCTATCTATCTATCTATCTATCTATCTATCTATCTATCTATCTATCTATCTATCTGTCTGTCTGTCTGTCTGTCTGTCTGTCTGTCTGTCTGTCTGTCGTTTTAACGTTGTCTGTCGCTCTATTTATCATTCACTTGTCCCTCCTTTCGTCTGTCTATCTATCGATCTGTCGTTTTATCATTCTGTCGTTCTATCTATCTATCTATCTATCTATCTATCTATCTATCTATCTATCTATCTATCTATCTATCTATCTATCTATCTATCTATCTATCTATCTATCTATCTATCTATCATTAATTTGTCCCTCCTTTCGTTTGTCTGTCTATCCTTTTATCGTTCTATCTATCTATAATTTGTCCCTCCTTTCGTCTATCTATCTATCTATCTATCTATCTATCTATCTATCTATCTATCTATCTATCTATCTATCTATCTATCTATCTATCTATCTATCTATCTATCTATCTATCTATCTATCTATCTATCTATCTATCTGTCTATCTGTCTGTCTGTCTGTCTGTCTGTCTGTCTGTCGTTTTAACGTTGTGTCTGTCGCTCTATTTATCGTTCACTTGTCCCTTCTTTTGTCTGTCTATCTATCGATCTGTCGTTTTATCATTCTGTTGTTCTATCTATCATTAATTTGTCCCTCCTTTCGTCTGTCTGTCTATCTATCTATCTATCTGTCTCTTTTTATTGTTCTATCTTTCTATAATTTGTCCCTCCTTTTGTCTATCTATCTATCTATCTATCTATCTATCTATCTATCTATCTATCTATCTATCTATCTATCTATCTATCTATCTATCTATCTATCTATCTATCTATCTATCTATCTATCTATCTATCTATCTATCTATCTATCTATCTATCTATCTATCTATCTATCTATCTGTCTGTCTGTCTGTCTGTCTGTCTGTCTGTCTGTCTGTCTGTCTGTCTGTCTGTCTGTCTGTCTGTCGTTTTAACGTTGTCTGTCGCTCTATTTATCATTCACTTGTCCCTCCTTTCGTCTGTCTATCTATCGATCTGTCGTTTTATCATTCTGTCGTTCTATCTATCTATCTATCTATCTATCTATCTATCTATCTATCTATCTATCTATCTATCTATCTATCATTAATTTGTCCCTCCTTTCGTTTGTCTGTCTATCCTTTTATCGTTCTATCTATCTATAATTTGTCCCTCCTTTCGTCTATCTATCTATCTATCTATCTATCTATCTATCTATCTATCTATCTATCTATCTATCTATCTATCTATCTATCTATCTATCTATCTATCTATCTATCTGTCTATCTGTCTGTCTGTCTGTCTGTCTGTCTGTCTGTCGTTTTAACGTTGTGTCTGTCGCTCTATTTATCGTTCACTTGTCCCTTCTTTTGTCTGTCTATCTATCGATCTGTCGTTTTATCATTCTGTTGTTCTATCTATCATTAATTTGTCCCTCCTTTCGTCTGTCTGTCTATCTATCTATCTATCTGTCTCTTTTTATTGTTCTATCTTTCTATAATTTGTCCCTCCTTTTGTCTATCTATCTATCTATCTATCTATCTATCTATCTATCTATCTATCTATCTATCTATCTATCTATCTATCTATCTATCTATCTATCTATCTATCTATCTATCTATCTATCTATCTATCTATCTATCTATCTATCTATCTATCTATCTATCTATCTATCTATCTATCTATCCCTCTGTTGTTGTCATTCTGTCTGGTTCATTTGTCCCTTCTTTCGTCTATCTATCTGTCGTTTTATCGTTTTGTCTGTCATTCTATCTATCGTTCATTTGTCCCTCCTTTTGTCTATCTATCTATCCATCCATCCAACAATTTGTAACTTTTTTACATGATCAAATTGTTGGCGAATTTGTATGAATTCATATGGTCTCATTCATACTTTTTTTCTTCTTCTTCTTTTTGCTTACAGCCCAACAAGGGTTAGGTTTACCCTAGGGTTTGGGGTGGTCATAAAAAGTCATACCAAATTGCCAACTGATAAAATAGTTACTTTTTCTCATGAGATCAGAGTGGTAAACCCTTCAAAGATTTGATAATTATATGAGAAAAAAGGACACTTGCAGGCAGAGAGTGAAAGCAAGTACTGCAGCTGAAGTGAGAACAGGAAACTGACACACTGTCACAGGCCTGCACTGTTGTCATTCTGATGCTGCATTCCGTGGAGTGGCCGACAGTTGGCCAGCATCTTGCTGATGCTTTCTTCATATTGTCGGGCAGCAGCTGCGTGCTGTGTGATATGTAGATCAAACAAAAGACCTAAAGTGATGGGATTAGCTCAGGAAGTTCCCACACGCACTGACACATAGAAAGAGAGGTGGCATGAGTTCACACCTCCCAAACAATCACAGTGTAGTTCTTTCGCGCAAACGCACACACACACATACACACAATCTTTCATTCATTATCTACTGCACACTTTTGCTCGCTTCAGATTTAACCGCAACAACTAAAATAAATCAAGATTTTGAGATGACAATAGCTAAATATGTTCATCATACCAACATTATTGTAACTTCTACAAGCCACAAATGAAAGAATCTGATTTCTGTTCTCATTTTTCACAATTATAAATCTCTACAGACCTGTACAGCAAACGAATTTTGTGGATAATCAGTAACATCATTAGCATCCACGAAACAGAAGCAAATCTAATAGATAGTTCAATGGATTATAGACGAGAGAGGATTTTTGATTATGATGCATTGGCAGGCCTTCCAGAATAAAGGCTGCCTGACAGTGATGTAAAACTGCTGACGTTCGAAGTGCTCTGATTGATGGGCACAGCGTTAGCCCAGACACGAAACTAAGCATCCGACGCGGAGTCTGGCGGTCAGAGGACAAGATCCGCCCACCGGCTGAAATGGTTTTGGACATTACGTCTTCCCGTTTGAGGTATGTTGTCCTTGATTAGCCTTTGAACTGCTCTGTGTTCCTTGAAGGCCTCGGGCAGATACCCAAGTCACAGTGACTGAAATTAAGATGCAATCTTCACTGTTTTTAACAGGATGTGCAAGAAAAGCAAAAGATTAGTGACACTTTGCATCAAATTAATGGACTCTAATGTTAAAGGTGCTGTATGTAAGTTTTTCAATTTACTAAAGCATTAAAATACCATAATATGTTTGCAGATATTTAGGAAGCATGCTAAATTCACCTACTTGTTTCACAGAAAAGCAATGCTACAGCCAGTTATTCTACTTTGAAATGTGCGTTCCGTGTCGCAATGTCTGTTTTTGTTTTGGTCTGTGCGACTCTGCACATTGCCAGTTTACACAATAGTATTTCGACACCACAGGTTGCCAGTTGTCAGAAAACACAGCATATTGCAGCCATGGAAGTCAGCAAACAAACTGGGTCAGAGATCACAGAATTTAACCAACCTAAAAAGCCTCGTCATCCATCTAACAATCTCTATGAATGAGGTCATATTAAAACGCAGATGCCGTATTTCCTCAAATAAAAGCCTGTAGTCAATTAAACGCCGGGCCTCTGATAGTGGCCGGGGGCGTGGCCAGCACGAACAAATAAAAGCAGAGGAAAAATTTGTGTGGATAATCTCCTAAGTCTAACTTTCATTTCATGTGCATTCAAGTTCATCGTAATGTACAGTAGGGTTGTGCCGAAGGAGCGAAACCTTCGTGACCATCGCCCACCGCTGTGAGTCTTGCGAGTGCGACGCACACTAATCCTGGTCTCTTCTATAGTTAACCTAAACACTTTGCAGGGATTGCTCTGTAAATTAAATTGACAATACAACTGATGCATACATGCTATTTTAAATACTGTAGTCTATGAGAGATGTGACGTGTGTTAGTCTGTGAAAATTCCGTGTCAGGCAGGCTACACAAATTATCTTGACAAACTCTTAGCCTCTTGTCTTTTTTACACATCTTACTCTGCATTTAACTTAAAATATTTTATTTTGTACAAGAAAACAGCATAGGCTTCAAAATAAATTATGTTATTGAAATATTGTAAAGTGGTAATTTGAACTACACGAACGAACGTTTAAAAAACAATATGCAAAATTGAATAGCTCCATGACGGATTGAGAAAAGTGCGCGCAATGAGTAATTAGCTGGGTTAGAAAAATAATAAAATTATAGTTTTTTAAGTATAAAATAAAATGTATGTAAAGAGATATATTAAAGTAAAAAGTGCTTAAAGGAACACAACTCTTCTTAAGTGGAAGAAAGCTTTTTTCCCTCATGTGGAATATAGAAAGCGCGGATGCATTAGTTGTGTTAGTAAAATAACAAAATTATAGTGTTTATATCGAGTCTATAAAATACGAAAGAACAACAAATATATCGGTGAGAACACTCGTTTAAACAGCGTACACACCAGGACATTTGACTGCAAATCACATTTTTCACAATGTTGATTCTTCTTGCAATCATAATGCAATGTGATGGCAGTAGCCTACATTAAATCTTTAAATAAAAGGTTTACACAGTCATATACAATATGACATTTCTCTTTAGCCTACTATACTTGTAGCCATTAAAATAGGTAATAAGTTTAAGTTTAAATATGATAATGTTATTTTTTTTTTTAATTTACGTTGAAAAGTGAACAGGACAATAAGGTCTTCAATAAGTTCAATAACACTTCAATAAGTTTTGTTTTGTTGAAAGCTTTTCTTTAAAGTGAATTTCGTTTAGTATAAATTGTATCTTAATTTTAATCTATGTTTTATCAACCAAATTGCCCGGATTTAACAAATAATAAGCAAATAGCCTATAACAGACAATGACATGGAGGCGGAGGCGCCGCGTGATCAACGGCTTAAATGAACTAGCCTACTAGAAAAGAAAAAAAACTTAAATATAGACCTATATTTGATCTAGCATGTCACAAAGGGAGTTCTGGGTTGAGCGCGCGGTGCTGAGTGGAATGAGCTTCAGAAATGAACGGAATCTTCAGAAAGGCGCTTGATCTCCACTGGAGGAAATATTACAGCTCTTTCTACGCACACACCGCAACAGTAACAATATGACCACATTTATGTTTTAAAAACATAATTCGACTTATAAATAATACTTTTTAGTGGGAATTCGAAATACAGGCCTGCCCCTAATAAAAGTCTACTTCAAAAAAAGCCGGTGACCTTCTGCAGTTCAGGTAAATAAAGGCCCCAGCTTTTATTTGAGGAAATACGGTAAATCAACTCATCCAATAACAGTGTGGCTATCATTGTCAATTGCACTCACTCCTGTTGCGTGTCCTCAAGCTGGCAACCCGCATGAGCTTCGAGTCTGAGGTGGAGGGGGCGGGGGAAACAACGATCTCCAATATTTTAAATTTGGACTGCAGTACCTATTTTGACCACTAGCTTCATTCCTACATATTATGGTATTTTTATGCTTTAATAAAGTGAAAAGATTACATATAGCACCTTTAATGTTTTTTAATATCATGTTGATTCCTCGTGCATTTATAACTTACTTTTTTTTGCAGCCTTTTATGGTAGTTACGAGTCGCAAATATGGATCATAACATCATATAGCCACTGCAGCCATAACAAGCATGCTGGGAAACTTGTGCCAAAAAAAGTGGACATCTTCACTGTTCAGAGACTCACTCAAGGATGCAACACACAATATAGAGAACCAAGGGTATGTAAACTTTGGATAGGATCATTTATGTAAATTCAGGCATTGTTTTGTCTGGAGAAGTGCAAAAAATGTCTAAATACTGTTTGCCAACATTGTTCTCTTGTACTGATCCATAACCAAAAAAAGACATAATGAAACAGGAACAGTCATGATAAAAATCAACTATTTGCACTGTAAAAGAAAAAAAGGACATTTGTTACTTTAATGCAGATCTTTCGATTTCACACTTTGACGTTCAGAAAATGTTATTGTCGGTCAAAGCGAATTGCTAAAAGGTCCCTTATGTACGTTTTCCCAGTGAGGTCAGGCAAGGGAGTGAAAGTGAGATCTCTTGTGGTACAAACACACGCAATCTACCAGCCCTTTGATAATTCTGCTGGTAGTCATAGGAACTTCTCATTAAAAGAGGCGGCTAAAGAGGCGTTATAAGTAAACAGCATGACAGGTAGGCCTAATGAAGAAAATTTGTTAGATAATCGTTGTACTCTTCTCTTGTATTACTATGATATCGTGGGAAAGCTCCTCTTAGGGAGAGAGAGATAGAGGGAGAACAGTCACGACACCGGTGCGCTGCTGGCGCTCTCCGTGGTTCTGAAGATAAGAGTGGGTGTATAGCCTGCCTGTTTCAGTTGAGTTTTATATCCTCCTGAGATTCAGCAATTCATTTTTGTTCACTGTAGTGGACATAAGTTGTTTGCTAATATCTCTTAGACCATATACAGTGAGGAAAATAAGTATTTGAACACCCTGCTATTTTGCAAGTTTTCCCACTTAGAAATCATGGAGGGGTCTGAAATTGTCATCGTAGGTGCATGTCCACTGTGAGAGACATAATCTAAAAAAAAAAAATCCAGAAATCACAATGTATGATTTTTTAACAATTTATTTTTATGATACAGCTGCAAATAAGTATTTGAACACCTGAGAAAATCAATGTTAATATTTGGTACAGTAGCCTTTGTTTGCAATTACAGAGGTCAAACGTTTCCTGTAGTTTTTCACCAGGTTTGCACACACTGCAGGAGGGATTTTGGCCCACTCCTCCACACAGATCTTCTCTATATCAGTCAGGTTTCTGGCCTGTCGCTGAGAAACACAGAGTTTGGTTTGGGTTTAGGTCTGGAGACTGGCTAGGCCACGCCAGAACCTTGATGTGCTTCTTACAGCGCCACTCCTTGGTTATCCTGGCTGTGTGCTTCGGGTCATTGTCATGTTGGAAGACCCAGCCTGGACCCATCTTCAATGCTCTAACTGAGGGAAGGAGGTTGTTCCCCAAAATCTCGCAATACATGGCCCCGGTTATCCTCTCCTTAATACAGTGCAGTCGCCCTGTCCCATGTGCAGAAAAACACCCCCAAAGCATGATGCTACCACCCCCATGCTTCACAGGTAGGGATGGTGTTCTTGGGATGGTACTTATCATTCTTCTTCCTCCAAACACGTTTAGTGGAATTATGACCAAAAAGTTATATTTTGGTCTCATCTGACCACATGACTTTCTCCCATGACTCCTCTGGATCATCCAAATGGTCATTGGCAAACTTAAGACGGGCCTGGACATGTGCTGGTTTAAGCAGGGGAACCTTCCGTGCCATGCATGATTTCAAACCATGACGTCTTAGTGTATTACCAACAGTAACCTTGGAAACGGTGGTCCCAGCTCTTTTCAGGTCATTGACCAGCTCCTCCCGTGTAGTTCTGGGCTGATTTCTCACCTTTCTTAGGATCATTGAGACCCCACGAGGTGAGATCTTGCATGGAGCCCCAGTCCGAGGGAGATTGACAGTCATGTTTAGCTTCTTCCATTTTATAATGATCGCTCCAACAGTGGACCTTTTTTCACCAAGCTGCTTGGCAATTTCCCCGTAGCCCTTTCCAGCCTTGTGGAGGTGTACAATTTTGTCTCTAGTGTCTTTGGACAGCTCTTTGGTCTTGGCCATGTTAATAGTTGGATTCTTACTGATTGTATAGGGTGGACAGGTGTCTTTATGCAGCTAACGACCTCAAACAGGTGCATCTAATTTAGGATAATAAATGAAGTGGAGGTGGACATTTTAAAGGCAGACTAACTGGTCTTTGAGGGTCAGAATTCTAGCTGATAGACAGGTGTTCAAATACTTATTTGCAGCTGTATCATACAAATAAATAGTTTAAAAAAAATCATATATTGTGATTTCTGGATTTTTTTTTTTTAGATTATGTCTCTCACAGTGGACATGCACCTACGATGACAATTTCAGACCCCTCCATGATTTCCAAGTGGGAGAACTTGCAAAATAGCAGGGTGTTCAAATACTTATTTTCCTCACTGTATATTCTAGAAATGTATTAAAAAGAAAGACGCTTTCAGCCTTACTCAAAGGCCGCGGAAACATGGCCAGTGGGTTCTTTACGCAATCCATTCCCGGCATTCTTATTTTGCTTCTTATGCTTCTTATGTATTAAATATACAGGCCATTAGTTTATGAAACCTTGATCAAAATTAAAATATAATTTATAGAAAAAGAAATTCACTTTAAAGAAATGATTTCTGCAAAACAACACTCAATAAAAATCATGTCTGACCCCACTCCATGTCTCCAGACATATTGCGCGTCTTACAGCCTATATCTTACTCATGCTGCTCACTTTAGATTATGTCTCTCACAGTGGACATGCACCTACGATGACAATTTCAGACCCCTCCATGATTTCTAAGTGGGAGAACTTGCAAAATAGCAGGGTGTTCAAATACTTATTTTCTTCACTGAAAATGACCTTTCTTTCATATTCAATATTATAATGATATGATATAATTATGTAAAGCTAATATAATATATCTCTATTTTACAGGGTCACAAACAGCAGGGGAAAATACAATCCCAAATGCAAAGAATGAACTGAAATGAATAAACTTTAACCATAAACCATGCTTAGTATATAGAAAAGAAAATTATTCCCGTATCATTTGTTTTTGCTGTTAGTGTACTTTTTGGTATTTCAACCATACATCTGGTGTTTTCGCGTAAATTCATCTGTCACTTGTTAGAGGAAATAATCGAAATAACAAAACCTGTGTTTGTTTGCTGGGTCTCAGGAGGTTAAGATGTTCAGATATCCAATACAACGCATTCTTTCTTTGAGGTAGATGTCAGATCTCTTGCTTTGTGATATCTAACAAGTCTGTTTGAACAAACCAAGTGTGAATATGCAATATAGAGAGCGGGCGCTCTCTGAGGATGCAGACGTTAGTATTAATCAGAGGAACATCTAATTGAATCACTGCACAGCTGTGAAAACAGCAATACAAATGAAAACGCAGTAGTGGATCTGTCATTAGATTGCTGACTTACTGACAACAGTAGCCTTGTATGAGCATGGGACATCCCACATGGGTCACATGGTTATGTGATTAGTGGTCCTGTATTGGCTTTCTATGAGTCCTGCAACCCACATGTCAAAACTAATTCGCTTGCGCTTCTGCCGGAGGCCTATGAGATGCATTGTGCAGCAGCGCGGGGCACACAGAACGGAAATGGTTAATGCGGAAAGATCAAAGACGCGGAAACATCACAGGACAGATTTAATCACGCGCCTTCCCCCGGGTTGAATTTATAATAGTTTCTTTAACAATGCACGCTGTTCTGTTTCGAGGTTGAATACTTCTTGTTTTTTCCTTTCTATGTGTCGTGATCAGGGACGTGTCTGTCTGTCTAAAGAAATGATGGCGTTGGGGCTCACTTGGCCTAAATATCTCCCATACAATACTAATTAGAATTCATACCAGGAAAAGGCAGACTCCCGCAAAGCAGGCAGAAAGTCTGTTTGGATCGGCTCTTCCATGAATTATTAATCTCTTGTCTTTTTCACAAAGTCAGCAATTGCACCTCAGAGTAATTGTTGCGTGCGTGTGGTAGCGGGCCATACTCGCAGAGTACACATCTGTCGGCCATGCTCATCTCTAGTGGCCTTAAATCCAGGACAGTGCACTTCTTAGAATGAAACAGGTGTTTGTATCCATAGATGGAATAAAGAGATGATCTCTTTATATCCATAACCTACTCTAAGATAAACCATCCATTGGGCATTTATCATAGCTTTGGAAATAACAGGTGCTTCACATGCCACGCACTTTTATAGCATTGTCAATCTTACAAAAACAATGCCATAAAAGTGTTGTTTATTCAGGTACTGTTTTGTATATGGGGCAATGGTATTGCGACAACGCTCCACAATACAAAATAAAGCTACACTTAAAACCAAATCTCTCTGTAAGCCTACATAGACTAGCAGGCTGTTATCCGTTTAAGGGGATTTCAGTTGGACTTTTTTTTTTCAATGTTATGTAGGTGATGTTTTTGAGAAGCGGAATAGTCCCCTTTTTTAGGATTATGAACAATATAAAATAATCCTGAATGTATTTGAACCACAAAACTGATATGTATGCTTCCTTTTGGCGCCAGCTGTAGGTATTTTGAGCAATGCAGAACGGCACTTTTCCGAGGCCAAATCGATCAGCATTTGAGTTTTAGTCATGCAAGAGTGCTGGGAATTGCTGTGCATAAGCCACATAGTGGACATGATGACACTGTTGGCCTCAAGCAACACAGAGTTCCTCATCGATGTATGTAAGTACTTTACTCCCTGACTTCTGAATAATCATTGGGATTACATCAGAAACTGAAATCAGAGCAGCCGTAAAAGCAAAAATCGTCCATATCCTGTACAATGCCATTCTCTGTAGACAAGTAATCCCTAAGGGGCTGACTGAGGGATAAAACATGACAAGACATGTTATTGAATCAAAGATTAATGCATGTGATGTAACGTTAATAGTTTTGAAATATCACATAGAAGGATGTATTCACAGCAAGCCTAGAAATGTCAGTTTATATTTATAGCAAAGATGTGTTTATAATATTGCATACCATGAGAGTCTCTTCTCCGGCAGTAGAAGCCAATGGAAACTAGTTTGCCCTCTTCAAACCTGTCCTCTTTAATGTGATGGGGGAATTCAGGTCATAATGTGAACAGATGCTTTCGTTTGTGGCAGCTGTAGTGTACTCAGACAGCACAGAGAGCTGATAATGCCGCTATAACCTCTTTGTGGCCCTATTAACCTCCTCCTGTATTGTTTCTACCTTCTTTGGCTCATTTTCTTTCTTTCTTTTTCTTCTCAATCTCTGTCTTCCCTGACTGCTTACTGAGGTTGTGATTAAGTGGCCCAGATTAGTACCAAAGTAAGTAAACACCATTAGCGAGTCAGCCAGCCAATCAGAGTGGCGAGCACTGAGTCTCCAGTGACACGCTGACCTGCTGCCAGAGTCTGTGTGCGTTTCCACAGCAACTTGGTGTAAAAGACTCGCAGGCAACACTTCCATAATGCAAGGAGATTGAGAGAATGAAACAAAGAGAGAGAGGTTATGCTGCTCTGAAAATAGATAGACTGTTGATATAAGTATATGCCTCATTCACCAGAATTGACACTTAAAACAGCCAAAGGGGTGCACATCTATACATTCAGCTACCTTTAGATCTATGAGACAAAAATATGAGTATATCATAGCCATCTGAGTCTCTATATACACTCCTACGCTACCTATTTACTTAAAGGGACAGTTCACCCAAAATTGAAAATTCTTTCGTTATTTACTCACTCTCATGTCCTTCCAAACCTGTTTGACTTTGTTGTTTTTTTCACGTGAAGCACAAAATAAGATATTGTTTCAGTGTTTTTTTTGTCCATACAATTAAAGTCAGTGTGGTCCAATATAGTTTTGGACCCCCACCGACTTTCAATATATGTACAAAAACATTTGAAACAATCTTCAAATGTATATGTTTGTGTATTCTACAAAAGAAAGTATTAGAGGTTGGGAATGTAATGAGGGTGAGAAAAATCAGGACAGAATTCAAATTTTTGGGTGAACTATCCCTTTAATAGTTGGCTATACATTGTTACCTTCATTATGTATTAATATTGTACCTTTACTAACAAAGACACTAAGGGTGATGAAATGGGAGATTTAATTTACAAAAAGGCACAGAAGTGAGGGTTCAGCTCACGTGACTTTGCACAAATATGCATTTACATTCAACAACTGTTTCAAGTTAATGCAACTATTGTCTAAATGTTACTTTCATGGCCATTGGTCTGTCACTTATCTGGCCTTCATGTCATCTTGACTTTTGTTCTTAGTTTGTACTGTCTCCAGAACAGTAAAACAGAAACTTTATTCCAGCTCAAATAGGGTGTTCCGGTATTTGGTCTGGGGCTTTTGCAAGACTTGTAGGCTGACTGAAATCTCTCACTCTTCCTCTCTCTGTCTAGATGTCCAATTGGCCTTAATTTGAGCCTCCAAATTGATCTCCTCAGCAGCTTGTGGAGGATGGAGGAATTTGCTTGCCCAAATGATGAGTAGAGGAAGAATAAAACAATTCTGACTACAAGTAAAAAAAAGTGATGAGTGGTGCAAAAATGGAAATTACAGGGTATTCTAGAAATCTCTCTCTGCTGCAACAGTGTGTTTGTGTTATCCATTAAAGGGACAGTTCACACAAAAATCCCATCAACATTTACTCATCGTCATGTTGTTTCAAACCGGTATGACTTTCTTCTGTTGAATACACGAGAAAATACTTTGAAGAACACTGGGGTCCAACGTTAGGGTGTTCCACAGAAAAAAATCATATTGGTTTGTAATGACAAGAGTGATTCATTTTGGAGTGAACTATCCCTTGTGCAGAGATGTCAGCATTTTGTGGTGTCATTTAGTTTTGTGGTGTCATTAACAAGACTTTTAAAAACTCAATTTCATTAGACTCTTACCTCCATCAGAGTACGTCTCTGTTCCATATCCATCCTGTAGGCCGTTGTTCCATGTACCCTCGTACTTGCCACTGGTTCCTGTGCTTTCCCGAACACCGTAGCGTCCCTTAAATCCATGTGTCCATTCACCTTTATAAACCCACTTGCCCTTGTTTTCAACACCAATGCCATGGCGCTTACCTTGCGCCCATGTCCCCTGATAGGTGTTCCCACTGGGCCATGTATAGATGCCCACCACCTCAAAGCCGTGGCTCCAGGAGCCTGCATACTCGCCTTGGCCCTTAGGTCCTGTGCAGATGCCATGGCCATGGGCCTTTCCCTCTTCCCACCCTCCACAGTATGATCCCCCATCATCAAAGTTGAACCTGCCCCCAGTGGACATGCATGAAATAGGTTTTGGCAAATACCCCAAATCTCAAAAAGAAAAGAAAAAGAAGTAAGACCCAAACAAAATCAGACTTGGAAATGGGGCCAGGGTGTTGGTGGAAAGCTGGGGAATAAAAAAAACACGTAAACGCTCCCTTGGTTGGCCTTAAAAAACAATGCAAAAAGTTAAAAGAAAGAAAGAGGAGCCCTCCTGGGCAGTAGTCCCCTCCTGTCAAACTAGGCAGGAGCAGCTTGAGCCTTCTCAGACCATCCTCCTCCGGGAGTGGAGCTTTTTATTCAAAAGTTGCTTTTCTGCAGTTGCTTCTTAGTGATGAAAGTGGGCCCACGCCAGCCATGCGCCTTGTTCTACCGTGACCAGCGCAGAAACAATTCTCTTGGTTCTGGTGCTCTGGCCCCCTCCTCGTTCCTGCCTCCACAGAGGGCCCCTGTGCCAGCACACACCTACCCTCACTCCCGCTCTCCCTCTCTGGGGCTTTGAGCTGTTTCACTTCCCCTCCCAGTTGCTGAGACCACCAGGCTCCACCTAGAAACCTGTGAGTCCTCAGAGTGACGGCCGATAGATGAAGCAAGCAGGTAGCATTTACAAATGCATCCCCTCTGCCAGGAGCTCACTTACTGTTGTACCAAATCCACCCGACATGCTGATGCCACACAGGGAGACAGAGTGCAAGAGAAACAAGAAAAAAAGAGCGATGGATTTTGCAAGCTTCAGTCTCTGTCAGCTAGCAGCAATGCAGTCTCTATCCATACACGATCGCATGCATATATACGCACGCTCTCGCCAGCACTGGATGAACACACAGCTTGATCGTAAACAAACTGATGTGATTAATTCCTTATCTGGGCACTGTTTTGTCGTTGTCTCTGCTTTCCTCTCTGGTCTCTTTTCAGGTCTGTATCAAAATCCTGTGCTCCGGTTTGCTTGCAGGTGGGAAAACCAGATTCATTGTTCCTGATTTACCTTCTTCTGTTCTTCCTTGACTCAATCACGTTGTTGGAATGATTTTCATGTGACGCTGATGGTCTTTTTCTCCGTCGTCATCTTATTCACCCATATGCTTGGATGTCTCTCTCTCTCTTACACTGGTGTCTCTCAAATCTGCTCATTAGAGGCGGACTGTTCCAACGCAGCCAACTCCCCCTCCCCCTTGCACATGCTCTCTCTCCCTCGCTCTCCCTTCATTTAAAGAGACATGTACTGCGTTAATACTCACCGCGCTCTCTCTCTTTATCCACCTCAGGGAGCAAAGATTGCTTTTCCTAATTGCCCGGCTTAGTCCTCCCCCTACCCTCCCACTAAATCTCCATTGCTCTGCCCTCATAGAATAATTAGAGCATTTGTCAGTTAATGATATGGCTTGAGATGGTGTATTAAATCTCTTTGTTGCAGGTGGGATAATTTAACATTTGCTCTGTTGACCTTGGCTCTTGATCATCCTGACTATTCTTCACTGGATTCCATGGAATCTGTAAGGCACAAGGGTTTATTTTACTGGGGTGATGATTCATAAACAAAGTATACCATAAGTGAAGACATATCAAAGTTTCAAATTACTGAGAACACCAAGCAACACAGTATTTCTCCTTCTTCCCTCTTAAGTCTCCTTCTTCCTCCTTGGAAATATCCTGTAATGAAAAAAGCCCATGAGAATTTGAAGGGGATACAGGGAGACGTACTTCAAAATACAGTATGTAGATTTGTTTATATACACGAAAACAAAGGACTTAAGTGTTATCATATCATTAGATTTAAATTGTTGTGTGTAACAGTCTGTTTGTAAAGAGGAGAAGGGATATTTATCCTCTCAATTACAGGGGATCAACTCTGACAGAGCTGGGTAAAAATACTCTGACATGCTGCTTTGGCTCAGCAGGTACCGGGAACCAGGTTTCATGCAGTAAACAGGTCACCTACAGTTTGAATCAAGAAGATTCATGTATTTGACTCATTACACTACACGTGTTTGACTGAACAATGCTAACTCATTGCTTCTGGTGGTTTAGCTTATCAGGCTACTTTAGTGATGGCCTGCTGTTGGCTTGATTAGCATTAGAGAAGGAGAGGGAGATTTTATGAAGTAGGATCAGCAGGCAGAGTGTGGGAGTGTGTGTGGGTAAGATAGAGATTGCAGTGGAAGTGTGTACATTCTTCTCAGATTGACGATTTTTGCAAGGTTCTTATAAACAACTACACCCTTTCTTGATAAACCTACGAGAAAGAAATCATTTGACAATTAGATATCAAAAGCCAAACAATATTGAAATAATATTTTTGACCAAAAACAAACATATGAATTATAATTCATTACCTGTAATTGCACCAGCATTATCCTGTTGTGAATGTAATTTTGTATAGTTTCTGCTTTACCATGGAGGATTTGATGGCAAAACACTATGGCTGTGAAGGATTGAGGCCTGAGGAGCATTACCATGAGTTTAAGCCCAGAGACACAACATCACTCAGACTTGTTAGCAAAACAGGCCGTGATGACTCACGCACCCCTGCAGCACAACTGGGAGAGAACAAAATCAAGGCTGTTATTGAAAATTTGGAGAGTTATTAAATTAGCTTCTCTTACTTGTTTAACCACAGGGCAGCAATAGCAGAAACAGGGACATTTGCTAACTCAGGTTTTTTTTGTTTTGTTTTTTTGTATTAGGAATGAGCATGTTAAATAAACTCAAGTACTTAAGTACATAAGTACATAGGGCAATGATTTGATTGTGAATCAGACAAACATCTTTGGCATCCCATTCACTGGCCAACTCAATGGGGGGAGAAAACTCAGAAAGCGTGTCTCTTTGCTTTTCCTGCTGATTACCGTAATTATCTTGATGAATAGTGCACCACTATTTTCGTCTCGGCTAGCTTGACCTTGTGTAGTTTTGGAGCAAATTGATGTCTGATGAATTGGTCCACAATGTACCAATGATACCATGACATAAAAAAAACGACACCCCTATTTGACATGTTTATGTATAACTTTGAGTTCATTAAAAGTTACATCACACATTGTCTTGCAGACCTTCAGACTGACGGCAGCTTTTTTCGCAGCTTTCATTGGCCAAGGACTGCAGAAGAGGACGTTTGACTCATTTTGTTCGCCGTCATGTTTAGGGGACGTGAAAATGTAAAGTCGATGTCCCTGCAATAATAGGCCGGTGTGCATCTATAAATTCATCCAAGAACAAAAATCCAGCGTTTAGTTGATCCGGGTAAGCGCCTATTGTCACAGTTGTAAACACGACGGCCTTCTTATTCCACAAGGGAGTTTGGCGTCACAGCAATTGTTTACAGGCGGACCGTTAAAGAACGCAACACGCACGTCTTGCAGACATCCTGTAGAATTCAACCAATCAGATGACGACTTCGAAACTCCAGATAAGTGTGCCATACGCATCAGACGTTCAGCCAATAGTCTGTGGGCGTGACGTCTGAGGCTGAGACTACATCACTCATGATTTTGACCAATCCTTCATGATCAATCATGGCTGTTACTTGAGTACTTGTGCCCATCCTTAATTTGTATTAGGTTCATTTTTACATCAAAGTTAAAAAAAAGTGTTTTTTGTTTTGTTTTGTTTTTTTGCACCCAACCAGTTGGACTAGTACTGAATTAATATATTCCCAAAGCTTTAAATTTGACCACCTGTCACCTTTGCTTGGGCACAGAAAAAGCGTTCAAATTTCAGTCACAAAGCGAGAGCCAACTGCTCCCTCTAGTGTTCATTTATGATCAGCAACAGTTTCATTTGCCATTTATTAGGTTATACTAAAGTTTACTCATCTTCTACATTTGTATTTGATTATTAAAGATTACTAGTAGGATGTTCTCATATTCTATGAATGGTTCTAAATTAGATGTCATAAACTAAAAATGAATAACAGTTTTTACATTTTTTAAATAATCTGTTAATGTTCATTTTTAAATATACTATTATTCATTGTTAATGTATTGTCATATTGTAATAACATTAATGTTAATTTATAGAACTTGAAATGTTAAAAATGTAATCAGTGTATGTAGAAATGAACATGTACCTAGAGTAATAATACATGCTGTAAACGTATTATTCATTTAGTTCACAATGCATTAACTAATGTTAACATGTAAGTAACAAAGCTTTTCGTGAATCCATAAAAGTTCACCAAATCCAGAATTTGTTACTGGGGACTCTGCTCAATTTACATGCTAAAATATAAAGTTTAAATATCTCTGAGGAGTAAAATAATTGCTACAAGCGTTTTAGATCCAGTGAATGTCAACAGTGAATAAACAGTGACAATGTGTTTACATTATATTCATGCATGCACGCACTGAATCATTTCGGAGCAGTAAAACTATAACATGATACAAAAACACTGGATAACGTGTAATATTTATTTGCAATCCATTGAAAACTAGTCTGAAATGCATCATATCATTTGCCAGCGATGAAGATCTTTGAAATGAACAACTTTATGTGCAATTTATGAATGACTTATACATTTTGAGATTCAATTCAATAAGTGATGTCATGTTTTTTTTTTTAGATGTTTTTATCTTGACAGTATCTGGTTCATTTTTTTAAAGCATAAATGTAGAAAATGTTTGTCATGTAGAATGAAGCGCAATTAGCTATTTTCTCTGAAAAAATGTTTTTGAGTAGCTTGTCCAAAGTTTTGTTTTCCTATCCTTTTCCTGGAGGCCTGACAACAAATAAACATTTTGGGGTTCTCCCTTGACTTAAACTTTTACAGTTAGCCTACTTATATATGTGACCACTTGTCCTATGATGACATATTATGACAAAGTGGTATATTTAAAATAAAAAGGACAACATTATGAATCAAAATGTGTTTTCTAGATATTACAAATCACCCAACACTCAATTTTGGCCACTCTACTTGTCAGACCAGAGTTGCATCCCTGCATTTAAAACTTTTCCTCTAGAGTAAGAGTTATGATGCATATTGTTAGATTTGTTTTTAATTATTATTAAATTATTTAAATACAAAATATTTTTTTTAACACAACTTGCAGAGCCTTTGGAAATCCACTGAGGAAATATAGAATCCGCTAGATTGGGTGAGGATATTTATACGACTTGGTACTTGAGCCCTGGGACAATTGGCGCCATCTTCGGGAAAGCTGACATCATTAAATGACAAAACCAGAGATCTCCCATTTATGCCTATTGGCTAGACTAGAGCCAAAGGCATACTTCAGAAAAGGAGTTTTCCTGTACTAAGACCACCACATGAATAATGCACAGCATTTTATAAAATTGAAATACTTTTACGTTATGTCTAAAATTAATTTAATAATGTATATGTTAAGTGAATGTACCCCATCTCTTTAAATTACACCGTTTTACTGTCCACATCAAAAATGACTGCAGGCGCTTGAACGATATACGAGAATAGCGTTTTGGCCAATCACGGTGCATAATGTGATTATTGACAAGCTGCTCATCCAATAAAAATCAGCTGTGGGCAGGGTTTGCGTGAAGTTCGGGATAGTGAACTACACTCAGTTTTCCTTACTCGACTTCAAGACAGGATAATGATAGGCAACGAAACCGTTGATTAATTCACTCGCGTGAAGTGCAAACAAAAGCAGCGGGTAAAGTGTCACGTTTTAAAAAAAAAACATAACAAACGCTACTTCATCGTCCGACGAAGGAATATACGGATATATTGACGTCCATTCGACCAGTCAAACTGTTAAAATTGGGGAGTTTTCCACACACAATGTTTATTGCCCGACGACGGTTCCTTTGCTCGTGCACAGCAATGCCGATCATTTCCTCTGGAATAATAACGGATACTATAAGATCTGAAAGAAAGGTGCTTGTTTTATAATGTGTCCTGGAGTCTATTGAATAACTGGCTGACGTGGGGATCACGTAGGGGGGCTTGCCGAAAAAGGAGAGACACAGGCGGGCAGAGGGGCTGCGCTGCCGCGCGTCTGGGATTACAGTAAACACAATTTGTTTCTTCAATAACTTGATAGGCTTTGACGAGATAATGCAATCGCTGGCATATAAAACACGAAGGAAACCATGTAGCATGTCCTGTTTTAGGGGTTCTGAGGCGCTCAGACTGACCACTACCCATAAGTTCATGGATGTTTACGTCAGTGAATGATTGGGAAGTTTGTAAAGTTCGTTAAGGCCATCGACCACTGCTGTATGAACTTTGTTTTTAATACCTGAAGCATTTTATGAGTGCTGTCTAAGATGGTTGAGAACAGATGCTTTGTTCAGAGAGAGGAGGTTTACCGCTGGTTCTCCGTGTTGAGTTCGGCGCAGAGGGCTGAGTTCTTCTGCGGCCTTTTGGACCTATGCGTTCCCATTGAGCTGCGCTTCCTCGGTTCGTGTTTGGAAGACCTGGCCCGGAAGGACTACCACTCTCTGAGGGATGCAGAAATCAAAGCCAACAACCCGACTGACCTCGCCAACCTGACCAACATCACGGATGAGGTCGTGAGGAGCAAGCTGCTCGTCTCTCTCGCGCTCCTCAGCTCGGACAACCGCGTAGCGGCCGGAGTTTTGTTTCGCACCCTCACTCACATTGACACCATCATTAATAACTACGGGCTTCAGCTTAACGATGGCCAGACGGGAGAGCAGTTTTTGCTCCTCTTCACCATGGCTTCGAACCATCCCGCCTTTAGTTTTCACCAAAAGCAGGTGCTGAGGCAAGAGTTGACACAGATACAGGAGATCCTACAGGTGACAGTTGGTGAGGCGTCCTCGACGTCACACGGGGGCGGGGCCTGCGCTGCTGCACTCCCAAACGTGAGCGCGACCCCGACCTTCTCTTCCTTCATCACCGCATCCACCTTCAACTCCTGCCAGGCCGGATGTCCGTGCTGCAAGGTGGGAAGCATTTAAAAGTCTGCATGTCAGGAAATGTTCTTAAATGCGTTTTAAAGATATTACTGTGAACCATTAATCCATGCAAATGTTTCATTTTAGTTAAAAACAAAACAAAGGAAGTTGAATCAAAATGTCAACTGCCTCTTCCAGTGAAAATGACAGACTTCTGTCTGGTGATGTATGTGGGACTTCTCCCATCATTTAACCCTGCAAGCTTACATTCACTTTTGTGTGCAAAGCCCATAGTAAAGCCAAATCCATCAACAACCTAAGCATAGAAATAATTCCCCACCCTACATTTTTCTTTTTTGATACTTTGTTACACTCGGACGTGTGTCACAATATGGAAGAAAAGATCTGCCACTATTTCGTTTCATTGCGGCTTCCAAACATGTGTAACTGACTTTCATTCATATAACACAAAAGGAGATATTTTGCTGAATGTTAAAGAAAGTGAATAGATCACATGGTTGACTAATTGATTATTACAAATCTAAATCAATTATTAATATTTTGAATTCTCAGAAAATATCTTTAAATTTGAGATCCACATTCATTCAATGATGGCTCATACAGTCAAATCCAATATTTATTCAGACACCTTCAACTTTTTCTCACATTATCACGGTTTATTTGCTAGAGTTTAGAAAATGGTAATAAAATATGACAAGAACTCAAAACAAATTCATCTTGATAATGTCTTTTACTTTGATAGAAAGGTATATAATATATTACAATCAACCAATCAGCTGTCAGCTGTTAAATTTAAATTCACAATTAGATAATGTCAATTTAGGTCAACCAATGACCAAGCAATGCTTCATTTTGTTCAATCTGTGGTGTAAAAGGTCGCATTTGCAATTAAAGAAAAAACTCTTAAGCAAAACATGGTCAGGTCAAAGTGTCTGAATAATTTTGGTCCCAAGAAGAATTTTTGGGTATAATATGTCACAGTTTAATTAATTTTGCTCTCCTCACTTACATAAGTGAACTATAGTGTCCTGCACCCACTAGTAAAAATGATATCTGGTGTCTGAATAATTTTTGGTTTGACTATATTGTTATTTTTTTTACATAAATATTCCATATAACTGCAGAAAAATATTTAAAAATAATAGCTTGAGTTGAATGGGCCCTGTTTATGGTGCAAACAAGATTTTTTTAATGAAAATATCAACACACTTTCCTCGCTGGAAATCAGTGGATGTGCAAAATGAATCTTTTTCATCAATGAATCAAATTATTTATTTATTTTTGAGGATGAACTATCCCTTTAAGAGTTTGTGAATGCTGAATAATATTAGTGTGGTTAGTTTAGCCTATAACTAATTTCTTATAAGACAGACATTTTTATATCCATAACAATATGGACTGTCCCCTTAGAGCAACCTGGGGTTAAGTGTCTCAGTTCAACGATGCTGATGGTTCATAGAACCCCTGTTGGGCTTTGAACCCGCAACCTTTTGCTTACTAGCCCCAATTTTTTAGCACTAGGCCATACTCCCCAAGATATACACATCAGACCTGATTTATTCAACAGTATCTATGGGGAACACCAAGAGCAACAATAATGAACTGGGGTCATCTGGCAAAGACAAACAAGTCAGCCATGAGATCTCACAACCAAGGAGTGTTTACTGTCTTAAATCTGTTCCATCCTCTCCAATGGGTTCCAAGTGCAGGAGTGATCTCAACGAGTCAATGCCTTTACGATGACATAAGACTCACACTTACACTTTCTTAAACCCAGCGTGTAATGTAATATTGCAAATGTATAATTATGTTGTAACTCAAAAATGTTAGCTTGGTGAGTCAACAAATAGGCTTTGAAAACACTGACAGAAGCAGCAAAACCCTTTCATTATAGAATATAATATTATACAACAGTTACAAACCAGAATAAATAAATGTAAAAAAATTACATTATATATGCTGACATGATGCACACACAGTTGTGAAGAATATTCCATAGCATCTGATCAGGCATAACATTATGACAGGTGAAGTGAATAACACTGATTTTCTGCTAGTGCGTGGGATATATTAGGCAGCAAGTGAACATTTTGTCCTCAAAGTTGATGTATTAGAAGCAGGAAAAATAGCCAAGTGTAAGGATTTGAGCGATTTTGACAAGGGCCAAATTGTGATGGCTAGACAACTGGGTCAGAGCATCTCCAAAACTGCAGCTCTTGTGGGGTGTTCCCAGTCAGCAGTGGTCAGTATCTATCAAAAGTGCTCCAAGAAAGGAACAGTGGTGAACCGGCGACAGGGTCATGGGCGGCCAAGGCTCATTGACGCACGTGGGGAGCGAAGGCTGGCCCGTGTGGTCCGTTCAAACAGGCGAGCTACTGTAGCTTAAATTGCTCAAGAAGTTAGTGCTGGTTCTGATAGAAAGGTGTCAGAATACACAGTGCATCTCAGTTTGTTGCTTATGGGACTGCATAGCCGCAGACCAGTCAGGGTGCCCATGCCACTTCCAAAATCACCAACAGTGGGCACGTTAGCATCAGAACTGGACCACGGAGCAATGGAAGAAGGTGGCCTGGGGCCTCATTTACAACCCCAAATCAGAAAAAATTGGGACAGTATGGAAAACGCAAAAAAAAAAAAAAAAAAGAAGTGATTTCTAAATTTACTTTGACTTGTATTTCATTGCAGACAATATGAACACAAAATATTTAATGTTTTGTCTGGTCAACTTCATGTCATTTGTTAATATGCATACTTTCCTGTCATTCAGACCTGCAACACATTTAAAAAAAAGTTGGGACAGTAAAGCATTTACCACTTTGTAATGTTGCCATTCCTTTTCACAACACTTAAAAGACGTTTAGGGACTGAAGACACCAAGTGATGAAGTGTTTCACGTGTTATTTTGTCCCATTCTTCCTGCAAACAAGTCTTAAGGTGGGCAACAGTACGGGGTCTTCGTTGTCGCATTTTGCGCTTCAAAATGCGCCACACATTCTCTATTGGAGACAGGTCGGGACTGAGGCCAGTCAAGTACCCGTACCCTCTTCCTCCGCAGCCAGGACTTTGTAATGTGTGCAGAATGTGGTTTTGCATTGTCTTGTTGAAATATGCATGGAAGTCCCTGGAAAAGATGTCTTCTTGAAGGCAGCATATTATGCTCCAAAATCTCTATGTACTTTTCAGCATTAATGGTGCCTTCACAGAAGTGCAAGTTACCTTTGCCAAGGGCACTGACACAACCCCATACCATGACAGACCCTGGCTTTTGGACTTGTTGCTGGTAACAGTCTGGATGATCCTTTTCTTCTTTGGTCCGGAGCACACGGCGTCCATTCCTCCCAAAAAATACCTGAAATATCACTGTGTGATGGTCCATCCCAGATGCCTCAGAGCCCAGAGAAGTCGACGGCGCTTCTGGACACTGTTAACATAGGGCTACCTTTTGGCACAGTACAGTTTTAACTGGCATTTGTGGATGTAACTACGCATTGTGGTACTTGACAAAGGTTTGCCAAAGTAGTCCTGAGCCCATGTGGTGATATCGCTTATAGATGAATGACGATTCTTGATGCAGTGCCGCCTGAGGGATCGGAGATCACGGTTGTTCAGCTTAGGCTTGCGCCCTTGTCCTTTACGCACTGAAATTCCTCCAGATTCCTTGAATCTTTTAATTATGTTATGCACTGTTGAATGTGAAATATCCAAATCTCTTCCTATCTTTCTTTGAGGAACATTGTTTTTAAACATTTCAATAATTTTCTCACGTATTTGTTGGCAAACTGGCGATCCTCGGCCCATCTTTGCTCCTAAAGGATTAGACCTTTCTTGGATGCTGCTTTTGTACCAAATCATAATTACAATCACCTGTTGACATCACCTGTTTCAAATCACATTGTTATTTAACCATTTTACCTCATTACTAGCCCTAAATTGCTCCTGTCCCAACTTTTTTAAAAATGTGTTGCAGGTCTGAATGACAGGAAAGGATGCATATTTACAAATGACATGAAGTTGACCAGACAAAACATGAAATATTTTGTATTCATATTGTCTGCAATGAAATACAAGTCAAAGTAAATTTAGAAATCACTTTTTTTTAATTTGCGTTTTCCATACTGTCCCAACTTTTTCTGATTTGGGGTTGTATAAAACTTTGCGTAGGATTTGCGTCAGAAGTGGCGTACGGATGAAACATAGGACTTGCGTACACACAGAAATATTCAGATTTATAAAACCGTGCGCACGCACATCCTACGCAGTTTTCCCTTCATAAATCACAATCAATTCTAAATGTAGCGCAGCTTTTGCGGCTTCATGTCACGCCCATAGTTGCCCATAAATAGTCTGTGAAACGCCCACGAGTTAATATTCATCGATTGCGAAATCATGGCAAGCACAGAGAGGAAATCAAAAAAACTTAACTTCACTCAATGGGAAGTAGAAGTAATCGTTGGCGAGGTGGAAAAGAGGAGAAAAATGTTTGTTTTGGAGGGCACAGTGTGGGCATTACTAATGCCAAAAAGGCACTTGAGTGGCAAAAGGTTGCAGTTGCAGACGCCGTAAATGCTGTAGCCTTACAACCTCGGACCGTGGCCAAAATAAAAAAGAAATGGTCGGACATGAAAGTCGAGGTAAAAAAGCGTCTAGCGCTCCATTGCCAGAGTGTGTCCTCGTTTGCCAGCAAGTGTTCTTGCTGTCAGAAGATGCGTTCACTCCGAATCCTTCAATTTGCCACATCTTCTAAGAGCGCAAGATCAGCCATTGTGCGTCATTACGGCATTTTATTTCCATTCATTTAATTGCATCTGACAAGCTACAGATGTCGGTTAGGCTAAAATCTACATGGAAATGGGAAATAGGCCTAGTTCAGTGCAAATGTAATGTCTTGCAGCTTTCTGAATGGTTGAGACATACATCATACGTTATTTTATCAAAAATAAAACAAACTAAAGGCATATGCATGAATACCATGATTCCGTAGCTGATGAATACATTTTTACTATGAAAACAACTTTCCCCAGTGAACAATTAATACGTCTATCTATCTTTTTATCTATCTATATATCTCCCTAATTATCTATCTATCTTGTCTATATCTGCTTCGCCAGACGGACACATTGACGAGAATATCAGTTTTGTGCATTATTTCGTTCTGTTTACCATATTTATGAGGATGAATTGCATAACATGCCAATATTATTGCAGAACATATTTCACTTTTCTTTTTGCAAATATGTGTTAATTTGCATTTCTGTTGTAATTATAGTTTGATTTTGTTTGTTTTACACTGCAGATCGATCAAACGGGTGTTTGTGTAGGCTGTTAATTGTAAGACTTGCTGTGTGAAGTCTTCATGTTATTTATGAGAGGCAGTAGGCTATAGCCATTTCTTTTACACAACGGTCTACAGTTTCACACATTTTCACGTGTTTCTTCCATCTGCCGACGGTGTCGCCATTTCTCATTTCATCCATTTTTGTGCGTACGCCTGGGTCAGAGCTTGCGTGAAGGACCGCATATTTTCCTGTCAAGTTTGCTTTTTATAAATACCAATTATTGCGTAGAGAGAGGCGTACGCCTTCTTTTGTGCGTACGCAACGTTTATAAATGAGGCCCCTGGTCTGATGAATCACGTTTTCTTTTACATCACGTGGATGGCCGGGTGCATGTGCGTCGCTTACCTGGGGAACACATGGCAGCAGGATGCACTACTATGGGAAAAAGCAAGCCAGCAGAGGCAGTGTGATGCTTTGGGCAATGTTCTGATGGGAAACCTTGGGTCCTGGCATCCATGTGGATGTTACTTTGACACGTACCATCTACCTAAGCATTGTTGCAGACCATGTACACCCTTTAATAGAAACGGTATACCCTGTTGACTGTGGCCTCTTTCAGTAGGATAATGCTCCCTGCCACAAAGCAAAAATGGTTCAGGAATGGTTTGAGGAGCACAACAACAAGTTTGAGGTGTTGACTTGGTCTGAAAATTTCCTACAAATTACAGGACTTAAAAAATCTGTGCCAGATACCACAGCACACCTTCAGGGGTCTAGTGGAGTCCATGCCTCGACGGGTCAGGGCTGTTTTGGCAGCAAAAGGGGGACCAACACAATATTATACAATGTCGTGTTATGCCTGATCGTGTCACATATTTGAGTTCTAAATACATTCTTGCCTAAAAACTGTAAATTTCATGACACAACAACAGTAGAATTTTTTAAACGTATGGTGGATTTGCTCGACCGCCATGACAGTCGCTGCAAGCGGAGTGATACAAACGGTGAGTGCCGATACTGTGTGAATAACACATGGCTGGAAAAGGCTCTCAGCCAATCAGATTCGAGAACCAGAAAGAACGGTTGTATAAATATTTTTTAGCATATTTATATGTTTTTTTTTTGCTCTTAGTTGGTGTTCCAACTCCACTCCACAAGACTGTCTGTCTTTATAACAGCTTGTTGTATCCATGTCTTCTTGTTTTTGACATGTTTAAACAGAGATTGAAATGCCTCCACAGCAAAGCATTTCTTGGTTGTCTTTGCAATTTGGGCAGGAGCATTGTCTTGTTGGAAAATAAAATTCTTTAGATAACAACTTTTCATTTGTGGGAAGCAACCCATTCTGCAATATTATCATGTACTCCAAAGCATTAAAAAGGCTCCCCACACAACAACACCTCTTCCTTCATTCTTCACTGTGGTAGAGATGCATTTATTATAATATATCTCAGCAGATTTTAAAGACACCATGCTGGAGCATCACCAAGCGACTCATGTTTCATTGTGATTCATCACTCCACACACACATATTCCACACTTCCCATATTCTGACAAAAACTTCATTCAGTCTTTGATGTTTTTCTCAGACAGCAATGGCTTTTTAAGTAGTGCATTTGCTTAAAATTTGCTAATTTCCTGGCCAATAATTTGTGGTTATGACAATTAAAAGCTTAGTGCTTAGCCATTTTGGGCTTGGCTCATTTTTTTAGGAGTGTATATATACACTAACACTGCTAGTCTGAAATAATTCAGATTTTATAATGTTTTTGAAATATTATTACATTTTAAAACTGTTTTCTAATTGAATGCAAGGGTAATTTGCTATTGCGATGCCAAAGCTGAATTTTCAGCAGCCATTTCTTCAGTATTTAGTGTCACATGATCCTTCAGAAATCAGGTAGTGTGTTTTTTTATTGTGATTTTGTGATTAAAATACAAACTTTGTAGTTATGTGATATTGGTTTCTACAGTGAAGGATCACTGTGCAGTTAAAACGGTAAAAACGCATGTTGACAAAATGTGATAAAACGCTTCATGATGTATGTTGAGACTTTTATTGGGGTATCCCAGTTTTAGATCTAAATATCTCCGGTGGAGTGTTATCTGTACTGACATGGGCTCATGAGACACACATGCTGTCGAAACCTGTGCTTCAGCGGGCGTAGTGGGAAAGTACCCTGTGAAGGCAGAGAAGGCGGTTCTATTTAGTGATTTGTTGGTTTTGGCTTTCATGAACTGAAGCTCAGCACATTTCTCCATGCTTAAATCAGCCCTCTGTGTAACTCTCCTGTGATTCATCAGGAAGCACGACTGCTCGCTTGTTCAAGAGGTCTTTATACTAACCTAAACATCAACAAAAACACATGCTCTTTTGTCTGAGGCATCTTGTTTGTGATACTTTGATTGTAATCGCCAACATTTATTTGAATTACATTTCTGATAGCACTGTTTAAAGGTCCCATGGCATGAAATTTTCATTTTATGAGGTATTTCAACATTAATATGAGTTCCCCTAGCCAGAATATTGTCCCCAAGTGGATAGAAATGTTGATCGGTGTAAAACCGAGTTCTGGCTGTCTTTCTCTGCCTTTGAGAAAATGACAGCCCAGACTAGCCAATCCTGAAGTCTCCTGTTATGACGTCCACACAGGAACGGTTAACTCCCTTTCCTCCACCCAGAGAATCTGGCATGCCCATGCAAGCGCTATATTTGTCCTGGAGAGATCAAGGCTTGTGAACGAGTGAACGCTGGCAGTTTCTCAGTGTTTGGATGTACAAATGAAAACAGAAGTCTTTTTTCAGTTCCTTCTGATCTGTGATCAGTGATTTCTTATGTGTAGCTAATTATTTATTATTCGTGCACACACTGCGGCTTCTCTCTCTCCCGACAGAACGGTGTTTTCTATCTTGTGAGTCAGTGTTTTTGTACGTCCTCGTCACGTCTATCTGTTCTAAAATGTGCATACAGTCATGAGTTTCTGCTCAACATCGGCAGACTCACATCTCATTAGAGATAAACCTCACGCACGCTGAAGCTCGGGCTGCACTGACCGGTCGGCCTTCAACATCCCCGACCCCCAGTACTGCATCTGCCCACAGCGGAGGCACCAAACGCGGCACGAGATTAAGCAGAAGGGGGGTAAGCGTGAGGGTATCCGGCTAGGCTAGCCAGCTATCCCCACAATAAACTGGATTACATTCGATTACTGCTGTTGTGTCTTTGTTTGCGCTGTGTACTCAATGCGCGTCACTGACGCTTTTCATATGATTGGAACATATCTAAAAATAATGCTATTATCAACACTTACTCGTAACTCGTTCATCTCGCTGTAATGGTACATTGCATGTGTTACAAAGTTGGTAGAATAATGATGAAGACGGACTCGTATGGGACTCGTATTTATTCAGAACTCTCAGATACAAACACAATAAACTCGCGCTGACAGACAGAGCTCTTACAACTCAGTAGTTACTATAAATAACTTTGTTAGCAAATGCTCCGTCTCCGTGATGTCCGGTTTGCGAACGAATCATTCTTTTGAATCAGTTCTTTTTAGTGAACCGAACCAGTTCACCAAATCGGACTGAATCGTTCTAAACGGTTCGCGTCTCGAGTCAGCGCTGATCCATAATTTACTAAAGTTACTAACTTTCTGACATGAGTGACAGCCCCTCCGACTAGAAATAAACTAATAACCTGAAGTATATTCTAGTAACAACAGTTCACTGAACTGAGAAATGCTGAGAACTGATGTGAAGTGAACTCAGGTCCATCCGTCTCTCTGGCAGCAGCTTGTGCGTCATAGACCTCATTAAACCACGCCCCCTCCGCTCATTTCAAATGCAAAGATGTCAGCCAATCACAACAGTGGGCGTTTTTACTGAAGTCTCACAGCAGACACGCCTCTTGAAACAGGGCAGTCAGCCACAGGGCAAACAGCAGTATAGAAAAAATGCCTTTTATTTCTAAATTATGACATTTTATGATGTAAAAATCATACTAACAATATAAGTACACCTCAGGAAACATTATAAAATAATAGAAAAATGCCATGCCATGGGACCTTTAAAGATGCTATGAAAGCAATAATGGCGCCTTAGGCAGGGTAGCAACATATATAATGTTTGACAGGAAAAACGAGGCTATGAGGGATAGAAGTAGGCCTACAGTGTGTTCAGTGGAATTTAACATGCCAATTGTTCAGCTGACAAAAAAAAAAAAATACATAAGAATGTTTAGAAAGCTGAGTTTTAACATTTAAATTTTTTTAAAAAACTTTATATAGTACATACTATTGTAAAGACTGTAGTCTATCCCTCACAGCCTTGTTTTCATTGGTGTAAAATTCAATATATACACAAATTCAATTATCATACCCTAAATTCTAAAGTTTGGGGTCAGTAAAAAAAATTTATTGAAAGGAATTTATACTTTTTATTCACCAAAAGTGACAGAAAAGATTTTCGAGTTGTTTACGAAAGAATGCTATATCAAATACTTGCTATTCATGAAAGAATCCTAAAAAAAGGATTTTTTGTTTCCACGAAAAATATTAAGCAGCATAACTGTTTGTGGCGCATCAAATGAGCATGAGTAATGGCTGCTGAAAATTCAGCTTTGCCATCAAAGGAATAATACATTTGAAATATATTAAAACAGTAAAAATAGTAAATAGTACTATTTTAAATAGTATTATTATCCACAATATAGTGTTATTAATTATTTGATTGGCCAATGCCAATATCCGATATACATAATATCCTACTATTTATAAATATTGTATAAACATGGACAACAACTGCTGAAATGAACTTTATATTAAAATTAAAAGATGGCAAATATCGTCTCGGTTACGTATGTAACCCTCGTTCCCTGAGGAGGGAACGGAGACGTACGTTAGTGACTAACGAATGGGGGTTTCGCTTAGAAGCCAATCATCTTCATCGTATTCAACAGCGCCCAATGGCAGTGCCAATGCCATGGGCATGCGGAATTTGCATGCGTAACTCCGCCCCACCTCGTGGGTATATAAGGAAGTACGCTGCGAACATCGCATTATGTTACTGCTGCAGGAGCCAAGACTGAACTCCTCGCGTTCCAGGCAGCACAGCTGACGTGGCTAAGGAAACGTACGTCTCCGTTCCCTCCTCAGGGAACGAGGGTTACATACGTAACCGAGACGTTCCCTTTCGTTCAGTCACTACGACGTACGTTAGTGACTAACGAATGGGGGATCCTATTCAACAACGCCACTCAGCTGTCATCCAGTGCCCTGCGTAAGTGTGAGATCCCGCCACTTAAGGCCCTAGGACTCCCACTTATCACAGGATTACCAAGGTACACTGGGAAGCATATCCCAGTGAGGGAATGCCAAGATGCCTACCGTAGGGAGGACTTAGAGAATACACATATGACCCGCTGAGGGTTGCATATGGAAGATCTCTAGGGTACCAGCCGAAGGTGGATTTTTAACCCTAGGGGTGGCAGGGACTTGCCAAGGGAAAGACACCTGCTCACTGAGGAGGCTTGCGGTGGGAATACTCGTGTGGGGGTCGCCGGAGGGGAACCATGCACACGGAGCACCTGGCCGGACATGAGGGTCTGGGCTCGAAGGGGCAGACTGAACTGATGTCGGCGTCGACAGTGCTGGAGGAGCTCAGGGCTCTCGGGGAGCTCACCTGAGGAAAATATTGCACGTATCCAGTCATGGGAGTGGAATGGCGAGCAAGCGAAGACACCTGAGCCTGGCCCATTACCGGCCACCCGTAGGGGCGAGTACAAAGTCGGACACTGGCTCCACTCGGAGATTGTAGAATCTGGCGAATGTGTTGGGTGTCGCCCAGCCTGCAGCTCTGCAGATGTCTGTTAGCGAGGCGCCATGCGCTAGAGCCCAAGAGGAGGCCACACTCCGGGTGGAGTGTGCCCTCACACCAAGGGGACATGGTCGGCCTTGCTGCTGGTATGCCAAAACAATGGTGTCCACTATCCAGTGAGACAGCCTCTGCTTTGAGAGAGCGCTTCCCTTCCGCTCTCCACCATAACAGACAAAGAGCTGGTCTGAGGTCCTGAAACACTGCGTCATGTCTACGTAGGCGCGGAGAGCGCGTACTGGACAGAGCAATGCCAAGGCTGGGTCTGCCTCCTCCAAAGGCAGCGCTTGCAGGTTCACCACCTGATCTCGGAACGGAGTGGTAGGAACCTTGGGCACATATCCGGGCCGGGGTCTCAGGATCACGTGAGAGTTAGCCGGCCCGAACTCAAGGCACGCTTCGTCAACCGAAAATGCTTGCAGGTCCCCGACCCTCTTAAGCGAGGCCAATGCGGTCAGCAGAGCCGTCTTCATAGACAAGAACTTAATCTCGGCCGACCGCAAAGGCTCAAAGGGAGGCCTCTGCAGAGCACTTAAGACTACTGAGAGGTCCCAAGAGGGAACGAGAGGAGAGCGAGGAGGATTCAGTCTCCTCGCCCCCCTCAGGAACCTGATGATCAGGTCGTGCTGACTTACCTTTTTGTCTCCCAGGAGATCGTGGTAGGCAGATATTGCGGCCACGTACACTTTCAGGGTGGAGGGAGACAGCCTTCGCTCCACCCCCTCCTGGAGAAACGATAGCACGGACCCGATCGGGCATTTCCAGGGGTCTTCTTGGCGGGAAGAGCACCATGTGACGAAGAGGTTCCACTTCAACGCGTAGAGACGTCGTGTAGACTCAGCTCTAGCGGAAGTGATGGTAGCGACCACCGCAGGTGGAAGGCTACTCAAACCTGCCGTGTCCCGTCCAGAAGCCACACGTGGAGCTTCCAGAACGCTGGACGCGGGTGCCAAAAGGTGCCCCGTCTCTGAGTCAGGAGGTCTGGTCTCAGAGGGATAGGCCAGGGAGGGGCTGTCGCAAGGAGTAAGAGTTCTGGGAACCAGGTCTGGCCGTGCCAAAGCGGGGCGACCAAGACGACCTGCTCCTTGTCCTCCCTGATCTTGCACAGTACCCGTGCAAGAAGGCTCACTGGGGGAAACGCATACTTGCGTAGCCCGGACGGCCAGCTGTGCGCCAGTGCATCCGTGCCGAGGGTGCCCTCGGTCAGGGAATAATACAGGGAGCAATGGGAAGAGTCCTGGGAGGCAAACAGATCTACCTGTGCGTCGCCGAACCGTTCCCATATCAGCTGGATCGTCTGGGGGTGGAGTCTCCACTCTCCGGGGAGAGGCTGAAACCGTGACAGCTCGTCGGCTGCACAGTTCAGGTCTCCAGGGATGTGGACAGCACGAAGGGACCTCAGGCGCTTCTGACTCCACAAAACGAGATGGCGGGCGAGTTGAGACATACGGTGGGAGCGTAGACCGCCCTGGTGGTTGATGTACGCTACTACGGCCGTGTTGTCTGTCCTGACTAGCACATGTTGACCCTTCAGCAACGCTCGGAAGCGGTGCAGGGCGAACCGTACAGCCAGTAACTCGAGGCAATTGACATGCAGAAGGCGCTGGGGTCCTGTCCAGGAGCCCGCGGCTGCTTGTCCATTGCACATGGCACCCCAGCCCGTGGATGATGCATCTGTTGTCACAACAACATGCCGGGAAGCTCGTTCTAAGGACACTCCGGTCCGTAGAAACTTGAGGTTCGACCACGGGGTGAGTGTCTGTAAGCAGGCCCGGGTCACTGGGACCCGGAGCGTGCCAGACCGCCATGCCCATCTCGGGACTCGATCGCGTAGCCAGTGCTGAAGCGGTCTCATATGAAGCAATCCGAGCGGCGTTACCGCGGCTGCAGATGCCATATGCCCCAGGAGCCTCTGAAAGTGTTTCAGTGGAACCGCACTCTTGCCCTCGAGTTGTCGAAGGGAAGTCAGCAGAGACTGCGCGCGCTCGCTCGAAAGCTGCGCGCACATGGCGACCGAGTCGATATCCATACCGAGAAAAGAGATCCTCTGCGCGGGGCAAAGTTTGCTCTTCTCCCAGTTGACCCGAAGGCCCAGACGGGCTAGGTGATGGAGCACCAGATCTCTGTGTCCGCAAACCTGCTCTCGAGAGGGACCCAGTATGAGCCAGTCGTCGAGGTAGTTCAGGATGCGGACCCCGTGCTGCCGAAGGGGCGCAAGGGCTGCCTCGACAATCTTCGTAAAGACGCGAGGGGACAGAGATAGCCCGAATGGTAGAACTGCGTACTGATATGCCCGCCCCTCGAAAGCAAACCGTAGGAACGGTCTGTGTCGAGGCAAAATGGAGACATGGAAGTAGGCGTCCTTCAGGTCGATCGCTGCAAACTAATCGTGTGGACGAACGCATTCGAAAAGGCGTTTCGCTGTCAACATCTTGAACGGAAACCAGTGAAGGTAACGGTTCAAGACGCGCAGGTCCAGGATTGGCCGTAGCCCACCGGTCTTTTTGGGTACAATGAAGTACGGGCTGTAAAACCCGCAATTCATCTCGGCTGGAGGGACAGGTTCGATCGCACCCTTCGCCAGTAGGGTGGCAATCTCCGCTCGCATGACGGGGGCGTTGGCCCCGATCATGGTGGAACGGACTCCCCGGAAGCAGGGAGGAACCTGCGCGAACTGAATCGCGTAGCCGCGCCTGACGGTCCGCTCGACCCAGCGGGACAGCCCTGGAAGCTGAAGCCAGACATCCAGAAACTGCACCAGCGGGGTCATACGGTGTACAGACGTACCCGGTGTGGGCTTGCAGCGATGCAGCGTCACCGGCCCGGACATGGGAGGCTGTGGGGCGTCCCGGTGCGGGGGCACGGTTGACAGCTGCGTCCTGACAGAGGAGACCAGGGAAGGACCAGCGTTCCACTGGGGTCTGCTCTGCCAGGAGGCTGGCGACAGAGTGGGATGCGAGTGGCGGGACCCGTGGGTGGCGCGCACCGTCATCACCGGACTCTGTGGGCTCAGGGATGGGAGTGTTAATTCTTTCTTTGACCAACATAGGGTGCTGCTGACCCGGGGGCCAGCAGCTGAACAAAGGATTCTCCCCCGGCCCTCCACCGGGGGAAGGAGTGGTCCTGCTACCATCTCCTCGAAAGAATTTCCCATCCCTGAGCCGTCCGTCTCAGGAGCGCCGCTTGGCCTGGCGTTTAGCGGGGCGCGGGGCGGCCTGAGGGGACTTGGACGGCTTCCTCCGCGACCCGGCCCGGGTGAAGGCTGCTGCTTGGACCGGGTGGGAGGGGCGGGAGCCTTAGGAGGGCGTCCTCGGCGTGGAGCAGACTGAGTTGACTGTGCCGGCGGCGGGGTGGAGGCAGCAGCTGGCCGCCGGGGCAGTACGTGCTTGATAGCCTCAGTCTGCTTCTGGGCGATTGAGAACTGTTGGGCAAAGTCCTCAACCGCCCCGCCGAAGAGGCCGGCCTGGGATATGGGGGCATCGAGGAACCGGGTTCGCTCGGTGTCCCGCATATCGGCCAGGTTCAGCCACAGGTGACGCTCCTGGACCACATTTGTGGACATCACTTGACCCAGGGAGCGTGCGGTCACCTTCGTCGCCCGGAGAGCGAGGTCGGTGGCGGCACGCAGCTCATTTAAGAGCCCCGGATCAACTCCACCCTCGTGCATGTCCTTGAGGATCCTGGCCTGGTAGACCTGGGGGATCGCCATGGCATGCAGCGAAGCGGCAGCCTGCCCCGCGGCTCTGTGCGATTTCGACACCAAGGTTGATGTGAATCGACAGGCTTTGGAGGGGTGCTTAGGATCACCACGCCAGGTTGAAGCGCTCTGAGGACACAGTTGCATCGCAACAGAACGTTCAACTGGAGGGACCCCAGTGTACCCTTTAGCTGCCGCCCCATCGAGGACGGAGAAGGCGGAGGAAGTCAGTGAACGGTCACGGGAAGACAACGGGGACTTCCAGGACCGCGTGAGTTCCTCATGCAGCTCGGGAAAGAAAGGTATTGAGGGCAAGGACTGACGGGTGTCAGCGCGAGCCCCCAAAAACCAATCATCGAGCCTTGAGCGTTCGGGACAGGGTGGAGGGTTCCACTCGATCCCTAAACTCGCGGCTGCCCGAGACAACATGGCTGTCAGCTCTGGATCTGACTCGGGCAATGCTGGCACGCCCGAGGGCGGCAGCACAGCCGAGTCGTCATCTCCAGAGGACTCGAGCCCACCTTGTGATGCGGTGATCGACATTGCATCCTCCTCCGGAGCGCCAAATGAGATGCGCGGGGGGGCCGGAGCCGGCCCCGCGATCTGCATCTGAACGCTCGCGGGTTGCAATGTGCAAGACAGGGGTGTGGCCCGAGGCATGAGCGTCGGGGCTTTGTTCCACACCGTAACCGTCAAGTCACCCTGACCACCAGCCGAAGTACTGGGCCTCTGGGACTCAGTAGATCGGGGTGTGGTAGAGGGGACTCTCACTTCAGAACGAAGGTCATGGAGTCTTGACCGCAACATTGCGATGGTCATGTTCCCGCAGTGAGAACATGACTCATCCGCGAACGCTGTCTGAGCATGCTGAAAGCCCAAACATACCAGACAGTGTTCGTGCCCATCAGAGGAGGAAAGCAACCGACCACACCCAGAAGTACACGGACGAGACATCCTGAAAAGGACGCGTCACGTGTAAGCTCTTTTATGAGAGGAAAGCCTCGCAGAGAACGCCGAAGCGCCCAGGGACCACACACCAGCTGTCTAGTGGACCACTGCGCAGATCAGCAGGCAGGCAGTATGATGATCACTGGAACGCGCCGTAACACCAACGCCTCTGGAAAGCTGCTCGTCTCGAAAGCTGTCGATGACTCAGATCAGGCTTGTAGGAGTGAAGAGATCCTCTTGGCTCCAAAGCAGAAACATAATGCGATGTTCGCAGCGTACTTCCTTATATACCCACGAGGTGGGGCGGAGTTACGCATGCAAATTCCGCATGCCCATGGCATTGGCACTGCCATTGGGCGCTGTTGAATACGATGAAGATGATTGGCTTCTAAGCGAAACCCCCATTCGTTAGTCACTAACGTACGTCGTAGTGACTGAACGAAAGGGAAAGCAATATTTTGACCGTGGTAAGCGTCAGAGATTTCTTTCGAAAATGTAGAAAGTCTTTCTGATCCCAAACTTTTGAATGGTAGTATATGTTCATATACATGATTGAAACACATCCAATGTCTGTATCCAAATGTTTTTTGGCTTGTCCCATCTCAGAGATCTTGACCTTCTCAATTGTATCCAACAATTAAAATAATACAGCATTGCCAAAAATAAGCAATTATTATTAATAAACCAGCTAATTCCATGCATTCTTAAATGAAACACCCACGTTTTACAATCCAGTCAATTCCTGATGGATAAAATCAAGCTCCGTCTTACATTTTTTCATTGGCTATTGTATTTCACACTAAATTACTGTATGTCAGATTGTATAGTAAAAGGAGTAGCGAAGGCCATATCATGTTGACTTTAAACTGACACAAAAACAATATTTTTTTGGTTACATCAAACACAGCTATTCAAATAATGGCCGATTTATTTTTGTCTATCGCCTTGCTCTTCTTTGTCTGCTACGAACAGATTTACTCAGCTGTACTTTTCCAAGGACTTCTTTCCTTTGTGTTATGATCCACACTTCAGCTGAGTCTTCAACAGAAGGGCATGTTTTTCAAAGAGAGGAAGAGAGGAACGGAGATTTGGCAGCGTGGGATGTGGATGTGGCAGCAGTGGACTGTATGGCAGTCCTAATTGGTTTCAGAGCTGGCTTTTACTAGCTGCTGTGCTTAGCATATGTGGTACCGGCCTCGTTTTGCTCTTCCTACTCTCCTTTACCAAACTGGAAGATGTAACTTCAGAGCAGAACGGGGGAGGAGCTGAAATATTGAACTATTGACTGTGCCAATCAGAATGGGTTGTGGAATTTGTAATCTGATAATCTGATTGTAATCTGATAAAGCAAAGCTAAAATGGGAGATATTTCACAGCCTTGTCTGTGAAACCGGGGGTTAATGTTTTATTTTTAATTCTCAGATGTGCTGCTCAGAAGTAATGACATAATGGCACATGTGCATTGAGTTGGCTTGATTTCCAGGATGACTAATTATAGAACAGTCATGTACTACCAGGAAATCCATGACTTACTTTTTAGTCAGTTTGTTTCTTTGAACATGATGTTAGCCCAATAGCCAACAATACTAACAAAACTGTTTAGCGACATACAAAAAACTTTATTTCTCATAATTGGAACTTAATACCTCTTAACTGAATATTTAATTGTGAAATTACATGTCACATTGAGATATATTGCAACTGTGACTGTTTATTGTAATTTCAATTTAAAGTGTAATTTTAAATTTTTTCAGATGTTTTGATCTAATGGACGAAATAAGCTTGCGCAATGTACATATGAATGTGAAAGGAGATGATGGAAAATACGTATGGAGAGCAGCAGCTTTCGTTTCTGCACTGATACCTGCAAGACCAAGGCGAACACTGAGTGTGTGAGAGAACAATGTGCTTGGTACGTTTTTCGTCTTCAAACCAAACTTTGGTCAACAAAGTTCAAATCCCATCTGGCTAGCGTGCTTCCCATAATGTTTACGCGTTAGGTCAGTAGGGGGTGAGTACACGGTCTTTTGTGGCTGTTCGAACGCATTGGACCACATAAGAAATCTACACTACGAAAGCAATCTGGTCGAATGCGTTTTCGAATAGCCTACCTCTGGAAGTGGTTGAAAGTGGACAAGCTCAAAATGTTTTAGACCCCGTTTACACCTGTATTTTAGTAGGGCTGGACCCGAATATTCATTCGGTGGGTTGGTATTCGATTTTAAATTTTGGGATTCGAATATATGTTTTTTTGCAGCACAACTGGCACCCCCCTTAAAACAGTTCTCCTTTGCGCTTGAATATGTTTACGCTATAAAATCTGGCGAAATACAATACTCTTTTTTTTACAATTATTTTATATAGCCTTGCTGTTTTGAATCGGATGGACAGTTGAAGGAACCCAATCTCGCTATACTTAATAAATATATTTGCTTCTTCTTAGCCTACTAATGTGTTCCCCGCAACTGGAGTATTCTCTGTCTAGAGCACACAACTGAATGAGCTTGTATGGACAGAAGCTCATTCCTGAGCTTGTATTTTGGGTTAAGCTGCGTTGGTTTGACATTGTGGGAAATAGAATAACAGAAACAAATTGTATTAGCCTTTTTACCAGTTAGGGATGTGACAGTGAGGACATTTTCTCTCTGGTTAATTGACATGTGACAGCACCGGTAATACTGGTATCACAGACGGAGGCTTTTAAATCGCTAATTCTAAACCGAAAGTAAAATGCACACCGCCGCTCGGGCATTCATAACGGAGCAGAGCAAAGTGAGAGTTTTCAATTAATTCCTATGGAAGTAGAGCAAGTTAACACGCACCATGAATGACAGTGCGGCCGTGCGTATTTTACTTTCGGTTTAGAATTAGCGCCAATTCGGGGGTGGGTTGCTTGAATGGTGGGTCCATTAGTCTATTATTCTTAATGAAAAACACAACAACAAAACAGTACAATGACAAACTCACTTAAATAGGCGCTTTTACATTCCACTTTGAAACCAAATCTTCCGCCGTCATCTTGGCATTCAGCTCCTCGTTCTCGTGATAAATGAAATCTCACTCCTGCTGCTAGTTTGTGCTGCGACTCTCGTTCGGCTCACGCTGTATTAAGCAGACACATTAAATTTTTATTTGTATTGTCTGTTCTTTATCTAAATTATTTTATTACTATAAAAAGATCTAAACGGTGGGGGGCGGTGTCATGGTGGGCAAGTGATGTAACCAGTGTTGCGCCTGAACACCGATAACACCGGCAACACTGACTATCGCAGCAAGCATATTACCTGTTATTATCAATCTAAATAAATCTATTGCGAAATATAGAAGCTTGTTAAAACTCAATCGTGAGATTTTACTGGGACGTAACAGACCTGTGTGTTTTGTATCTCTAGTGCATTAGTGCATCTTGAGATTCCTGCCTTTATTAGAGAGAAGAATATGTTCAGCCCCCTCTCTCCGAAGCTTCGAATATTCGTGTTGATTACTACCGAAGCTTCGAAGCTCAAAAAAAATGGTATTCAGACCAGCCCTAGTATTTAGCATCATCCACTTGTGATCAGAATGACGGAAACACTTTTTAATACCAGGTGTAAACAGGGCCTTACTGTCTCTTGATGTTGAATGGTTTCATGCTCTCTTCAGCTGGTAGTTGTGGTTGGCACAAACCATCTATATCCTCATTGCAAGTAATGGCTTTTCATGTAAATACAGAATTAACCAATAATAAATCCATGTGGAGTGAACTAAAGAAGCAGACTGCAGTGCTGTCAAAGTGAATTAAATAAGACCCAACCATCCAAGTGTGACAGCTCTGACAGGACAATACGCCTGTGTTTAATCCTGACCTATGTTTAACCTTTGACTTCTTTTCCAGACTCTGCAACGGGAGGTCACAGGAGGTCAGACGGACGACAGCTTGGGTCCTGAGATCGTGCCGCCAAGTCCGTCGCTCTTGTGCCAGGAAATGCCACTCAAAGGGCACGTCCGAAAACCCAGCAAAGGTGAGTTCCACAACTTTAGATGCAATTAGATCCACAAACGCACTCCACAATGTTCTATGCAAGATGCACTAATACAGAAGCTGGAACAAAAATGCACGGGCTGAAATCTTTTAAACCAAAGTTTCATTCATGTGAGACAGCTGGTGGAAAATATGTTCTCCCCTCCCCTCCCCTCAGGCCTGTTCCAGCAGAGGAGGATAAATGATCAGAGTGACAGTTAGTTTGCAGAAAGATATTAGTTTTAGGTGGTAATCCATGTTCTGATATATCTATCCAGTAACCAGTTTTTAACATGAACCGTTTCAATTAGAAGTTGTTAGTGTTGTATTTGACCAGAAGTCAACCATGAGTGGAATTCTTGCGATGTCCAAATGTAGTAGAAGTTTCATATGGAGCCCCCGAACATGACATGCTGGATAAAATATGTATATCATGGCCACAAATTAACAATTAGTCCACACGACTTATGATACATCAGTGCGTTTTACTAACTCACTCCCTTGTTTTAAGTAAATCATGCAGTGACAGCTCCGTCAACTGTCCCGAGCGTCTTTCACAATGGCCCCGGGCCACCGGGCAGTCCTTATTGTCGAGCCCTGCCCAGAGCTTTCATTACTGTTTTGTGCCTGTTCGAATTAACACTGAGTGCCTGTTTAAACACAGAAGGCAATGTGTGCTGTTTCGTCCTCACCTGCGCCCGTGAGCTATCAACACCCGGGTGATGACTGACGGCGTAAATGACTGGTCATATTAGAGCATATGCACTCGCGTGAACTAAATTTACAAAGAGTGACTGTACTGTCCACGTTTTTTTGACCATCGCTACTTTAACATATTAGGAACCCAGAATGTTCCCAGACATGAGATTTATATGATGAAGGCAGCGACTCTATCAGCAGCTTATTTCCTTCGCTTGCAATGCTGAACTGCAACACACCAACACGTGAAGAACTGTGATGTCATAGATTTACATACTAACAGATGATTGGACAGCTACTCTCACGTGAAGCGCATGCAGAACTTCTGTTTTACACGTTATTATAGATGCCTCGTTAGATTTGAGATTAACCTTGGTGGAAGTGTGTGCCGAACCGTGGGTGGAAAACGGTACGTACATTTTTTTTTACCACAAACCGTTACATCCCTAATGTTTAGCATATAAAAGCAGAACATGAGACGCTAAGAACTGCATGAAATATTACATTTTGTTGCAGAAATTGTTGGTAAAACTAACTGCACATAATGTAAAAACTACACATAATGTAATAATTATTAAATTATTATTGTAATAAAATGTTCATAATGTACGAATTTTCTCAGGATGTAATAAAGTCTTCAGCTCACAAAAACGTATAATATTTTCATTATTGTAATATATTTAAAAAAAAAAAACTATTACTATTCTCTTAAAGTACATTTTTTAAAATACTAATATTTTTATGTTTTAAAAGCAATTGCAATAATGAAAATATGACGTATTAATAATATCATAATGTAAAAATATTACATTATGAGCTCAAGATTTTATTTGGGTTTGAGAAAATTATTACATTATGAACATTTTATTACAAATAACAATGTAATACTTATTACATTATGTGCAGTTTTTACATTATGTGCAGTTATTACATTGTGTCGCTACGTACTGTAATAATTTTCTCAAAATGTAACAAAATCTAACAATTTTACAAAATAAAATCTAATAATAACAATTTTTACATTATGAGAAAATTATTACATAATCAACTCACCAAAAACATGTAATATTTTCATTATTGTAATTGATTTTAGTATTCCCTTACAGTACATTTAAAAAGAAATACTAATATTTTTTATGCTTTAAAAGCTATTACAATAATGTAAATATGACATGTTTTTGGTGTTTATAATGTAATACATTTATCATAATGTAAAAATTGTTATTACATTATGAGCTCAAGATTTTATTACGGTTTGAGAAAATTATTACATTATGAATATTTTATTACAATAATAATGTAATACTTATTACGTTATGTGCAGTTTTTACATTATGTGCAGTTATTACATTATGTGTTGCTACAAAATCTTTGAGCTCATAATGTACTAATAATTTTTACATTATGAGAAAATTATTACCTTATCAACTCACCAAAAACATGTCATATTTTCAATATTGTAATAGATTTTAAAACATAAAATATATTAGTATTCCCCGTAAACAGTATTACAGTTTGAGAAAAATACATTTAAAAAGAAATACTAATATTTTTTATGCTTTAAAAGCTATTACAATAATGTAAATATGACATGTTTTTGGTGTTTATAATGTAATTCATTTATCATAATGTAAAAATTGTTATTACATTATGAGCTCAAGATTTTATTACGGTTTGAGAAAAGTATTACATTATGAACATTTTATTACAATAATAATGTAATACTTATTACATTATGAGTTGGTTAGACAGAATTGTTTGCCCTCAAATTCTTTTTTTAAAACAAAACCGCGTTCATTTTAAAACCATAAACAGAACACATGAGCAAAGTGTAATGTAGCAACCATAATTACTAAACGTGTGGTCTTTAACATTTTTTTTCAGTTTTATACATCTAAAATAATTGGGTCCCTGACTTCAGGCAATCCCTTCAAAATACAATTTGCATATTTATTTACTTACTATATCACATAATTAGATGTTTGAGGCTTTCGGCAACAATCAAGCGTAGGATTTTGTTTTGCCGCGCTCAGCACCCTTCACATGAAACAGCGGGCCTCAGATTGTATCAGGTGCACAAACAGAATTAAGTTGATAATCCACACACACAGATCTATAAAGACTAAATAAGCAGTTTCTCACAAGCAAGAGTTCTGTTGTACTGAATATTGAAATAATATTGAATAGCTTGCATTTCTGTCGCAGCTGTTGTGTTTATTTTTGCCTCACTAACAAATCAGTTTGGACCGACTCTGCTTGTTTGCAATGCAATGAGATTTTGGCCAACTGACAGAAACTGTGCGCCCTTCATAAACTTTATAACCTGCAAGTTGATGAAAACGTGATGCGATGCACTTACTGGCTAAGATGCGGCCGTTCTATTGACGGACAAAACACGGATGTCCGAAATTCTCTGAAATTTGCTGGTCAAAAAAACTCAGTTTGAGCTTGATTTTGGAAATTATATAATGTTAAAGAGCACCTATCATGGAATTTTGAAATGTACCTTTCATGTAGTGTGTAACATAGATCTAAGTGAACAAAAACATCCTGCAAAGTTTGAAATATGACAGTGCACGGTGTATATAGTTATTCTCTTTCAAAAGTAAGAGTCGACTCTGAGTCATTTTTAAGAATCGTTAGAAGACCGAAGCTTTTTCTCTGACTAGATGACGTCAACTTGTCAAGTTATTTGAATACGATACGCCCACTTATTGCGCTCCAAGACGCCAGTGAAAACTAAAAAACATCATGGCCACGAGACGCTGTGTTCTGAAGTGCGACTCAAAAGCAAACTTTTTTCATCTGCCCAAGGATGAGCATTTGAAGATCAAGTGGCTTGAAGACAAACCATACATCGTCGCGATTGTGTGTTTATTAGTCGTCAAATGTCCCTAATTGCATGTTTCGCGATCTCAGGAAGCTTTTATTATGGACTTCTATTATGGCACATGGTATCTTCTTCGTCTGTCTGTACCATATATGGATTACATGTGCACAGAGCGCCCTCCGGCTGCCAGTATGAATTGAAAACAACACATAAGAGACATCTGCGCATTTTGAGGAAGTATTGAATAAAAAATACTCCTCTGTTTAGAAATTTGACACAGACATATGAGAGTCTATCAATATGTCTCCTCATCTGCACACTTTTGAACTAAAAGCCCTGAGGGATGTTGATTTGTCGCGAGTCTTCGTGAGGAGAATAGAGGAGTTTTTTATGAATGAGATCAGCTGAGGCTCATATTACAATCAAACGGTACCGACACGGTTTTCATATTCATAACTCCTGACACATATTAACAAATTACTGTCACTATAAGACTTTGATGGGTGTTCCGTTTCCGAAAATATCTGCACAGACTATACCAATCACAACTGACTGGGTCATCGGACCAATCACCGCAGATTAGCGTCACGTAAAGGCGGGGTTTTGAAAAGTGAATCACTAAAGGAATCATTTGAGAATCGCTGTCAAAACAGGTAAAAATAAATGCATATTATAAGAAAACTAAAGTCTTTTTTGTCATTGCATGCATGCAAAACTGTTGTTGCGGACTTCTAAAACAATATTTGGAACATTTTAAATGCCATTATAGGTGCTCTTTAAAGGTTAAATGTTAAAATTAATGTTTTTATTTTTTAGCTCACGGGTAAGACATTGCACATTTGTTCGATTCATTTCACTGTGGATTCATTTGTGGATTCACACACTTATGTAAAACATGTTTTTTTTATATGTGACCGTATTGCATTGTTACAGATCGTTTGATATCTACTGATTATGTGTACATGTCTAACCAAACATAACTTACCACGCTGTCACAGGCTGGAGTATGATGTGAGAAAATATTGGCTAGTTTATTCATTTCCAGAGTTTTAACATTGCTGTCTGTTTTTATTAAAACCAAAATGCATGCTACATGAAATCCACTTATTATGAGTTTCATATCTGGTTGAAGATTGAGCCTCGCTCATAAGGGTCTGCTTGTCAGGTTTAATGGGTTCTTTAGCTGTAGTTATGAGATTTTTGATAATTTGCTCTGGTAGACTTTGTGCACTCTGTGTGAACTTTTGGGCCTTATTGTGTGGATAGACTAATGGTTATGAGTCTCCAGAGTTTGCATTCTTAACTAGTGGAACAAGAGAGAGTTTGCCTCATGGTTGATGGAATATCTTGGCCAGGCACTTTTCAAGACTGGTTTGTGTGTTATTGAAAGACTGTAGTTTTCTGTTTTAATCCTGAGGAGAATATTAGAGACGCAACCTAATATATTTTACATAGACTCACATGTCCACACAAGTTTTGCTGGGATATGTGCTGTCATTTCTTGAATTACGCTCTGTTGTGAGCATAAGTGTATATTTTTGGTCCTATTTTGTCTCGCTGTTGGCTCAGGCAGTAATAGCACCAGAGCTCAATTGTTCAAAAGTAATCTGATCAGATTTCGGCTATCAGATTGGATCAAATCTTGAAAATTCTGAAATCGGATTAGATCACGGAATCCATGATCAGACGTTCAGCATGTGTTGTAGTAGGGTTTCGATAACTTTGATCCAAAAAATCAGGATTATCCTTATCCCAGGATTTCGGGAACAAAATGTAGGCTAAAGAAACTGTGTTATTATTTATTATTTATTTTTTTATTATTATTATTTGTATTATTTATTTGTTGTTGGTCAGATAAGGAGCTACGGAGCCCCTAAAGAGATGGAGATGGAAGGAACAATTATCTTTCAATGTTTTTGTGTTCTCTTACAAATGTTTTTTTCTTTGTCTCATAAAAGTTTCCCCTCAAATCTCATATTAACCCTAACCCTAAATCTCAAATCACAGACGTAATCGCGAAATCCATCAAATGGAATTTACTGTATAATGAGGAATTTAACGGAACTTGTCAATTTTTTGATAAATTAATAAAAAGCAGGTCAGTACACAAATCAAATCACGATATAGACTAGTGTCTGTGAATATTAAACTGCAAAAAGACTATTTAAATATGAATCCTGCATGTTCTGTGTGTCTCTGTGTGAATGAATGGCGCAGACACGCGGTTTCGTTTTACCACACACACATTGAAGCACACGTGACGCTTACAGTGTTTTCAGCGTCTGCCGCTTCATATATGAGGACATGAATGCATGAACTTCATCACCAGAGCCGCTCTGAGAATCACAAATTTTCTAGTTTTAATTTTAATTTTTTTTTTTTATTTTAACAGTAAAGCTCTGTTGTGCTGCACAAAAAAGTTTGTTTAATTTCATATGATTAAAAGATACATTTAATTAATGTTTTATGCCTACATTTGTTTTCCAGAAAACTTAAAATACACAACACAACATTTCTGTAAAAAAAAAAAAAAACAATTTCATAGAAATAATAATTATAATTTTTTAATAATTTTTTATGCAATTCATTATATATGCTTTTAATTAAACCATTAAAATGGAATCCAAGAAACTTAAAACAAAAAACACAGAATTTGGTAAAAATACGAAATTTGAGAATTTTTATTTATTTATATGGCCCTAAACAAGTTATTTTTTTTATTAAACTTTTAATAAATTGTTGTTAAATTGTGTAAGTTTCATGATTTCAATTAATTAGACATGCTTTTTGATTACTACAATTTAATTTAACCATTAAAATGGAGTCAATTTACCATTAAAATATGAGTAAAAGGGAAAATCCATAAAAATTAAAAGAGCATTTTTTGGAATTAATAAGGATTTTAAAGACAAATGATCATTTGTTTTATGTTACATTCAATCTTGTGTTCATATTTACAGTCATGTTCTTGTGATAAGCAACAGTGGCATAGGGGTAGGGGTAGGCAAAGGGGTGGAAAATAGAATTGGGATTGGGCCTTAAAGTGATCCCTTATTGACTATTCGACCTGTTGTTCTTTACATAGCTAGTGGCCTACATTGTGATCCCATTTAGAGCAGTGGTAATCCTGATTTGTTAATCTGAAAAAGTGTGTATCTGGATCAGGGTGATCCAATCCAATTTTGCTTTGAAAAACTAGAAAAAAATCAAGACGAATTACCTGATTCTGGATAGCAAAACCTTTCTAAATCCAGATTAAACGTTTTGAACAACTGGGCCCAGATGTCATATTCACACACTAAAGAATCCACAAACCTCTCTTTTTTCTAGAAAAGACATGCATACTAGCATGCTGTGCATATTCTCAGAGTTTATTTCTATTTCATCAGCATAATATATTTCTAAATTTGTACATTTTCAAAAGAAAATGGCAGTGAAGCTTGACCATGTAGAACCATGTGCGTGTGTGTATATATATACTAAGATTCCTGAAGCTAAAAGATATGGTCGGTTGTGTATATATTCTTATGACCTGGGATCATATTGCTCCATTCATTGCATATCTATACCATAACATAATGGAAATGTCAGTTCAGGAAGGCTTTTGTGCTCAGCGGGTGTGCTGGAGACACTGGTCATTCAAATCGAACAGAGCAGAGACAGACTGTTGTTTTGTCTGCCTGTAATTTAATGCTTTTCTGCTGCATTACCTCATGGCTTCACCGCATGCCATCAGCACGAGCCGTAGCCATCCGTCAACACCCTCACACACACACACACACACACACACGCACGCACGCATTCATTAACAAAACCAATCACTAATGTTTCACAAGGCTTTATTTACTCCCATGCAAATGTGAGAAATATTCATTGTGTTTTATCGAACATACTCATCTCTGATTGGATATCGGCTTTGTTAAAACCTGTGAGGTTTATATGTCCACGAGTCGGATCAAAGACGGTCAAAACAGCTGTTCTTCAAAGGATCTCACAATGATAACAAAGACATTTTCGGGATCCTTTGAAATCCCCAGAAGTTGGGCCGAGTTCTGCTGTTAATGTCGGAATGGATCTGCATGCGTCCATGACTCTAGATCTGCTTGTCTGTTCTTGTACGTTTGTCTGTGTGTGGAGTTATCATTGTGTCCGTACAGTATGTGTGTATTATAATGCTCGCTGGGTAACTAGAGCTGTAAGAATGGGAGAATGCCTCGGATTAGCCGGCCTGGCATCAGGTATGCGGCAACTGCAAGCCCCGGGGCATCCAAAGTATACAGAGCATAGAGAGTAAGGTATGTGTGGGAGTGTATTAAAAAAGTATAGAAATGTGTGTGTAAGAGAGAGAGACAGAGAGAGATGTTTTAGGGTGGTGAATGTGATTTAATCAAGTACAACATGTTTGCATCAAAATGTGCATCAACAACATTCCAATCAACCAATCAGATTTGATATAATTTCCCTTTATGTCAAGCTTTGGATTACAATGAGGGTTAGGGGCTTATTCACCTATTTCCCTCTGATTTTAGGGATAAGTTATGGGTAAGGTTGGGTTTAGCGGTAGGAATAGGGTTAGGACTAAAACAGGAATGTTGTTCCAGGATCAACAAAATATGTCTTATTTGGCAAAAAAAACAATGTGACCGTTTTAGGGTTGTCAAACATACCGGTACTAAAAAACAATTGACGGTAGCAGCATTTCCGCAGTAGGCTACCGTACAGATTACCGGGTATATTCGTTACCCGCTGATAGACACTCTCTCTCTCGTTTGTGTTTGTTTGAGCGCTCTCTGAGCATCAAATGTTTCTATTTACAGTGTGTTTTTACAAGCGTTGAGCATTGTAGCCAATCACAATCAAATCTGTTGAGCACATGAACGCAATTGCCTATCAGAGATTCTGGTCAGTAAGTTAGTCAGAATCCTCTTAAAGGCCCTTTCAAAGGCCCCCCCCCACCGGACGCGTAACGAAAAAGCGAAGCGAAAAAGTTAATATTTTGTTAGCGTCAAAACCATTCACATCAGCCGCGACACGAATTTGCGATGTCTGTGACATTTCAGAGCTCCAACATTCCAAAACATTTGCGGCGACAGCTGAGAAAACACGGACACTTCATCATCCAGTGAAGACGAGCTTTTCATTTTATTTAAAAGACCGAAAAGAAGGTTTTTGGTGCACCCAGTCTTAAAAGAACAGAGAGTCTGAAGGGGAGTATGCTTATCTTGTACTGGAGCTAAAACTTTATCATGGCCGGTTCCGCACTTACTTTCAAATGTCCGTGGGACAATTTGAGGAGCTCCTCCAGAGACAGTAGCACCGCATCTGACGAGACAAACCACACCCTTCAGGAACCAATCGATCTGGAGCAGCTGTGTTTCAAGCTATTCATCACAAATGTACACATTTAAGTGCCACAGTCGTACTGACAGAAACACATTCTCTTTACATAGCCGCCGACACAATTAGGTTTAGAAAAAAATCTACGAGTTTTAACTCAAAAGGTTATGTTATCGTTGTCTGTAGCCTACAGTGGGCAAACACAGCTGCATCTGTACACCTGTAACTACAACTACAGCTGTAATCTCATGAGAAATGCGATACCTGGCAAATGTTAATGTTGATTGAATAGCTCGTGACATCAACTGGACATTTCGTCACCTTTGTTTCCTTGTATGTGATTGGTTTAAGCCTTTTCTGTGGCTGCGAGACTTTCAAAAAAATCGACATCGAAACGAAAAAATTACATATCTTTTTTACGCTGCAGCGTTTGGTGTGGAAGCACTCATTACACAAACAGCTGATCAAAAAATAAAACCATTGCGCAAATTATTTGCGCGTCAAAATCGCGTCCAGTGTGAAAGGACCTTAACACAGCTAAAAAACGCACAATGTTTTTGTTTTTTTGCTCGTGAATCCTTTCTTTATAACCAACAAAGAGTAAACACGATTTACTTAAGAGATTCTTTGTGCAATTAAGAGTTTTCGTGAGAGTTCAGAATATAGTTAGCCTGCGCTTTAGAGATTGACAGCTTTACTGATTATAAAGGGAGGCTCTTCTCTTGCTTTCTGTTTACTACCCATTCACAATCTGAATACAAGTTTAGTTTTTCAAGCTGTAAAGTGCACGGCAAAGTTTCTGGATCGACAACCGTATTTTAATGTGTGGTTGAATTGGAAAATGTGATGATTGACAGTGATAACCAACGGACGAGACAAACGGGACAAAATTTTTTAAGAACTTAAAGCTACACTGTGTAACTTTTTTAGTCTATTCTAAGCTAAAAACACTTAGTTCTTTCAAAAATATATGTGCTCATTAATGTATATTTACTTCTTTCAAGTAATAAAGTATTCTCGTAAGTTTATAATATGCCATTGAAAATACATAAGGTAATGGGGTCTAACGGTGGTCGCCATGTTGCCCCTCCATCTTGAAAGTACATTAGCCAAAGAGGGACATACCCGTAAATTCAAGCTTCGCCTTTGGCGTTTTAACCGGTTTTAACACTTGATGGCACTGTACAAAATTCTCTGCCTCGCGCATATGCGCGTCAACTTGTTCAGACTTGTCTGGTGCATGTGCAGAGAGTTTTCATCTCAGCAGCGTCCAGTAACAGAGTTATATGGAGTTTTCCTGGCTTGTTTATTCCTCAAAAGTCTGTTTTTCCTTGTGTGGTATTTCTGTGCGTTAATAACTCCGTAAGTAATAATAGTTATTGTCATTGTAGATGTGTTTCAGAGTGTGTCATCACGTAATTCAGTTGATGTCACCTCAGAAGTATTTTTGTGTCAACATACAATAGCATAATGCTCACCTATTTTGTTATCAACAATGTTTATTCGTTTATAGAAAATATTTGATTGTAATGTATGTTGATGGAAATATGTATCAGGTCTGATCGGCATATTAACAATTGTTATACAGAGCGCACTGCAGTGCTAACGTTAAAGCGGCGCACACACTTTTGTAACCGGACACCGCTTGTTAGCAGCAGCAGCGGCAGCTCCGCTCCTTTTAATGCAGCTGCATTTAGCGCCTATATATGGTACAATAAGCTCTGGTTTACGGTTACATTATACAAATGTAACTTATAAGTATACCGGTAGTTATACAGTTCTTAACTGTGTATGTATATTTACCATCCTTATTTGTTCTCTCACAGAAACCACATTTATGTACATATCCACGCAAACCTGTTTATGCCTTGCAATTGGATGACTGAATAAACATTACTATCATCAAAGTTCACTCTGGATTAGCTGCAGTTCTTTCTAGCTGAATAATTAGGCCAGTTGAGTTCCAACGGTCCCACTGCGCACAGAATATCCCACAGGCACCGTGTCGAATGTGGACGAGGTCGAGCTGGAATTCATGTTAATCTTGGTCTAAATCGGCCACCGTAGGAGTTAAAACGAAATCGGAATTGAGAGGAACAGAAACTAAAATTCACTGGATGGTCATATACCTTTTCACCACTAGATGGGGGAAAATATCACACAGTGTAGCTTTAATTCAACAGTTTTTGCTCTGGTACCGAAATTGGTACAGAGAACCGTGAAATTTTACTGGTATTGGTAACGACTACTGAAATTTTGGTACTGTGACAACCCAAGCAGGTTGTTAGCAGGAAGTTTTAGGCCAAACTCAAATTAACAGTTTTACAAATGTACTTTAAGACACAGATTTGTTTTCACGATACTTCTCATTTATTTTGACATTTGTTGAATACAGAAACTAAAGCTACATTTGTTGCACCTAGTGAACCTCCATTGTGGACATAGACTTTCCAGATCAAATAACAGATTGATGGTTGAAGTACTGCAGGCATCTTGTTCTATTTAGAGAATTTAAACTACCGAGATCCCAATCCAATTCGAATAGTTATTTTGTGTGGTACGATTGAGTGCAGAAGAATTACGGAAACCCATCCTACAGTTTTCTAAGAAAACTCCAAGTTCCTCCTTCTGAGTCATGAACAGACTTTTCATGAGTTATTGAATTGGCCTGACAGGATGTTGACTTTGAATTGGAGTAAAAGGAAAAGGAAATGACTGAATTGCATTTCGAAGAAATTCAACACAGTCACTCAAACATTTTGTGACGAAACACAAACAATCATCACATCATTAGTTTTGACGAATTATTCTTATATTTTTCTTTAATATTTATATATTTTTTCCTGAACAGATAATACATATTTCTCTCTAATCTAAGTTCAGTCACATCAAAACAAACTTCATTAAAATCAATATTGAGAAAAGAAACTTGGTGTCAATTAAATGTTTCCTCATACAATGTAAGTTAATTATTTTTAATATAATTAACTGTATATAAATTATAAAATATATGTTTATAGGTAGCATTTCAAACATTAATGGCAACACTTTGGTATATTATATTGTTAGTTTCATAATCATGGACTTTTAGTTTGTTTTCATGTTCATCATGTGTTCCTTTGTTCATGTGTATGTGTCAGCTGGGTTCACTTAATTATCCTCATTTGTGTTTGCTTTATAAGTTGGTCCCTTACACTCAGGCTGAATCCGACGTCGCCCCCCTATACCCTCAAATAGGGCATTATTTGAAGGGACAGCCATTTGTAGTGGTGTCTGAAACTATAGTGGATGTTATTGAGTGCACTCATTCAATCCCACATTACACCGCAATAACGAGTGTACAGCCGATGTACACACAACAGCTGTCCGAATTCACTCACTCGTTTTCATTCACTCTTTCAAGTGAACTGTATCTAACGTAGGGAATAGTGAATGAGGGTTTAGCGGGCGATTTCGGAGTCAGCCTCAGTCTCTGTCCCATCACATTACGTTAAGTTGTGCTGTGTGTTTACCTGTCTGCCTGTTTTGAATTACCTGAGATTAAACTAAGTTTTGAACTGCGTCTTCGTCTGTCTGCCTGCAAGCAAACTGTGACAGTACCAACACAAAATGATGCATAATTACAAATAACTAATCGTAATAGTAAGTACATGTAGTTAATTAATATTACTCAGTACTTATTTGAGTAAGTACAATGTAACTATGTTACTGTCAGTCACTGTTTGGATGTTGGAGTGAAGTTAAAAGTTGGATAACTTTCTTCAATTAAATGACTCTAAGACGGAAGTGTTGGTTTTGGACGGCCTGAATGTGCTAACATCTTCTCAAAATCCCTTAGTCCTGCTGTGACTAACTCCGTTAGTACTCATGCATGGAATCTAATCATCATTTTTGACCTGGCTCTTACATTTATGCATTTAGCAGACGCTTTTTATCCAAAGCGACTTACAGCTGAGGAATACAGGAAAGCGATCCGTCATGAAGAGACGAAGAAACACAAAAAGTGCCTGAAATACTACGTTTTGGACATTACTTTTAATGAAAAACAAAACAAATTAATTCAGTAGTTTTTTTGTTTCAAAACGTAAATCGATAATAACAGCTTTTTTTGCAGCAGTGTAAAAGTCTTTACTGCCACTATTTTTTTGTTTTTTAAATCTTACTGTGCCCAAATCATTGAATGGTAGTGTATTCATCAAGAAACATTTCCATAATGTGAATTGAAACATTCAAAGCAATATGACATTGCCATATAGAAAATCAACCTCTATTATTTCAGGAGGTTCAGACAGGAGAGGTGAAGAAAGAAAGAATCAAAAAGTGACAGATGAAAGAAAACTACTTGTTCAGGTCAGCTGCACGTGTGCATATCCATGAATCATTAGAGCCTAGTGCTGAAAGCTCACGTGGGAGGACAGGAGAGATGGCAGGTGGGTACCCATAATGCCCCTGCACAGTGAGCGATGGTTGAAAAGAGCAATGATGCCTGCAGTGAAAGGTCAGAGGGAGGGGGAGGATAATGAACAATATTTTTTTGCTGTGTCCTCGAATGTAGTTTTCACTCTCTTAATATTACACAAATTTGTATTGGTGTAATAATAATAATGATATATTTATATATATTTTATATATACTATATATATATTAATATATTTGTACTATAAAGGTGCTGGTCATATAATTAGAATATCATCAAAAAGTAGATTTATTTCACTAATTCCATTCAAAAAGTGAAACTTGTATATTATATTCATTCATTACACACAGACTGATATATTTCAAATGTTTATTTCTTTTAATTTCGATGATTATAACTGTAGTAAACGTTGTTTGTACGGGAAGAAGGAGGCGGGAACCGGCGGACAATAAACAAACTTTTAATCAAATAAACACAAAATAAAATGGCGGCGACAGCCCCTCACGGTCGACTGCCGCCTACATACAAACAAACACAAAATAAAAATAAAAAGCTGCAGCCCCTCACGGACGACTGCAGCGGATAACACAACTAAAATAAAACATAACGCAAATTCCAGGCCTGGTCCTCTCTCGTCCCTCACTGTCGTCACTCCTCCTTTATACTCCCTCACTCCTCCGCAAGGGCCGAGATCGCTGCGGCTCGCAGCTGGCGCTCATCCTCTCTGATGAGCGCCGCCTCGTCCCGCCCTCACGGTCCCTCGGCCTCGCTGCTCGCCACAATAACTGACAACTAAGGAAAATCCCAAATTTAGTATCTCAGAAAATGTGAATATTGTGAAAAGGTTCAATATTGAAAACACCTGGTGCCACACTCTAATCAGCTAATTAACTCAAAACACCTGCAAAGGCCTTTAAATGGTCTCTCAGTCTAGATATTTAGGATTCACAATCATGGGGAAGACCGCTGACTTGACAGTTGTCTAAAAGACGACCATTGACACCTTGCACAAGGAGGGCAAGACACAAAAGGTCATTGCAAAAGAGGCTGGCTGTTCCAGCACATTAATAGAGAGGCGAAGGGAAAAAAAGATGTGGTAGAAAAAAGTGTACAAGCAATAGGGATAACCGCACACTGGAGAGGATTGTGAAACAAAACCCATTCAAAAACGTGGGGGAGATTCACAAAGAGTGGACTGCAGCTGGAGTCAGTGCTTCAAGAACCACTACGCACAGACGTATGCAAGACTGGGTTTCAGCTGTCGCATTCCTTGTGTCAAGCCACTCTTGAACAACAGACAGCATCAGAAGCGTCTCGCCTGGGCTAAAGACAAAAAGGACTGGACTGCTGCTGAGTGGTCCAAAGTTATGTTCTCTGATGAAAGTAAATTTTGCATTTCCTTTGGAAATCAGGGTCCCAGAGTCTGGAGGAAGAGAGGAGAGGCACACAATCCACATTGATTGAGGTCCAGTGTAAAGTTTCCACAGTCAGTGATGGTTTGGGGTGCCATGTCATCTGCTGGTGTTGGTCCACTGTGTTTTCTGAGGTCCAAGGTCAATGCAGCCGTATACCAGGAAGTTTTAGAGCACTTCATGCTTCCTGCTGCTGACCAACTTTATGGAGATGCAGATTTCATTTTCCAACAGGACTTGGCACCTGCACACAGTGCCAAAGCAACCAGTACCTGGTTTAAGGACCATGGTATCCCTGTTCTTAATTGGCCAGCAAACTCGCACTATCAGAGCAACCTGGGCTCTCATAACACCTGAGCAGTGCCACAGACTGATCGACTCCATGCCACGCCGCATTGCTCAGTAACTCAGGCAAAAGGAGCCCCAACTAAGTATTGAGTGCTGTACATGCTCATACTTTTCATGTTCATACTTTTCAGTTGGCCAAGACTTCTAAAAAATCCTTTCTTTGGATTTTTTTCTTTGGGTCTTAAGAAATATTCAAATTTTCTGGGATACTGAATTTGGGATTTTCCTTAGTTGTCTGTTATAATCATCAAAATGAAAAGAAATAAACATTTGAAATATATCAGTCTGTGTGTAATGAATGAATATAATATACAAGTTTCACTTTTTGAATGGAACTTTTTGATGATATTCTAATTATATGATCAGCACCTGTATATTAATGCTGCAGTCCATAAGTGTTGCCTCTTTGTCGCCATCTCTGTTTGAAACCTGCAATTGCAGTTATTTGTGGAATTATCATCTTTACGTGGGTTGTGCATTGGCACAGCTCCTCAGCGCGGATGAATCTAATGTTTTGAGGAGTATGTGTGGCATGTGTGTCATTCATCGCCGCACCGGTGTGGATATACTGTACTTTGGAATCACAGATTCTACATCTTGGAAGTATGACCAAAATAAGAATTTTCACCGGAAAATGTAATCTGAACAAGTAGCCTAAGTAACATGTCTGCCACTTTTGTTCTGACCAACTGAGACCAATTGCGCTATCAACGGTGATTGAATCTAGCGATCGCTTAGTTCATATCACAACAAACCGTGCAAATTATTATCATTGATATACTTTGGTTAATGTTAACAACATTAGTATTGCGTGACTACGTGTATTTAGTGTGTATTAGCGTTTCCTGTAGATTTACATTTCTGTACAGTCTAATCTTTTGCTTTTGACTATGGGTGAATCTCCAGTTTTCCCTGATGATTGTCGTTTGGTCCTTTCTGGATTACAATCTCCCATCAAAACGATAAATTTAATTATTCCAGCTGCTGTGAGAAAAGACTATAAATGATCCGCCACCTGCAGCATCCTCACATGCGATAGCCTAATAGCCGGACTCCTTCTTTATGTAAACAGACGTGACGCAAAGACGAACGGCACCATGCTCGATTTTCCCATGGAAAGCAACCAGTCCCACTCAAATAATTACACATTATTAAAAGCTTACCGTTGTGAATCGGGCTAAGTTAAGGAGATAAGTTTGAACACTGGCTGGTTATGTTCTTGCTGGTTATGTCAAAAATAGGTTTTGGATCATTTTTTACCAAAAAAAGTTACGGACTGCAGCTTTAAAGGATTAGTTCACTTTTAGATAAACTTTTGCTGATGATTTACTCACCCCCATGTCATCCAAGATGTCCATGTCTGTCTTTCTGCAGTCGAAAAGAAATTAAGTTTTTTGATGAAAACTTTCCAGGATTTTTCTCCATATAATGGACTTCAATGGGCTCCAAACGGTTCAAGGTCCAAATAACAGTTTCAGTACAGGTTCAAAGGGCTTTAAACGATATCAGACGATGAATAAGGGTCTTATCTAGCGAAACGATCCGTTTCTGTGAGAAACCGAGCAGTATTTATGCTATTATTTTACCTCTTATCAGACGAACATGATCATCTCTGAGCTCCGCCATTACTTCCACTAAGTGAGGTCAAATACGAGCCTGGTCATAGATACATCGATCGTAGATGCCTCATTCTACTGATCCGTGCAAATGCTAATGAGGCATCTACGTATACATCTATGACCAGGCTCGTATTTTGGCCTCACTTAGTGGAACTTATGGCGGAGCTCAGAGATGATCACATTCGCCTGATAAGAGGTAAAGTAATAGCATAAATACTGCTCGGTTTCTTGCAGAAACTGATCGTTTCGCTAGATAAGACCCTTATTTTTTACCCGTTTGGTATCGCTTAAAGCCCTTTGAAGCTGTTCTGAAAGCTGTCCGTTTGGAGCCCATTAAAGTCCATTATATGGAGAATAATCCTGGAATGTTTTCATCAAAAAACTTAATTTCTTTTCGACTTTAGAAAGAAAGACATTGACATCTTGGATGACATGGGGGTGAGTAAATTATCAGCAAAAGTTTATTTAAAAGTGAACTAATCCTTTAATTAAATATATTTTATATAAATATAATAATTGTATTATAACATGTACTTTTGTAATATATGCTTTTATATAGCAATAATATACTATAAAATAACATTATTTTTATTATTATATTTTTTTAATTTACATCAAATACAACAATAATGTGTAATATTCAAACCATTTTACCTTTGTTTCCTACAGGATTTTCATGTTTTATTTGCTGCTTTTTTGGGCTCTTTGTGATTCATGAATTATTAAAAATGTTTATAGTCTGCTATGTTGCAAGAATAGTGTAAAAATGCATAGCCTACAGGAGAATTGATTAAATATTAGTTCAATGGTTAAATATTTTAGTGTGATAGAAGAGTGTTTTAGAGCAATTACATCTCCAAAATGAAAACACATCACGGAAAGCATCACATTCTATTTGAAGCGTCATATTTGCGTATAAAAGTTTGATTCCCATGCAATCTTAGTCGTAAACATCATGAAAACATCTGACTGTAGCTGTAACATCCGACATGGAATGTTTCAAATATATTGCAGTTGAGCATATATTTTTTTCTTCCAGATGAAAAATGCTTTGCATCTCATGGCGTTTGTACTTCACACAATCGCTTTTGTCCGTCTACACTGTGTGACTGTCGTCTCAAACCACTTCACAAATCTCTTCCTCCTCTGGCGGTGACCTCTCTCTGGGTTTGTGGTTCACTTTCACTCCACGGCGCACACACACACACATGCTTTATACACAGTGTAATGAGGGGTTTGGTGGTTGGTTTGGGAGGAGCAGACAGGCATCTCTCTTTGCCGAAGGGAAAAGCCTCCTACTCTCCGGAACATTCCAGATGAGCTCACACTCGCCTGCCGGAGATGCGGAAAGAGATGAGACCATGAAAAAGCTCTTAAGTCAGTGTGTCGGTGCAACAACAAAGAAAGTTCTGCAAACGTTTACTAACCCTCATGTCATTCCAAATCTCTTTGACTTACTTTCTTTTTTGCTCGATCTTATATTTGGAAATGGCTAAAATATATATCTCAATGAATGAGAGAATTGAAGGCGGTGTAAGCTGAATTACATTCAGCTCTCTGTCCACACACACACACACACTACAGGAAGTGCTGACTCTGCAGGGTATATTTAACACGCTCGCCCATGTTTACGGTGAGCAGACTCCGGATGTGTTCCTGCTCGCTTGTGTGTGAACGCGAGTGTGTGCGTATGCACAAACTTAAGCTGGACACTTGAGTCACACTTATAATATATGAATATCAAATACACTACCATTCCAAAGTTTGGAGTTGTTTAGATTTTTTTTACGTTTTTGAAAGAAGTCTCTTATTAGGCTGCTTTAAAAAAAAAAATCAAAAACAGTAAAATTGTGTAATATTAAAGTAATATTGTGAAATATTGTTTCAATTTAAAATGTCTCTTGTATTTGAATATATTTTAAAATGTAATTTATTCCTGTGATGCAAAGCTGAATTTTCAACATCACTTCAGTGTCACATGATCCTTCAGAAATCATTCTAATGTGATGATTTGGTGCTCAAAAAACATTTCTTATTATCAATGTTGAAAACAGTTGTGTTTCTTAATATTTTTGTGGAAACAGTGATTTTATTTCAGGATTCTTTGGTGAATATAAAGTTCAAAAGAACATCATTTGTTTAAAATAGAAATCTTCTGTAACATTTTATGTCTTTACTGTCACTTTTGATTCATTTAATTTTATTTCAAAGAAATTGTATCGATCCCAACAGTGGTGTATAGTAAAAATCAAATCATTTAAAGATAGCAAAGTTATGAAACAATATACATTGTCTTCTGATGCTCAAGCTCACGTTTTAACCTTACTTTCTGTTTTGAACTTCACTGGTTTACCATCAAAAGATGTTGTGAAATAAACTGCCTGGGGGCTTGAATTCTCGCCTCTCAGGTTCTTCCTTCTTAGCTAAATATGCCCGAATGAGTTCTAACCTGCCAGAAACCATCTGAGAGGTTATTAAGTTCTGGAGGATTTTTTTCACATACTCTTCTCCTCTAATAGAATCCAAACAGTCTGTGATAATACAGCCATAATTCATTTTGGAGAGTATGTGTCTAATTCTTATTCAAGGCTTGGGGAGTGAATGTAACTCATTCAGTTATTTGGGGTAAATATAACTATTTTGTTGCGTGGAATGCAATCCATTGTTGAGTGCGACAATCCATCCTTTCAAGACAAATCTCAACTTTGTGGAAAATATCATTATATATATTTAGCATGAAGTGCTGATTTGGTTTTAAAGAAACATTTCTTATTATTATAGAAACAGCTAAGTTTACATGGACATGAAATCATTCCGATCGATGAGTCCGAACGGTAAATAAGTGATTGGGTTGATGTGCGATTTATATGGCTACGTTCCATATACGTCAGTCCAAATTTTTGTGCATATTTGATTGAAATCCAATCAGATTTAGCAAGTGTGAATGGCAAGAAAATCACATGAAAGCGACATCCATATGTGGTTTGAAATCCTATTCAAATCGCATTTCTGGAAATCTGTTTCAGTCTAACTGCTCTTGTTATGACTTGTTATAGGAAACTTAGTATATTCATCCAGTGTACGTCAAAAAGATCAAATCCGATTTGAAGCTTGACGTAGGCTGCGTTCACACTGTCAGTCCGAATCTGATTATTTGTGTATCCGTTTAGAATCTGATCTAAAATGATTGACTGTCCACATTGTGTATCTCAACTGTTTAGATCCGATTTGTGTGTCCATGCCGCTCTTTCGTTTTCTGGAATATCTGCTTTGGTTTCTATGGCAGTGACATTGTGTTGGTAGGTGTACGCCAAAAACAACAACAACTATAACATGGAGGGGTTTACAATACAGATGTTGTCTTACATGGCAATGTGTAGCCACTGTGCTGGACTACTGCGACTTATGGGCCAGCGGCAGAACCGTAGGAGGCTGGTATGTGTGGCTTTATTTCATGCTGTCGTCGGGAAAAACTTCCAGCATGTTTTCCGTTGTCGGGGCAGACTAACCATCCGCCTACCATTGCTCATTTTCTTTGTTTTAGAAAGCAGACTTTATATTTATCTATTTCGGGTCTTAATTAGGAGACGACGAGCTCATGAAGCTTTGTCATGAAGTCTTGCTCAAAAGTTTACACACCCCTTGCGTAATCTGTGAAAATGAGAATAATTTTAACAAAATAAGAGGGATCATACAAAATGCATGTTATTTTTTTATTTAGTACTGTCCTGAATAAGATATTTTACATAAAAGATGTTTACAGTCCACAAGACAAAACAATAGCTGAATTTATAAAAAATATCAAAAGTTTATGAACACTTGATTCTTAATACTGTGTCGTTACCTGGATAATCCACGGCTGTTTTTTTTTGTGATGGTTGATCTTGAGTCTCTTGTTTGTCCTGAGCAGTTTAACTGCCCAGTGTTCTTCAGAAAAATCCTCCAGGTCCCGAAAATTCTTCAGTTTTCCAGCATCTTTTGCATATTTGAACGCTTTACAGCAGTGGTTTTGAGATCCATCTTTTCACATTGAGGACAATTTGTCTTCTGGGAAACATGCACGTATCTTTTGTTGATTCCGAAGGGCACTACTAAATAAAAAATAAAAAAATAAAAAAAAAAGAAATATATATATATATATATTAACAAAATTTGGACATCTTCATCCTGTTCAAAAGCGCATTTAAAAAATAACAAGCATGATTTCATCTCTTAAATGTCTTAGTGTGTGTTTTGGTCATAATTTAGAATTTTTGTAATCTAGTTTCAGCTTTTTATCTCATAATTAGGACTTTAATCCTAATTTTGACTTTAAATCCAAAATTTAGAATTTTTTACTAATTTCAACTGTTCATCTCACAATGACTTAGCATGTCATATTTTTGACTTTTTATCTAATAATGAGGACTTTTAAAATTATATTTTCAACATTTTATCTTACAATTATGAGTGACTTAGCATGTCGTATTTTCGACTTAGCATGTCGTATTCTCACTATTATGACGTTTAAAATCATATATTTGACTTTTTATCTAATAATGAGGACTTTTAAAATCATATTTTCAACATTTTATCTCTTAATTATGACTTTATGATAATTGAAATGAGCTGATCAGTAATATAGTTGAATATTTAATCTCCCCAACTGAGCAAGCCAAAAGCCAGAGGAACCAAAACTCCATCAGGTGACATAATGGAGAGAAAAAAAAACCTTGGGCTCAGTCGGGGTGCCAGTTCTCCTCTGGCCAACGAACAAACAGTGTATGATTATGATTCTGCCAAACATTACATTCATTGAATATATTCGAAGGATCTGAGTCTTAATGCATCTTTTTTTTCTTTTCTTTTTTTTAAAGGTTTGGACCTTTTTTTAATAGTTTTGTTTGATTCCCTCAATTGTCCTGTGTGAAAAGATGGATCTCGGAGCTAGTGTTGAAAATGCCTGCTTGATATTTTTTTGTGGAAACCGTAATGCATTTTAAAGGATTCTTTGATGACTAGAAAGTTAAAAAAGAACAGCATTTAATGCAGCAATGTAAACGTCTTCTGTAACCAAACAGATTTGAACATTTATACCCATGCTTCTCGTCTTTTTTTTGTGTGCTTTTTTCAGTTTATGTTGAAAGAATTAATTGGATTACACCCAAATCAGACAAACCAACAGAATACATCCTGGAGGTGAGTTTTGTGTCAATTTACAGTAAGTTTACAGTAACCGTTGATCAAAATCTCCTGCATATTATCTATATTGTATCTCCAGGTCCTTTCTGTAGTTGTCATATTTTTTTTACAGAATAATTGTAGCCAAAATGTAAAATGTAGTTGGCATTTAATATGTTTGTCATACTTTTCTCTTGATTTGAAGACCTTGTGGTCCGACTCCACTTTGTCGACTGTCAGCAAAACCCCTCAGGAAGTGCTGGAGTTCATCTCCCAGGTGAGTGTGTGTCATGTGTGTCGTTACATGCGTGTGAGAAATGTTGAGCTAGTGTGTAAAGTCGAAAAGTCTTAGAAATAAAACATTAGCATTCCTTTTCATCCTAATTTCTTACCCATCACTGGAACCGCCGGAAAGTTGCGTAGTCGTAAAGTGCTTTGACTTTGAACCAGTGAATCTTTACAACCTGTCAGCGCTCAACAATGAACAGTGTGATTGTGTCTCTGTTCTCTCTCTTCAGCTCTCTCAGCTCTTTCCTGATGAATGTCTGGAGAAACTTCTGCCTCAGATGCCTGGACTTGATTCCACTCATGAACTAGATCCTCGGTATTTCTGCTTCTGAATCCTAACACGAAATGCGCAAACAGATACACTAATTCTCATTTATTTATACGTTTTTTTTCCTCCATATTCACAATATATTTGCAGACAGATCGTTTTAAAATTCAGTTGCAAAAATACTGTGGCATTTTTTTAATGAATTCAAATATGTAGTAAAAATATATGTGGGGAAATGTTGTTTATTCATCTATATTGTTTTATTGGTGCATATAAATGAAAATACTCATTAAATAAAATGACTTAACTTTATTATTAATTTTTATAGCAAATATATAAATACTGAGATATCATTCTCACTCTCTTTATACTATCGTTAAGAAGGTTTAGGGTCAGTAATTTATTTTAAATAAATTAAGTTACAGCAAAAATTCATTAAATTCAGCAAAAAAAAATTCTACAAAAATATTAAGTAGCACTGTTTTTAAATTATTACTGTTTAATAATAATAAAATGTTTCATGAGCACACACACACACACATAAATGTAAATATATATACACGCTGATCAGGCATAACATTATGACCACTGACAGGTGAAGTGAATAACTGATTATCTCTTCATCAGAGCACCTGTTTGTGGGTGGGATATATTAGGCAGCAAGTGAACATAGAAAGGTGTCAGAATACACAGTGCATCACAGTTTGTTGCGTATGGGGCTGCATAGTCGCTGACCAGTCAGGGTGCCCATGCTGACCCCTGTCCAATGCTGAAAGCACCAACAGTGGGCACATGAGTATCAGAACTGGACCACGGAGCAATGGAAGGAGGTGGTCTGGTCTAATGAATCACATTTTCTTTTACGTCACGTGGATGGCCGGGTGCGTGTGCGTCACTTACCTGGGGAACACATGGCACCAGGATGCACTATGGGAAGAAGGCAAGCCGGCGGAGGCAGTGTGACGCTTTGGGCAATGTCCTGCTGGGAAACCTTGGGTCCTGCCATCCATGTGGATGTTACTTTGACACGTACCACCTACCTAAACATTGTTGCAGACCATGTACAACCTTTCATGGAAACGGTATTCCCTGGTGGCTGTGTCCTCTTTCAGCAGGATAATGCGCCCTGCCACAAAGCAAAAATAGTTCAGGAATTGTTTGAGGAGCACAAGTTTGAGGTGTTGACTTGGCCTCCAAATTCCCCAGATCTCAATCCAATCGAACATCTGTGGGATGTGCTGAACAAACAAGTCCGATCCATGGGGCCCTCACCTCGCAACTTACAGGACTTAAAGGATCTGCTGCTAACATCTTGGTGCCAGATACCACAGCTCACCTTCAGGGGTCTAGTGGAGTCCATGCCTCAACGGGTCAGGGCTGTTTTGGCAGCAAAAGAGGACATAATGTTATGCCTGATGTATATATATATATATATATATATATATATATATATATATATATATATATATATATATATATATATATATATATATTTATTTTGTATTCCATATTTTGTTTTACAGGTCATCCAGCTATATCAAAACCTAATACAAAATTGTATTACATTTGTGCATTTTTCCTTAATCCCACAGATGCTTGACCTCTTTTCCGCCTCATGTTCTCAAACACGACAAAGTCAGTTTCTTCTTCAGCACTTCGTCCGCACCGCAGCTCCCTACAAGCACAAGTAAGCCCCTTATTCCCCCCTCGCAATGGTTCATCCCTCCCACATCACCATAGAGGTTTGTTTCAGGACCACACCATCACTTGAGGAAACGGGGTAGGAGTTTGTTTCAGCTCAGATGGAATTTGATTTGACCTGCTTGTGCTGAGAGGCTTCAGAAGTGACCTCATCTTTGGAAACTATTAATAGGACGAAAGGCCACAAGAACCTAGATGTGTCTGTGATGTTATTTTTAGTGGTGGGGGAAGGGACAGAAACCCCCTTGGATAGAAATAAGTGCAACATTCTTATTTCTTGATTATGTGTATTGTAGAATAGTCATTGTAGATGTATTTTTCACCTATGTGAGCTATCAAATACAATGAGAGAGCATTCTGCGATAAACAAACAAATCATTATGGACACTAGTATTATTGATTTTACAATTGTTTACAACTCAATAGCCCATGGTTGGAATATGCAATGCAATATGGTGCAAATGGTCCATTTGGTGCAGTAGCTTGGCCTGTACCACTTTTATAGCTTTAAAACGTCAGTTTTATAGCCTTACCATTGAATTGGGCTCACAGGGGGAAAAAATCAAAATAAAGTGTAAGTAAGGATAAGTCATGGTAAGAGGAGAAATATAATTTCATTTCGATATTTAATTCACGAAACCTGACAAAAAAAATATCCGTGTTCATATTTTACCCCAAAATCATAGGGAGAAATAAAACCCCCATTTCTCACTACTTTAATGCAAAAAAAATTCATTTTTTTTTTTTAAAACAGTAATATATATAATGGTACAATTTTTGTTTGTTTGTTTTTAAATCATTGCATTACAGTAATTTAAATGAATTTAATTTAATATCTAATAAAAATCATATTTTAAAAATCATAATCAAAACAAATGGGTGCATTATGGTATTTGGGGGTAAAATGTGCTTAATTAATGCTTTACATTTTTTTAATTGTAATGGTCCTGAATAGGTATTATTTTGTTACAAATTATATATATTTTTTAAATAAATAAAATTATGCTTTTAATACGTTTTTTATGTAATTTTAAAAATACATTCCTCTTTAAATAAATCTTAATGGTACTAAACAGATGTAATTTTGTTTATAAAAATTATATATATATATATATATATATATATATATATATATATATATATATATATATATATATATATATATATATATATATATATATATATATATATATATATATATATATATATATATATATATATATAAAATTATTCAAATGAATTGCATATTTTGAATTGAATCTTTTCATGTCAAATTATTCTCTATTTCTTAATCACACTTTGTCACTTCCATGTTTTTCAGATCTGGGCTGTTTGCTTCAGTATAGGGGAGCGAGCAGGTGAGTTTAACAACCCCTCAGCCCAAACGCTTTCACATCTTTCTTCTCTCGATCCATAATCCTCTCTCACTCTGTCCCAGGCCCATTTGTGGTGTCGCCAGCATCCAGCCTGTCCTAAGCGTCCATGCCCCCCTCCCGCAGAGCACCCCTTCCCACCTGCCCCCTCTCCCACCTCAGACAGCGGTGGCCATCCTCCCCGGCACTGCTGTACCCATGGGGGAAGGCAGTCCACCACAGACGCACCTCACAAACCCCGGACCCCTACCCCAGCAGCCCAGCCCCGAGCAGAACGGCATCCTGGACTGGCTTCGTAAACTGCGGTTGCATAAATATTACCCCGTCTTCAAACAGCTAACCATGGAGGAGGTACGTGACTTAAAGTGGCTCTTTCCCTTGGTATGAGAATCATCTCTCAGATAAGAGATTACATTTATTGGAAAAGATGTTTAGGGAACAGATTTCGGATATTGCAGCCAAGAAATACATCTTTCCTTCCTAACAAATCTCTCCCACCACAACTTATCTAAATGATGATCTCTTTATTCACTTCCTCAGTTCCTCGCTCTCACAGAAGAGGATCTCAACAAGTACGACCTCACTCAGGGGGCCAAGAAGAAACTAAAGACTCAGCTGGAGCTTCAGAAGTGAGTTTGATTTGTGCTCATAATATGACACTGATGCATTTAAATCTGTGTGTATGATTCCAAAAACCACCTTAGAAACGTTCAGGGTTTTTTTTAACGCAATTATTGCTGCAATGATAAATCGAAAATGTACACAAACACCTCTTACATTTGCTTTCCATGGGTGTAACAACCGCAACCAGCACATTTAGAACCTTTTCAAACTATATTGTTCATTGTAAGTATATATACTACACCGATGACCCAAAATATAATGACCACCTGCCTAATATGCTGTTGGCCCTCCGCTGGCTGCCAAAACAGCACCGACCCGCCGAGGCGTGGACTCTACAAGACCCCTCAAGGTGTCCTGTGGTATCTGGCACCAAGATGTTACCAGCAGATCCTTCAAGCCCAGTAGGTTTGCGAGGAGGATCTTCCATGGATCGAACTTGTTGGTCCAGCACATCCCATTTGGAGGCCAGGTCAACACTTTGAACTGAAACCATGCCTGAACAATGTGTGCAGTGTCCACTGGTCTGCAAAAATGTTTAGGTATGTGGCATGTGTCAAATTTACATCCACATGAATCAGAGCATTGCCCAGAGCATCACACTCCCTCTACCGGCTTGTCGTCATCCCGCAGTGCATCCTGGTCCCATCAATTTGCCAGGTAAACAGTGCACACATGCCGGTCGTCCACGTGACATAAAAGAAAACGGGACTTATCGGACCAGGTGACCTTCTTCCACTGTTCCAAGGTCCAGTTTTGACGCTTGCTATCCCATTGTAGGCGCATTCGACGGTGGACAGGGGTCATCATAGGCAGTCTGATTGGTCTGTGGCTATGCAGCCCCATACGCAACAAAATTTTGTGCGACTTGTGCCACAGTAGACCTTCTGTTGGCTCAGACAGGATAGTTGCCCTCGTGCATCAATGAGCCTTGGGCGCCCGACACCCTATCGCTGGTTTGTGGTTTGAGATACTCTGACCAAGTCGCCTTGCCATAAAAATGTGGCCCTTGTCAAAGTCACTCAGATATTTATTCCTGCCCATTTCTCCAGCATCCAAAACATTGATTACGAGAACTGATTGTTTGCTTACCATCTAATCTACCCAGACTTTAATATGTGGCCTTGTTAGGAGATGATTAACCCTCTGGTGCTCTTCGGTCATTTCTGACCGGAAAATTTTCTGTTTTGAAATGTTAAAAATCACTGCTTCATCGAAATTATATGAAACTTGCATTAGGTATGTAAACACACAAAAAAATTGGGGTCATGATTTGAGCATGCTAATTGGTGGTAAAAAAAAAGTAGCATTCATTGTCTTCGGTCATAAATGACCGACCATAGGAAATGAATGGGAAATCGGCAAAAACACAAAAATATTTGTGTGTACAATCTACAAATCGACCACGATGCTGAAAAAAAAGTACACAGAAGTAAAGGGGTGACACTCTTAAACATCAAGAGTCTGATATTGACACATCAACACACACACGCACACACGCAGAACATCAACACACACACGCACACACGCAGACTTATACACACACACACACCTATGAAAAACAGCCTATGAACCACATTTTACATTTTTAAAAATCACAGCTTCATCGGCAAAATATGAAACTTTGTGACTTTTCTAGCATTAGGTATGTAAACACACCAAAAAATTGAGGGCATGATTTGAGCATGGTAAGTCATAAAAAAATACTCCCACTTGTGCTCTTCAGTCAAAAATGACCCCCATAGGAAATTAATGGGAAATCTGCAAAAACAATCTACAAATCGGCCACAATGCTGAATAAAGTACACAGCAGTAAAGGGGTGACACTCTAAAACATCAAGAGTGTGATATTGACACATCCACTCACACACACACGCACGCACGCACACTTATACACACACACACCTATGAAAAACTGAACCACAGAATCACAGCTTCATCAGAATGATATGAAACTTGGTGACTTTTCTAGCATTAGGTATGGAAACGCACAAAAAAATTTAGGGCATGATTTAAGCATGCTAAGTGGTCGTAAAAAAAATACTCCCACTTGTGCTCTTCCGTCAAAAATGACTACCATAGGAAATGAATGGGAAATCTGCTAAAACACAAAAATGCACAGAAAAAAATCTATATTTCTAAAAAAAAAAAAAAAATCTAAAACTTTATAATAAATAGTCTTTGAGATTTTTTTAATATATATTCAAATCCATCAAAAAAAAAAATCATTAAATGTGTTCAAAAGAGAACTAGGGAATTCTCAAGCCTCTCCATAGAGACCTCTAGTGATTACACACATGGTTGCATGATTTCTTAAGTAATTCCAAAAGAGGGCGCTAATCTGCCTTCAAAAAAAGTTATTTTGAAGGCCTAGTCTCTATTTTAACCTGAAATACTGCAATAATAATAATTAAAAAAAAAATTATTACAAAAGAAAATTGTTGTATAATTTTCAATGGCAAAATTAGACCATAATTATTGCATAAATATTAAAAAAATACCATCAAATCATCTCCAAATACAAAATTAAAAAGAAAAAAGGTGGAGGAAGTTTAATTTTTAGGTGTCCAGTCACTTATGACCGGGAAGACAATCAATGCAACCCCTAAACGAAGAGCACCAGAGGGTTAAAGATACTCACTTCAATTGTGACTGGTCATAATGTTTTGGCTCGTCAGTATAGATCATTTGACACCGAAGAATTATATGATGCTGAAAAGTAATGATGCCGAAAATTCAGCTTTGCCATCACATGATTAAATGACATTTTAAAATATATTACAATAGAAAACTGCTATTTGAAATTGTAATACTATTCCACAATATTAGTTTTTACTGTTTTTTTGATCAAATAAATACAGCCTTTTCAAAAACATAAAATAAAATCTTACCAACCCCAAACGTTTGAATGATAATGTATATATTTTATTTAATACATTAATGTACCATTAAAGAAATAGTTACTTTTTTCCTAGTGAAGAAAAATAACAGCTGTGGGATTGGAACGACACGATGGGGAGTAAATTATGACATGTTTGTTGACACGTTTTTGTAGCATTTTAACAATCTGTGAATTTTCAACCAATTAACAGAGCCTGGTGGTAAATGGCCAACTCACACTATTGCTGAGCAGATCGCTTCCTTCAGATAACAGTTCGGCGTTGAGAGTTCACTGTCAGCACGGAAGTGGAGTAAACCACTATTCCTTGGTGAAAACACACCATTCTAATTCTTTTTCCATTTCTCACATCAGCAAGTTTCCATTGCTCAGGTAGAGCTGTGGGAGCGAAGATATCATACAGATAACAGGAAATAATCCTTAGGTTTTCCATGCCTGGAAACAACAACAAATGCAAGGTTATACTGGTTCACGGGTTTCATTCTAAATTAAACGGTTCCCACTGACACTTAACTAAACTAAAGAGTGTTTATTTTTACTCTACATGGTAATGTGTCTGAACTGGAATGCCCTGTAAGAAATGTGTCCAGTCCTGAACCAGCCTAATTATACAGACCTAGCCATATCATACTATATTTTTTAAAATATATAGTCTTGCAAATCAGACAACTTTGTTCCTAAAATCCCTCTTGAACCAAAGTTGTCAGTATCTACATAGATGATCAGATTTAAGCTGATGCTCTGGCAGAATTATGCACATGCTGTGAGTGCCGGGATGTCTTTGTGCACAGCGCCATCTAGGTGTCATTGCTGGGAAATGATGTTCTCTAAAAAATCTTTGACATTTAGGATAGTCATAAATAGTATATTTAAAAAATATATATGTAATAAACTTAATTTTTGTTTTTTCTTTCAGAGAGAAGCTGGAGAAGAGATACGTGGTGTCTCAGTTTCCTGTTTCCTGTGGTGGGGTTGCCAGAGTGACCCCTTCCTGTCACATCGGACCCCTGACACACATACACCCTGGAAGTGGCACTGGTACACACTCCTGAAAAATCATACTAATTAAATATGCTTTTTTTAACATTTAAATTAAAATATCCAGGTTTTAAGTATTGTCACCTAATTTTTTGAAGTGCAACACACTGAAAGAGATTAAACTCTGTTTTTTTGTATGTGTGTGTGTGTGTGTGTGTGTGTATGTTAAGAGCTACGGGTAGATGTCGAGAACAGCTCGTTGCCCATTCCACGGGACAGCAGTTCCTCCTCGGGCTATTCCAGTGCTCCTTCCAGTCCAATGACCCCTTTATCGCGTGACACTTCCTTCGACCGGGTCAAAGACCCTCACAGACGTAAGATAATTTTTTTTTCTTTACCATACATATTTTTATAACATATTTTTATTAAATTGTCTACAATAAGGTTACATATAGCACACAGAGATACAAAACCCATTCCAAACTGCGTGTTTAATTTTTTTATGTATTACATATTGTATTACAATATGTATTACATTTTATTGTATTACGTTGTATTACATTTTAATTACGTTTGCTTAAATATATAATAAATCAAGAAAGAGATATTTAAAATATCTAATAGTGGTTGATAATGCTTCCGGTTCATTCATTAATCCAAATGGAAGGTCAAGTGTATTGCATTATGGGATGTAGTACCCAGATTACTTCTGTGTACTGCACATTTGGCAAATGTATTTGGTAATTTGAGTATTATTAGTATGCAGTGAAATTTAAAAAAAATATTATTATTGAAATAAATAAATAGTATTATTTATTAATAAATATATTCAAATTAAACCATTAAATATTTTTATAGTTGTATTATTATTGTCATCATATATTTTTAAAAATAAATATAAATTGTTAATTAAATGATTGCATATTTCACTTTTGGTCTTCTGTCAGGTTTGGAGTCTGGTTTGGATCCTGGCGAGAAAGAGCGGTCATGCTTTCTCCTCAATCCTGCGGTATCCACCGGTCCTAGCCGTCCCACTGCCCAAGTCCTCCCAGTCCAGAATGATCCCTCCCAAATGAGTTTGCCCCCTCCCTCCCTGCCCCTCCTTTCCCCAGGCCGGGTTCTCAACTCCCCCCGCAAACCTCGTCCACCCCCTCTCTGTTCAGAAGAACGTCCTAAACCAGTGGGGTCCGGGATTGCTGTCGGTGTCCGACTTGAGAACATTTTCCCTGGGCTGAGTCTTGACGGTTCCCTGGGACACCAGGACATGTCGACCCCCCGTGGGCCCCTCGCGGTGCTTCGTTCCCCTCCAGGTCTCATGGTCGAGACCAGCACTGCTCTCACCGCCACATCTAACACCCTCCACCACGTCTCCCACCCACCTTTACACTTACAAGTGTCTTCTTCTGTTCCACGTACAGGATTGTACCCTTTCTCTACCCCCTCCTCCTGCCCGTCATCATGTTCCTCCACCAGACCCTCTTTCTCCTCGTCCAGCAGCGTTCCTATGGCGGCAGTACCTGGCAATACCTACTGCATAAACAGTACACCCGTGGTCACACCCAGTTCTAGCCCAGCATCCACAGAGAATAGCGGCTACACCTCTGTGCAAGCAAACAGCATTAACTCCAGTTCCTCATTGTGTGTTTGTAGCTCTTGCGGGTGTAGCCGCAACTGTGGCTCCTACGGAGCGCTTCCGGCTAGCTACGCCGGCTACTTTCCACATCCGTTCTCAGGAACGTCAGTGTTCACATTAGGTCCTTTGCTTCATTTCAGCCCTCTCCTCACAGGAAGTGGTACAGCCTCCCCTTTTTCCTACCCCCTGGTGGCCCCACCTATCTACAACAGCAGCCTATCACATGACTCACAACAGAATCTTGTGCTTCCGCCAGTGCAGGGTTTTCTTGGAGGAGGGGTCGGTGTGTACCAGCCCCATGGAATCATGGGAAATGGAAGCTCTGGGCATAAGAAAACAGCGAATGTGTCCTGCTATAACTGTGGGCTGAGTGGGCACCGTGCACAAGACTGCAAGCAACCAGCAATGGACTCTGCACAACAAGGTAACTGCATTGTTTATTAGTAGTACTCGCTAATTGACTACGAACACCTTAGCAACCGCGAAGCAATGCTCTGGCAACCTAGAACTCCCTAATATCAAATTAGCTATGCCCAAGCAACCACCCAAAACACTCTAGAAACCATAGAGCAACTCCCTGGAACCAACAAAGAAATGCTGCCAAGAACATCCCAACCAATGTAGTGCAACTTGCTAAAAACCAGAACACCTATTGCTCAGGTTACTCAGGAACCACCCTAACAACAAAAATTGAGGAATGTGCTATAAAACCATCTCAGGAACCACCCTAACGACCATATAGAACACTCTATCAACCATGGAGCAGTGTACCAAAAACCACTCAAAAAACCCAAGCAAGCACATAGTAAGCCTTTGCAATGCTCCAGAACACCCTAGCAACCATCCAGAATACCCTTGCAACAACTTAGCAACGCCCAAGCAACCACCCAGAACACCTTGCAACTGTCTAGAATAACCCTATTCAACCACTCTGAACATTCTAACAACCATAGAGCAACATTAACAAAACAACACTCATAAATCCTTAACAACCACATAGAAACAACCTGAAAAAAACTCACTACATTTTAACAAATGCAGAGAAACTTTAGAACATCTTAGCAACAGAGAAACCATTCAGAACATCTTAGCAACCACATAGTAACAACCATCCAGAACACCTTTGCACCCTAGTAAGTAGTAACACCCTAGCAACATTTAAGAAATGTGCCATAAACCACTCCACAAACCTTAGGAATCACATAGCAACCTCTTAGAACACCCTAGAAACCATAGAGCAATGTACCAAAAACTACTCAAAAAACCAAAGCAAGCATGTAGTAAGACCTTGTGTATGACCTAGAACAAATAAATAAAGATAAATAAAGCAATTTATTTATTTTTCCAAAATAATTAAAATAAAATAAAAACATAGAAACTAACTGGGGCTCTACTTTAACTTTTTTTGCTACAGAGGTTGAATGTTTTGTAGCACAGGTCAGCACAATTGTAGCACAAGTATAAAATGTACGTTACATCTCATAAAACAACCACAAGTAGCACAGTTTGTCGATTAAACAGGCAGGTGACTGGCAAAAGGACTGATAATGCCTCATACAGCGCACGCAAGATCCAAACCTTAACAAGAACACTTTTCAGACCAACATTTTCTTTCTTTGCCTAAAATAGCAAACTGCAGGAACGTAACACTTATTGCTTAACATTGTCAACTTTATATAGCCTATTATCTCTGACTACAGTCCAAGCAACATCCAATTACAATTCAACCTCATAACAACATTAAACTTAAGTCAAATACAATTTGAAGGAGATCTACATTTCTCATTTTCATTCATGGAAATAACATGGAAAATGTGCCATGCATAGTGGAAGATTTCTGCCACCTGTTGGTAAACAAGCACTTTTAAAATGAAAATGGCATGAAATTAACTTTATAACCAGTAGATGGCTGCAGAGGACCACTCATTAGCTCGTTTGACATAATTATTTTCACAGATTATTAAATGACTATTAAAGAAAACTTTAGTACTTTTATTGTTCTGAAGTATGATGGCAAAGTACAGGAAAAGTCACAAAGTCTCAGGCCATTTAGATGAAGGGAATTATAATTTTTTCTAGAAGGACTAATTATTTAACTACTGTGATTACTTGAAAAAACTAAATTAATAAACAGTTTAATTATTAATACCAATAATGTAATACATTATTTGAACAACGCATTGATAGCTTATTGTAAAAAAAAAAAGTATATTTAACAGTAAAAGCAGCTGAACGTATTCAGCCAATACAGACTCGTTCTTGTTCACTGAGCTATGTTTTGTCCAGTACGTTGAAATGGTTATCGCTGTCAATTATAGCAGTTTCAGGAGGCACTCTTTGAAGAATTTAGCAGATTCACTCCTGTAATTAAATGTGTGTGTCAGTAGCTGGTCGTCTGCATGACAAAAAAAAACTTTATTTAAAGGAACACACCGACTTTTTGGGACTTTAGCTTATTCACCGTATCCCCCAGAGTTAGATAAGTCCATACACACCATTCTCATCACTGTGCGTGCCATAACTCTGTCTTACGCACCCACCGCTAGCTTAGCTTAGCACAAAGACTGGAGGTAAACAGCTCCTGCTAGCCTACTGCTCAATAAGTGACAAAATAACGCCAACATTTTCCTATTTACATGTTGTGATGTGTATGATATTACGCAGCGAAAATAGTCCCCAGCATGCTCTCTGTGCAAGCAGGTTGTCACGTCGGTTATGTTGACGGAAGTTAGCCTGTTTTCAGGTGCTGCATAATATCATTGCGCCTGCTGCACAAAGTTCCTTGATTATTACGCAGGAATGACTGTATAGTTCCTAGTCATATCGGTCTGGAACTTTTTATTTTCCGTCGGTCTTAGTACACGATGTAACTATACACATCACAACATGTAAATAGGATAATGTTGGCGTTATTTTGTCACTTATTGAGCAGTCGGCTAGCTGGAGCCGTTTACCTCCAGTCTTTGTGCTAAGCTAAGCTAGCGGTGGGTGCGTCAGACAGAGTTATGGCACGCACGGAGATGAAAATGGTGTGTATGGACTTATCTAACTCTGGGGGATACGATGAATAAGCTAAAGTCTCAAAAAGTCGGCGTGTTCCTTTAAATTATGAATTGATTATATATAAAAAACGAGAAAAGAGCGCCTGTTTATAACGCGCATAAGCTCACCCAAAACTTTAAACTACACAGTGAATCTCATTTACATCGTACCTAAGCTTTGGTTCCACGAAGAGCGGATTTGCCGGTGTGTAGGTCCCAGCCAGTTAACTTGTGCTGAACAAATACTCTTGTTTTTGAAGGATATTGAGCGGCATCGACTAACCTCACACGCGAACAGTTGGCTACTGCAGCAAATTTATTAATCGCACTGTACAGCCCTGATAAAGCCAAATAGTTATCTTTTGAAGAAAAAAACAACAACACATGTGTTTTGTTTTTGCAGGGATGTTTCGTCTGAAATATTCTCCACAGTCAGACAGCCAGGACTCAGGGGACTAAATGATGAGTATGGACTTTTTTGGACCCGCACCTTCCTCAGTGTGTAAAGACACTTGATGTGAGACCCCCGCTGAGCAAAGACACTATAGTATCTCTTTACTGGAAGATCAAGATTGATCAGTTATGGCTTCCGATGAAAGCCTTGTGCCAAAGAATCACTTCGCAGTGGATCTTTATAAAGGGATGTTCAAAGAAGAACGGTTTTTGTGTTCTTCGGTGCTCTTCACACTGTTCGTTTCACTTGAGATTTGCTCGAGCAAGTCACTGTGGAGCAGCCAACAGTGTATCAGTCAACATTTATGTCATTCTTGGAGGCAAAACAAAGAGTTAAACCAACAGATTTTGCTCGCCAAATAACGTGCAATGATGGCCAAGTCTTTTTGCTCTTGGTGTGACAAGTCAACCTTTGGGAATGAAATACTGTCTGTCTTTTTTTTTCTTCTTCTGGAAATTCATAAAGGACAGAAAAAAAATGGACAATTGAGGAAGTGGAAACGTCGTTTTCCATCTCATAAGGTAACTTTTTAGCTTTTCTGACTACCGGAAATCTTCTTAATCATCATGTGTTATGTTCCTGTTTGTTGTAATCATGGTATATTTGTTAATGTCCCAGTTTTTGCTACTTTTGAATGATATTTTTTATTACTTGTTCCATGTTCTCTTCACCATAAAGGTGCCATGTCAGCGTGACACTCAAATAAAAGACGTTTATACAGTCAAAGCACTCGAGACCGCTGAAGTCGAACTTTTTAATTTACTAGCATTATTAAAACTCTAATGAAAAAGAAGAAATTGCTTCCCATATTTATGAATTTCAACTTCTGAACTGAGAACTGAACACTAGAGGAAACCGTTTGTCACACTAAAAAGGTCAAAGCAGTGGGTTTTTTTCCCACATTGTTTCTCAATTACACGGGCATATCATTTTTCCAAAGTGTTGAAACGGGTCAGACCTACACAATAAGACCCATTTAGCCAATAGATGCCATTCCATTGTTGCTGTTTCAAAGCAAATGGTGATATTTATGATCTGTGTTTTTCAGTCTAGCTGCCTTTTACAGAACATTTCTGTTTTTAATTATAGATCTTGCAGTTGCTGGATATGCATGTTGCCTGATAATGAATTACTACGTGCTGTATGTATTATGTGTAGTATTATTATCGCAGGAAAGCTTTCGACAATGCTGACGCAGCCATTTTGTATCCAGAGGTGAATGTTAATTGAAGATTGATTGTGGAATTTTTGTATAATGTATCAATTTGACACTTTTTAAAATGAATTAAAAATGTTTTTGAGAATTCCGGTGTAAGCCGATTATTTGGACCGATAAGGGTTATGTAATATTATCACAACTTAAAATAACTTTTCTATTTGAATATATTTTAAAATGTAATTTATTCCTCTGATGAAAAGCTGAATTTTCAGCTTCGTTACTCCAGTCCAGTGTCACATGATCCTTCAGAAATCATTCTAATATGATTTGATGCTCATTATAAAACGGTTAGTTCCTGTCCTTGATTCTGATTGGTCAATAGTTGTGTTTTATTATATTTCTAATCTATCTAACATTGTAAATCATGGTTAACTATGGTAAATCATACTAGATCATGGTAAATCATACTAGATCATGGTAAATAATGGTAAACTATGGTAAATCATGCTAGGATCATGGTAAACTATGGTAAATCACACTAGAACATGGTAAATCATGGTAAACTATGGTAAATCATACTAGAATCATGGTAAATCATGCTAGAATCATGGTAAACTATGGTAAATCATACTAGAATCATGGTAAATCATGCTAGAATCATGGTAAACTATGGTAAATAATGCTAGAATCATGGTAAACTGGTAAATCATGCTAGAACATGGTAAACTATGGTAAATCATGCTAGAATCATGGTAAACTATGGTAAATCATGCTAGAATCATGGTAAACTATGGTAAATCATGCTAGAACATGGTAAAATATGGTAAATCATGCTAGAATCATGGTAAACTATGGTAAATCATGCTAGAATCATGGTAAATCATACTAGAGCATGGTAAACTATGGTAAATCATCTGTATTGACTGTCAAACTTAAATTTTTAAACTTCTTTCAACTTAAAACCTTCAAACTTTAAGCTTTAAATTAACTTTTTCAAACTTTCTGGTCTAGCTTTATCAAGCCAACTTCAAAGTTTGTTTACAAACTTTTATCATCTAGTTATATGATAAAACACCACTATGACCGCTTCACCCAATGGTTCTGTGCATAAACTACATAACATCCTTAGCAACCACTCTTAGCAACGTAAACAAATGGTTGATTCTATAATTGCAGGTACATTTTGTGTCCAAAGTAATTTTTATCTGCTTTTTTCAAATGTCTTACTGTCATGGATCACAAGATGTTACAGGCCACAACAATATAATATTTTCTGTAAAAAAAAGTGTCTTATATAACTAATAATCATGATTTCTTGATGTTAAAATTAGTCAGTGTATTTTTTCCATCATGTATCATTGTGTAATCAAAATATTTTATTTTACTTTTGGTAATATTTCATTCATTTTATTTATAAAAGCCCTAAATAGTAATTTCCCTAATTCTACAACAAAATTTTCTTATAAAAATGTCCATAAATCTTGCGTCAATTCTGTTACCGCACCATACTTTGCCTTTAAATTGGTAGAATGAGCTCCCATTACTATGTAAGATGCAGGAAATTATGTCACTTTCCCTCACTGATAAGATCTGAAGCACTGAAAGGTGTGCAATACTATGAGAAAATATTTTAATCTAAAAGTTCTTACACCAAGAGTTATTTTGTAAAACGTCAAAATTGTTACCACAATATCAAAAGGAAAAAAAGATTGATCTCTGACCACACAGTGGTTGTTTCAAATTCTTTTAATCATGATTTCATCAGTGCCATGCGCTCTTAGCATTCATGCTAGCAAGTAGAGTTTTTGGCTAAAATGTTTAAAATGGTCAATTCTGTGACTACCAAACTCTGTTACCAGGATAGAGTTACAATGTTGCCTAATTTGTCTGCAACAGAGTTGACAAACAATACTTTAAAGAAATCTGTTAACTTGAGATCGAGTGAGCGAGTGCATTACCTACATTTAGATAGCATTTTCCTTCAGGTTAGTCCTATGTTCATAATAACAAATCCGTTTGAATGTTCGCTGCGATGAACAGTTAATGGGCTGTAATGTGCCATGACACTGAGTCAAAGCATTTGTCAGTTGTGTCTTGCTCCATGTTCACAACGAGTTTCAGTCCTTTCAATATAAAAATCATCGCTACTGAGTGACTCACTTAGAAAGACAGTCTTTGCCGCCCTCTAACGGCATAATAATGTAACTTCTGTTTCGTTTACGGTCAGGGACTATTTATTTTTTTTCAGCGGAAGGTAGGCTTTTACTGATTTTACTTCATGAAAGTTGCATTGATACATATTTTTTAGCTTTAATATTTGTAATATGTGGTAACCGTTTTATGAAAGCAATAAGTTACTCAAGGCTAGTGCTGTATCGTGAATAAGCATTTTGATTGCCCCCAGGTGGCTGGATGCAGTATAGGTCATAAACCCCGCCCTCTCCATGTAATCTAATGGGACGCGAGTCAAACTAATTAAATTACACTTAAAAAAAATGTTTTTCCAAAGATGGTTTCTGTCATTTTATGCTTTTTTTATCACACTGATGTACGTTTAAGTGTTAGTTTGGTTATTTTTTTAATAAGTTTGATTTTAGTTAGTTATTTAACGCTATATAAACGGGGATGTGACATCATGATTGACAGCTTCTCTGAGCAAAGTAGCCACTGAGGCACCAACTGACTTTTTTCGGGATGAGATTGGAGCTTTAACTTTAACATTTCTACATTTCCATATCTGTTTATTTCATGAGTTGTTCTGCAGTCAACTATACTAACCGATTCTGCAGGTGTATGGGTGGGGCCTTGATACCGCGGCTCCACATCACTACTGCACAAATTCGGGCTCCAAGATGTCAGTGCCATATTTGGACTTTGGCGGCTTCACTTTTTTACAATGGAAGAGTGTGAAGGTGCGTCTATCTTTTTTTACGGTCTATGTTGCCAACGCCCTTCAGCCGTGACAGCACAGCATCTTGTACCTTACAGCTTACATTCTTATTATCATCAATTTCCAAAAAAACTGTTTTCAACATTTTCCTTTTTTTCAGCAATGATTTGAAATTGAAATCTTTTGTAACATTTTAAAGGTCACTTTCGATCAATTTAATGCATCCTTGCTGAATAAAAATATGAATTTCTTTCAAAAAAGTATATTATATAACATTTAAAAAAAAAAAGACAATATTGGTTTAACAGTTATGGATGTATGTTTTCACTCATAAACTAGTCACAATTTTCCTATACCTAACTAATACAAAAGCACCTTTAAATGCGGAGACATTTCCCATATTAAAGTGTATTAAAGTAAAGTATTAACATTTTTGAGGGACAGTTTCAAAGAAAAGGCCAAACAGGATGCATATTCCTCTTTTATTTTTAAAATATCAACAGAAATAGATGTGTAATATTGCTGTAATTCTGAGCAGGAGAAACACAGAAATTAGCTTAGTTCGATAATGAGTTAAACTCTCATTCAAACAGTCACTTTTGTAAATTGCACAATAGTATCACATATGAATGTCTTTTTTTTTGTATACATGAACAAAACATTTCTTTAAATAAGAGCAAGTAAATTGCTCGGGAGAAAAAGGCATCTAAGCTTATCTGTACAGATTACTGTAAAACATACAGATGGAAATAGTACGACAGCTCACGGTTATGTATTTATAAAGGTGTAAATGATCCTCTATTAAAATTGAAAGTCTAAAAAGCGTGCATCTACAAGGGCAAGGATGTTCGGGGCGGGCACCCGTGTCCATGGATTGAGGCCACAATCGCTAAAGCCACATTCATTCGCTCAAAGTACCATTGATTATAATTCAGTTTTCCTTCCTACGCTTGCACTTTTAAAGCTTCACACTACAATCAAAGCAGAATTTCTTAAATCGCTTGCTATTTATTTCCTCGGGTACGTCACACTGGATCATACTTCGGATGTCAAGGCAAGTAGGACATCGTTTTGAACCTTGACTTACCCAATGAGAAGTGAAACCCAAGAACCTCAACGCACATGACCCAATTAGTAAAAAGCTCAAGGGGGAGGTGAAAAGATTTCTGACAGGAAAATGGAACAGCAGAAAACACACCTACAGGTCGAACTCAACAAATAAAGAGATTCGACGGACAACAGGAGGGGTTAAAGGTCACCAGAGTGCGCCGGCAGCAACACGACCCCTCCAAGCTGAAATGGACCTAACGAATAACCTCCAAAACTATTTGGCCGCCTAACGTTACACAAGATGCCATTTCGGAAATGTAACCGCTAAGTTAAACAGATGATTCCATCTCTACGCCCAGAAGTCTTTCGTTCAAGCTTTGTGTCGAGTAAGCCTGGAGCATTAGTCCGACTTACCTTAACCTGTCCTACAACCTAAACACAAATGACTCCTCGTCCATTATGAAAACAGAAGGGAGTCTAGGTTAAAGGGCTGAAAGGTGGAAAGTTAGGATTGAGCTTTGGACTAAAAGTGACCAAATGACTTATCCTGTCTGGATGGGGAATGTGGATAGGGATACATGTAGAGAAAAGGTCTAGAGTTCAGGGTAGGTTGTGTCATTGTCCGAGAGTGAAAGCCAATCGTTTTGCCCTTTTTTTTTTTTTTACTGAGGATGCCCAGTTCCAAATGTCTCCTGGGATGCGTAGACCATGTACAGGAAGCCGTCCTCGTCTCTCTCGCGCTCGTAGACCTCAGAAATGGCAGTGGACACAGATACCATGCTGTGACCGTTGACAAGCAGGAAGAAAGCCTGGTTGGAGTTGAGCTGGAGGCGTCTCCTATTAAAACCAGAAATGTGTTAGCAAAGGTTTTTTTCTTCTTTTCTTCAAAAATAATTATGAAAGGCAAGAGGTAAAAGACATTACCTGATTATCTTAATAAGTTCGCTCATGTTTACGTGGTCAGGAACTAAAAACTTAGTTTTGTCAAGAATCGGCAGTTGCTTCTCTCCCTTGTATCTTTCAATGATGACCTGAAAAAGATTCATTTCAAACTTTAGCATATATGGATAAAAATATTTCATTTGAAGCTGATAAGTTGGACCAAATAGTGAAGGAATACAAAAACACACACATATTAGCACTGTCAAATCAATTAATCGCATCTAACATAAAAGTTTGTGTTAACATAATATATGTGTGTGTGTACTGTGTATAATTATGTATATATAAATACACACACAGTATTTATATACAGAAATATTTGCATGTGTATACTGTATATATTTATATAATTCATATTATATACATATCATTTTTTTCTTTCTTAAATATATACATGCATGTGTTTTTTTAATGTATTTATATATACATAATAATTATACACAGTACACACACACACATTATGTAAACACAAACTTTTATTTTGGATGCGACTAATCGTGATTAATCGATTTGACAGCACTAATATATATAATAATATAATGTATTTATCAAAATTAGTCGCATCCAAAATAAAAGTTTGTGTTTACATAATGTGTGTGTGTGTGCTGTGTATAATTATTATATATAAATACACACATATACATACATACACATATATATACACATTATTTTAAATCGTATATAAAAAAATCTTACTGACCCCAAACTTGTGAATAATTTATTTATTTTTTTATGTAAAAAAAAAAAAAAAAAAAAAAATTATATATATATATATATATATATATATATATATATATATATATATATATATATATATATATATATATATATAATTTTTTTTTTTTTTTTTTTTTTTACATAAAAAAATAAATAAATTATTCACAAGTTTTGGGTCAGTAAGATTTTATATATATATATATACACACTTTAAAATAATGTCTCATGCTTAGCATGGCTAAATTTATTTGATACAAAATTCAGTAAAAAGTCCTATTGTGAGATATTACCATTAAAATTTTCTATTTTAATGTATTAAATGTAATAAATAAATGTAAAAATGTAAAATACAAAATGTTGCTTATTCCTGTGATGGCAAAGCTGCATTTTCAGCATCATTTCTCCAGTGTCACATGATCCTTCAGAAATCAATCTAATGTGCTGATTTGATGCTCAATAAAAAAATTATTATCACTGTTAAAAACGGTTGTGCTACTTAATACATTTGTTGGAAATTCTTTTCAGGATTCTTTTTGAAAGTTCAAAAAGAATAGCAATTATTTAATACAGCAATCTTTTGTAACTTTATAGATGTATTTACTGTCACTTTTGATCAAATTAATGCATAAATATGAATGTATTTTAAATAAAGAGACCCTCAAACTTTTAAATGATATGTATGTAAGTCTTAAATCATAGTTTTAAATTAGATTTAAATATTAACAATGTTAACTTTGTCCACCACTGTCTGGTCAAACTCGTCCATTTAAAAAAACTTTTAATTTAAAATGTAATATTTATGCGTCCAGACTTTCCCACTCAAAAGAGCTGCTCTGGGTGCTGGTTTGTGTCTATTCAGCAGATGGGAAGTTAACCAGTCTATCCTGGTTTAGCTTGAATAACAATTGATTCTGGTGACCCTGAGGCACTGTCAATAGAGGTGACACTTGGCTACAATACCAGTGACTGGTCTTTAAGAGGCTGATAAAGACCCTATACATACATGCAAACGCAGGCATTCATATGCTAGTTGTTTAACTAGGTCTATTGATAACCTTTCTTTTGAGATTATCCATAAGATTAACCTATTATGCCCAATTCACACAGCTGAGCAGGTTTTACACTTTTACATGACCTTTATCCCGAGGTCATCTGCTTTTGGGCCATTTACTTTATTTCTTTTTTGTGTTCTGCAGAAAAAGGAAATCATACAGACTTGGAACGGCATGAGGATGAGTAAATGATGACAGATTTTCTTTTTTAGAGTGCGTGAACTATCCCTTTAAATCAAGTGTTTTGTGATGGTAAATTCTATTTTAAGCACAACTAGAACAAACAGGGTAAATATGACCATGTTCTAATAATAATAATAATAATATTCGTTAAATGTACATTTAAGGGTCTATACTGGTAAAAACTTCCCCTACTAAGTGTGGAAGCCTTTTTAATTGGTCATCAATTTTAATTTTCAGCTCCACAAAACACACACATCTGCTTACCGGGATCTTGTTTGGATGCTGTTCCCGGATCAGCCGTACATCCTCCACCCGCTGCTCTGTGGAGAGGAAGCAGGAGCCAGATATTAGATACAGGCAGATCACAATACAGGACGCATTAAACCACAGACATTTCACTGGACTGGATATGGGTCTCAAGTATCAATCCATTCTCTAATGGGCCAAGTTTAATTGTGTTTAACAGGTCCATGTTAAACTGCTCAGCTCTATTCTGTAGTTGAGTTTCAACCCAACAAGGAAGGGCATCGGTGCAATGAAGGCTCTGTTCCAGATGAAATCGTCCTGTTGGCATTAGAGGCGAGTTTGAGAGTGTCTAAATAATGACAGAATATCTATTTTTGGTAAGCTATCCCTTTAAGGACACACTCAACAAGACTCCAGTGTTTATGTCTGCTCTTCCCAGTTAAATTGCTTGGAATATTAGTTTATTTCTTCATTTGTTCCACATCCTTTTCTCTTAATGAGTTAATGAACAGAAATGTAGAAGAAACAATGAAGTCCTTTGTGTATCATGCTAACTAGACTTTGAACAAAAGACATGACTCAGCTCAGCATGAGTTGACAAGACAGTATCTACAGCAACCATAAAAAACTAAAATGTTGATTCTAGAAAACACTTTAGGAAATGTGCGAGTGATGTTCATGAAACTGAGCACATGTTGCTGATGTATGCCACGTGCATATTGAGCAATTGTGGTGACTTTGGGTGGCTGACAAATAACCACACTCATTTCCGTAAAACTCGTTCTTCAGTTTCGTTTTAAAGATCTGGTTCATCCTTTTTATGACGTTTGATTCACTGTAGCTTAAAGGGATAGTTCACCCAAAAAAGAAAATTAGCTCATGATTTACTAACACTCAAGCCATCCTAGGTGTATATGACATTCTTCTTTCAGATGAATACAATCAGAGTTATATTAAAAATTATCCTGGCTCTTCCAAGCTTTATAATGGCAGTGAATGGCTGTTTTGAAGTCCATGGAAGGGCATCTATCCATCATAAAACTGCTCCACACAGCTCTGGGGGGTTAATAAAGGCCTTCTGAATCGAAGCGATGCGTTTGTGTACGCTGGAACGCCAGTCTTTTTGGAACGCGTGCGACAGTTAGCGGAGATTACAGTTTGTGAAGTATTAAATATGGATATTTTTCTTACACACTCGCATAGTTTTGCTTCAGAAGGCCTTTATTACGACATTCATTAAATCTATGTTTGGTATGTGTGTTCATAAACCTGTTATACCATTACTTCCCCAAGTCATAAACATATTTCGAATCACTGCGAGTCGTCTGACTCGAGAACCTGTTACTGAGTCCGATTCATCAACGTTCGATTCATTGAATTGATTCATTATTAAGACTTCTACTTGAGAACTCACGTAACATCGCTGATAACATTTTCTTGTTTGAGCTGGTTATAACAACATCGGTTGTAAGGTAAAGTGGGTAATTTACGGGCTGATAAATTGTTTGTTTATAGCTATTTACATCAAGAAACGGGGCCTTTGTAAAAACTCAAATACTCTCTTAAAGTATACATCAAATAAGTAGGCTACGTTATGAATACAACGCCCGATATGTTAAGTCTCTGACTATATTTTCCACTTCAGTCCCAAAACGGGATGGAAACAAGAGTGGCAACGGTTATTAAAAAGGAAACAAAAACGTCGTTACGTTACTCGACTTCACACAGGCCTGTAACTTAGCGTAACGACGACAATATCCGTAATATTATTATTATGTCGAGTTTATTTAAACAATATATAAAATGAAATATACCTAAAATTCACTCGGCATCGTTGTTTACTCGAGTCCTTCCAAATAACCTTAAACGACGAGTCCCATCCCCCAATCCTGCAGCGCAGTGTTTAGCTAACATCTGCCCACAAACAAAGACATTGCGACATAGATTTTGGTTTGGGTACGTTGAAAATAAAGCATCAGTAATTCTTCATGTTGTTTGTTATGAGTCTGCGTGTCTCTATGATTGTACAGTCTGAACATTAAGATAAACGGCCGACACCCTATAACCCAGTTTGACTCGATTATATAGAGCAACCTATTTCTCTATAATGCAATACACAATTATAACAGAAGATGTGTATTACATTTCTACATACTTAAATACAATAACTACTGGACTAGGTATTACTGTATAACGTTAGCAAGATCATAATTAAAGGACAACCATTAACTTTCCATGAATATAGTCTAATGTAAAGTGTCATGCTGCAAAACCAATACTGAGGATTTTATATAAGAAATACAGTATAAAAGCGAATCTCTGATGATATGAACTAGATGCACTTACCAAATGTCCTCCTTTGTTTAAATGTCTTTTCCGAAGGCATGTTTAAAATTAGATTAGACACCGTTTTCTTTAGGCAAACCTGCCTAACTTTGTTTATTTTCTATCCCTGAACAGATCGTAATCAGCTATGCGTTTTATAAAGCGAAATCGTATAATTCAGTTGCGTGTCGTTGCTTCGTCCTGTGAAGTCTGTCTTACCCAGCAAAACAAACCAGTCAGCTGACCGGTGACGTCACGGCGCATATGCTGTGTACATGGAGAACGAGGAAAAGCTTGAGGTTAGTCGGTTAGTCACTTTCTGACCCCTCACTGAGGAACATTTTAGGACATTTTGTGTCTTCGGCAGTTCCTTTTTTATTTTATATGCTTACTGAATTCATAATCGCTTCGTATTTGAAAATAAATTATGGGGGGTTTGTAGAAAATCTGTTTTCAAGCTTATCAAACATACATGAAAAAATACTATAGTAGTAAATACTAATGAGTTTTTGAACCATACTGTAGTAAATGTACTACAGTAAATTAACAAAGTGTAGTATAATATACTACAATACTATAGTATTTACTAGAGAAGTTTTGTAGCGTTCTAGAAAAATAATTTTAGCCTGTTAAAGGCACAATGTGTAACATTTTTTAATTAAAATATCCCAAAACCACTAAAACAATGTTATATATTTTGTTGACTTGTGTACTTACATTATCCCAAATGTTTCCAACAATGTTTAAATCCAGAGAAATAAGCCATTTTAACCAGGACCGTGTCCGTGCGTCGCCTATCAATGACATCTTACCCGTGTTACTCTCGATTTATATTGTACTCTGCAAATATATATTGTGTTTTATTAGACAGGTGAGCAACTGTTTGGGTACATTCATTGACAGAAAACTAATCATTGTTATATAGCTCAACACAGTTAATCTTATTGTTTAAATCTCGTACCATGTTTTACCATGCCTAATATCGATCTAGCTTACTGCAGTGAGCAACAAGTGTCTCATAGTAGCCGCTGAGCGAACGCACAGCTCAGCATTATAACATAACTTTCAACACACTCAAATAATGTATCTATTATGATAAAACAGCGCTATGTTACCCCATGTACACATGACCGGAAAAATCAGAAGCGGTCGACTGCGGCATAATAAAAGCTCCACGAAATCAAGGCGTCATCAAGCTACACATTTGTTTTGAATAAGTGACCTCTAGCGGCGAAAAAATACATATTGTGGCTTTAACTGAATATTTCAAAGGGTAGCTTTACATTCACTCAACACGTTAGGGCATTTTGTCACACTATATGGGGTGAGTTTGTTGCAATGGACTTTCCATTAAACAGGCTTTTCAAACAGCAGCAAAAACAATTATGATTTTGCATAGATTTTATGCTTTTCCAGATGACGCAAAACTTAAATAATACGGTTGTTTAAGTAGTGCAGAGATGATTCAGACAGGGGTTGAAACTGAGTCATAATTGCAAAAAAATAGATTTGGGACTTTTATGTATTTTTTCCCGCTTTTCATGCAAGCAGCCACTTTATTAAATCGTCTTTCTGAAATGTTTCAGAATAGATACGCTTATAGCTAAGCCTATAATGCCAGAGATAAATGTTATGTTTTGTTGCTACTATAAACATTTGTATAACAACACTACTGTAGCAATATCAAGCAATACAGAATGAGTGTAGTTAAACCAAAACCATGAAGCCATTATCAATGTTAAAGGCTCAATATGTAAGATTTTTAGATTAAAATTTCCAAAAAGAACAGTTATATTTTGTTGACTTGTGTACTTACATTATCTCAAATGTTTCCAGGAATGTTTACATGTAGAAACCATGGAAACACCAAATACGCTTTAATATATTATGTATTATTAGCAACTGTTTGGAGACATTTATAGACAGAAAACTAATTAATGTACAGTAATACAGCATTTTCTCCGTCATACAATATGTGTTAAAATGAATTGCATGCCATTAAGCAACACAAGCCATCCAGCATTTATTAATATGATATTCTAATATCGATCTACACTCACCTAAAGGATTATTAGGAACACCTGTTCAATTTCTCATTAATGCAATTATCTAATCAACCAATCCCATGGCGGTTGCTTCAATGCATTTAGGGGTGTGGTCCTGGTCAAGACAATCTCCTGAACTCCAAACTGAATGTCAGAATGGGAAAGAAAGGTGATTTAAGCAATTTTGAGCGTGGCATGGTTGTTGGCGCCGGGCAGGCCGGTCTGAGTTTTTCACAATCTGCTCAGTTACTGGGATTTTTTACGCACAACCATTTCTAGGGTTTACAAAGAATGGTGTGAAAAGGGAAAAACATCCAGTATGCGGCAGTCCTGTGGGCGAAAATGCCTTGTTGATGCTAGAGGTCAGAGGAGAATGGGCCGACTGATTCAAGCTGATAGAAGAGCAACTTTGACTGAATTGAAATTGGACAGTTGAAGACTGGAAAAATGTTGCCTGGTCTGATGAGTCTCGATTTCTGTTGAGACATTCAGATGGTAAAGTCAGAATTTGGCGTAAACAGAATGAGAACATGGATCCATCATGCCTTGTTACCACTGTGCAGGCTGGTGGTGGTGGTGTAATGGTGTGGTGGATGTTTTCTTGGCACACTTTAGGCCCCTTAGTGCCAATTGGGCATCGTTTAAATGCCACGGCCTACCTGAGCATTGTTTCTGACCATGTCCATCCCTTTATGACCACCATGTACCCATCCTCTGATGGCTACTTCCAGCAGGATAATGCACCATGTCACAAAGCTCGAGTCATTTCAAATTGGTTTCTTGAACATGACAATGAGTTCACTGTACTAAAATGGCCCCCACAATCACCAGATCTCAACTCAATAGAGCATCTTTGGGATGTGGTGGAACGGGAGCTTCGTGCCCTGGATGTGCATCCCACAAATCTCCATCAACTGCAAGATGCTATCCTATCAATATGGGCCAACATTTCTAAAGAATGCTTTCAGCACCTTGTTGAATCAATGCCACGTAGAATTAAGGCAGTTCTGAAGGCCAAAGGGGGTCAAACACAATATTGGTATGGTGTTCCTAATAATCCTTTAGGTGAGTGTAGCTTACTGCAGTGTGCAACAAGTGTCTCATAGCAGCCGCAGAGCAAACGCACAGACTAATGTTATAACATCATTTTCATCATACTCAAATGTATGTACCGTAATATGATAAAACAGCGCTGCGTTACCCCCATAGACTGTAAAAAAATATGGACGTAGTGTCCGTGAGGTCACCCATAGGATTCTGATGAGCAGTTTTGAAGCGTAAAGTAGGGACGAGCTGGCCGTCGCCATCTTGGGAGCGCGTCACTCCCGGATAACAGAAAATGGGCAAAAAGGCAGGATGTGGGTGGAGCTGAAGTGACGCAATGACTAACAGACAGCAGATAAATGGCTATCCACCTGTCACTCAAAGTGGCCACGCCCTTAATTATGCAGAACTTTAATGCTTTATATAATGTAAACGAATGAGTTATAAAAAAAATTCACCCCCTCACAGTCGTCATGAAGGGCAAAATTAGATATATAGACCAAAACCACAATTTGTACCAGGCTGTAAACATGCTTTTTCTGCTGTAAAGTTGGGCATTTTAACATGGGGCTCAATGAGATTCTGCTCCCTTCTGGAGCCTGTCCCTAGTGGTCAGTCGATTAATTGCAGTTTAAGTCACTTCCGTATTGGCTTCAAGAGAAACTCTGGGAGGTTGTCGCTTGGTTACCCAACTCCACGCTCGATCTCAGCGTCATCAAGCTATTCCCTTTGTTTTGAATAGGCGACCTCTAGCGGCGAAAAAACGACATGGTGTAGCCTACCTTTAACTTATGACAGAAAATGTTGATGCCTAAAAAAAAAAAACACAAAGCCAAATTGTTTTATACAATTATTTTTATTTTTGTTTTATTGGTGTAATTAAAAAAAAAAAGATGTTGTAGTACAAATAGGACCCATAACTACAAACATGTGATAAAGTTACTCAGTTGTTTATTATTGGGCTTGACAAGGCCTGTTTTCCCAAGCCAGCGTATGTTCATCTGTGTTGTTAGGTGAATCACTTGTAAGTGAAAGTGAAAACAAATTTGACAATTCAGCATTGTTAGGCTTCCATGAGCCATGCTGTAAAATGATTCATTTGCACAAATTGAACCTCTTGAGCACTGAGTGGATTGTATGAATTGCGGCAGAATATTAATAACAGCAGTGCATTATTAGGTGAACAATATAAAATACAGTTTGAGGGGAATTTGGCTAACACAACGTATTGTTTTTTTGTAGTTGTTTTGAACTCGCCATATGAGTCACATAATAGGCTACTTTCTTTTTTTACATTTTATTATTCAAAGGACATCAGTGCTCTAACATAACATTTGCAGACAAGATAATTAATCAACATGCTATTAATAGATAAACATATTAATGTTTTTTTCCCCTTTTACAGATTTTTCCATTAACCTTCTGGTTTGTTGGATGTGAACATGAACATCTGTGCTATAATTGCACATTAGCATATTTTTAAAGACATTTTTGCAGGCTCATGAATAAGGAAAATATTAATTACGTGTTTATACTTATTATTATTTTGAAAATAAATATGAATTCACCTAATCTTATTTGGAGACTTTTTTATTCTAAAATGCATACCCCAGTTCAAACTACTGGCTGTTTGACTACCAGACTTTTGGATGCATTACTAGACAATACATAAAAGTATTATTACTATTATATCATTATTTGAAAAGCAGATGCATCTGTGAGATATGTCTGGGAAAAAATCCCATCTAACACATTGTCATCCATATTCTATGAGTATTTCCGCTGTAAAAACCTGTTTTCTTGGAGGTTAGAACCCAAATTAAAACCATCCAGATGTTCAGTATACATTCCTCTGGAAAATAACATCTTGTAACTTCTGTGTAAAAATACCTCCATAATTATTCAGATTTAGCACTTTACACTTCATAATTTCTTAAACTGTATACATTTAAAAACAATCTTCAATATTTTGTTTTTAATCTCAGGTTTTCTATTAGGTGCTTCTGAGACTTAACATGTATGGGATACTTTAAAAAGCCACACAGAAACCTCCGGAATTGGTAGTTTCTTTTTTAAATCCAAATGAAAAAGTCAATAATTTTGTTAACAACATGTATTCATTACTTCAATGAGCTCATTGTTTCTGCATTGAAATTATGCATTGTTTAAATTAACACATTGTATACAGCGTGATATGTACATTTCTGAAATGCATAACTTGGACACAGTCACCTCTGATAACAGATCACTCTAAATTATAATGTAGATAGACATGCTTTTTCTGTAAAGCTGCGTTGAAACGATATGTATTGTGAAAAGTGCTATACAAATAAATGTGAATTGAATTGAATTAATTTTCAGGGCACAGTGGTTCGTCTTGCGCAGTGCAAATTGACATTTGTCTCTATAAATTCAGCTAAACACCAATTAGCTAACTAAAAGATGTTTTACTAACTTCTATAGTGTATGCCTATGTAGTGATATATAGGTTCAAATACATGCTAACTAACTTTTAAAATAGACTAAATTATTATATCTTTACTGAAACATTTGAAAAAACCTTTATGGCTAGTTTCAAAGACAAGGCTTAAGACTAGTCCCAGACTAAAATGCATGTTTGAGCTACTTAAACTTGAGATACACTATATTGCCAAAAGTATTGGGACCCCCCTCAAAATCATTGAATTCAGGTGTTCCAATCACTTCCATGGCTAAAGGTGTATAAAAAATGTTCTACAAACATTAGTGAAAGAATGGGTCGCTCTCGGGAGCTCAGTGAATTCAAGCGTGGTACCGTGATAGGTTGCCACCTGTGCAATAAGTCCATTTGTGAAATTTCCTCACTACTAAATATTCCACGGTCAACTGTTAGTGGTATTATAACAAAGTGGAAGCAATTGGATACAACAGCAACTCAGCCATGAAGTGGTAGGCCACGTAAAATCACAGAGCGGGGTCAGCAGTCAATAGCTACAGACCTCCAAACTTCATGTGGACTTCAGATTAGCTCAAGAACAGTGCGTTGAGAGCTACATGGAATGGGTTTCTATGGACGAGCAGCTGCATCCAAGCCTTGCAAAGTGTCGAGTGCAGTGGTGTAAAGTACACCGCCACTGGACTCTAGAGCAGTGGAGACGTGTTCTCTGGAGTGACGAATCACGCTTCTCTGTCTGGCAATCCAATGAGTCTGGTTTTGGCGGTTGCCAGGAGAAAGGTACTTGACTATAACAGCCTGACTGCATTGTGCCAAGTGTAAAGTTTGGTGGAGGGGGGGGGGGGGGGGATTATGGTGTGTGATTGTTTTTCAGGGGTTGGGCTTGGCCGGCCCCTTAGTTCCAATGAAAGGAAATCTAAATGCTTCAGCATACCAAGACATTTTGGACAATTCCATGCTCCCAACTTTTAGAGATGAGAGATGGCCCCTTCCTGTTCCAACATGACTGCGCACCAGTGCACAAAGCAAAGTCTATAAAGACATGGATGAGCAAGTCTGGAGGAACATGACTGGCCTGCACAGAGTCCTGACCTCAACCCGATAGAACACCTTTGGGATGAATTAGAGCGGAAAATTTGAGAAAAAATTCCCATAAACACACTCCTAAACCTTGTGGAAAGTCTTCCCAGAAGAGTTGAAGCTGTTATAGCTGCAAAGGCTAACTCCATATTAAACACTACGGATTAAGAATGGGATGTCATTAAAGTTCATGTGCATGTAAAGGCAGACATCCCAAAACTTTTAGCAATATAGTGTGCCTTCAGTGCCATAGTTTTGTCTCAAGATGCACACCAGTAATGTTTTTTTTTTTTTTAATAAAAGCTACTTAAATGTCCCAATTGAACTAAGGCCTAATCCTGGCTTAATCTAAACCTTGTCTGTGAAACCGGTCCATTTGCATTATAAGGAAAAACACGTTCTGACATCACAAACATTATTAACAGGGATTACAAAACTAACAAGCAAACAGTCAAACAATGTCCTAATTATTCAAGAGTGTGAATGGGGATTTTTTTTTTTTTTTTACCAGTTTAGGCCTAATTCACATGCTTTGCTTTAAAAATTAAAAAATCTGAATATATCATAAGAGAAAGGTCTAAACAAAAATCGAATCCACTAAGTATCCAGCCAACGAGTCTCCATGTAAGACTAGCAACATGACAGTAAAACAAATTGCAAGTACATCCGAGAAGGACAGTTCATATATATCCACATCTCAATTTTCTTACCAACCACACGACATTGATGTAAAGAGATGTGCATTGGTCTATCTCTGTGTGTGTGTGTGTGTGCGTGTGTGTGTTATGGATCACTCCCAGTCACACTCTGTGTTCCTGTCATCCTCCCAGTCATCAGATGGTGGGCAGGCTCACTCACGGCTGGGCACTCAACTGATGGCAGCTGTCCTGTAGGAAGTGCAGTTGGCACGGGTTTATCTGCGATGTCTCTCCGTTATCTCGCCTTGGCATTGTGTCACGGTATAAATATTCAATATTTCGGAGCTCAGTTTTTAGAGTCTCAACTTCGGGTTGATCCAAAAATGTGTAGAATCTTGTTAAATCGCAGCATAATAAGGTGTTTCGTAATTGTATTCATTATAAAATCGCAATTAGCCTCACAAGTCCATATTGTCCATAGGAGGCTTGGGCGTCTGCATGACATCATACGTGAGCTGTAGGATTTGTCAGTGTACTGCAGGTGGCGCTCTTGCTCAATCACTGCCCGTCCGTCATGATTTCAGTCCAGCTTCTCAAGGGACTGTGTGTGTGTGTGTGTGTGTGTGAGGCAGTCTGCTATTTCTGACACGTCCTCTCAAACGAGCCTGCTTTCGGCTTTCAGAAACATTAAAGCTGCCACGCAACACAAACGATTTAATCCTGTAAATCCAACATTTATAATCCGGAACGCATCGCGTAAAATCGTTCATGAAAATGACTTGCAAAATATAATTCAGTAGCTATAATTTCCTAATTATTTGCATTGTACGTTCCGTTCTTAATTATTCAATTTGATTTTATTAGCATCTATAATTTAGATTTTATAAGAAAGAAAAAACACTTGTTGCATTACAGATTTTTTTAATGTGCAGTGTTACACGTGCACTATAAAACAAAACAAAAAAAAAACCCTTTGGTGCTAATTTGATTTGACTTCCAAACCATTACCTTTAATCTATCCTCTTTATATGCCATTGGGTGTTTATGCCTTTGTTATTTAATCATTTTAATTCATTTATTGTTAGTAATTTAGTTTTTTTTTATGCATTAGTGCCGTCATATCGATTAATCGCATCTAAAAGTTTGTATAAATACACATAGATACATACACAGCACTAATTATATTATATAAATATTTAAATTAGTGCTGGGCAATCGATTAATCACGATTAATCACATCCAAAATAAAAGTTTGTTTAAATAATGTGTGTGTACTGTGTATAATTATTATGTATATATAAATACACATATGCATGTATACATTTAAGAAGTTATTAGAAAAAAAAATTATATATAAATATATATCTTAAATATAAACATTCATGTGTGTGTATTTATATTTACACACAATTATACGTGCGTGTAAACGCATCAAATATATATATGCATGCTTCAAATCAATTAATCGCATACAAAAGTTTATTACATAAAGTTATATACACGCTCATGTACAGTGTGAGTGTGTGTGAACACTACAATAAGGTTTCATTTGTTAACATTAATTCATGTAATAACTAAGAATGAGCAATACATTTAATACAGTATTTTTTAAAATCTTTGTTCATGTTAGTTAATAAAAAGCCAGTTGTTCATTGTTCGTTTGTGTTACTTCAGTGCATTAACTAATATGAACAAATACATTTGATTATAATAATATAGGCTGTTAGTAAATGTTGAAATTAACATTCACTAAGATTAATAAATGCTATTGTTCACTCTTGGGTCATGCCAATTAAAGTAGTTCACCAATGTAAACTAACAAAACCTTATTGTAAAGTGTTACGACACATCCATTATTGTTTTAAAGTAAAAAGGATGATTACGGTTTGCTTTCTCCTTTGTGATTTAATCATTTCTAATAAGCCTTTAGGGTCATCTTACGCCCAGCGTAGAATGTTTCAAAATGAAATTGCTGTTTACTTCCTAAAATATTTAACCACGGTCTTATAGGAGCAATCGGAAATGATAAGCTGATGAACCTGTTGAACCTTTGCTCTGTAGACCAGGATGTTGAGCAGTAATTGAAATCCTTTGACCCATCACCAGGGCCGGACGACCGAGGGAAAGATTTGATCATAATGTGAAGCATCATTGCAAATGAAAATGGTCTTTCAATCTCCAACCCATTTTTTCCCCTTGAATAACACTGAAGGAGTTCATTCGGATCAATCCGTGGATGACCCTGAATGGGCTTTTTTGGGAGGAGCAATATCTTATTAAATGAATTACTCTTAAAGTAATGGAGCTGTAATAACCTAGTGCACTCTATAGTTTTAGCATGATAAAAGCAGGCGGCGAGTATTGTCGACAACAGCCCCTCTCAAGGCCGAGCCTAGTAATTCAGCACAGCGTTGCCATGGTGGTCGCCATGGAAACATCCTACACCGTTTGCTGAGAGTTGAAGGTAACACCCACTCTCATTGTTCATCGTTCGCTGGGCTAATGCATATTCATAGACACAGCGAAGCCATTACCGAAGGCTTTTATTGGTCTGTGTATCCATCAGCTGCACAATACCATTACAAATGCTGCAATTCACCTATCTATGGCCTCTTAATTAAGAGGGACTAGATTAATAACCTCGGGTGATTTGATTAATAAAGCAACAGGAGTGCACCTGATTTGCGTGGAAGCCCGATTACATTTTCTGCGCGCTTTGTTTCAGTTGTGGTCTGACAAACTTGTGTTGAGAGAAGAAAAAGGAGGCGACTCAGGCAGGTATCAGGATGACATTTTTAATCAGTTTGAAAGAAAAATATTGATGCGATTGCATATCGTTTAACAGACAGCACAAAAGCGATTTGCTTCGGAGATAATTGCTTCATCAGAAGTGTACAAGGTTTGCATGAATAAAAGATCAACTCGGAGCTCGAGGCCTTGAAACATATCACCCTCCTACACAAAAAACATTCACCTTAAGTTGGTCGGCGCAGTCGCGTCCTACAGGGCTGCGTTTGCAACAACAGAAATAAAACCCAACTCTCTGCTGAGTTTATACGAACAAAAGCAAAAAGGCATGGCTGACAGCGCTTTTTGACTATTCAAAATTACACTTTTGTTTAACCAAAGCCAGCTAATCAGCTGCATTGTTAGGCGGCATGTTCATGGGTCCAAAACATGGTTAATTATGAGCGTTCGCTACAAGCAACAATCACACACGACTTACCTGTCTAATGAAGGGGAAAACGAACGGATGAGCCTCTCATTTGGCAGAGGGCATGGCCAGAAGGCTTTTTGCGTTTCCACACCATTAGACAATGGACCTGGTCGCTGAGGTAGACTGTGACTTGTTGTCAGAAAGCAGAAGGAACAACAACAAAATCACTAGTCTTCCACAGCGGCCCAGGCCAACATCTGCTTCAACGGCAGTCGGTATTTGTAGAAATCGAGTCGTCATTAGTGGAAGGCGTTGAGACGGGGCTTTCTGTAATCTTTTTCAATATATTGGATGGATGTTCTGCAATATCAGTACTGGGATAAAGCCAGCAGCATGCCCAACACATTTTATAGGAGATGGAATTGATTTACTGTCTATGAAGATGAATATTTATTAAGAGCTCTTCTATATGTGTGCAGAAGCAACACCAGCTAAAGCTCTCCAGAGACCCGGTGCGAATCCGGAGAACTCCAAGACTGATGGGAGCTCATAATGTGGTATTACTTAAAGCATACCTGCCCTTTCCATTGAGAAGACTTCACACACCCTGCAAAATGTCGCCCATATCTGAAGGCTACTGTGGCAACCTTGTGTCCTCGTGTTCGGTCCGATGAGGATCAAAATGAAAGATGATTCAGCCAACAATCCCCTAGTTCGAATAACAGGTCTGCTTGAAAAGTCCCGGGAAAAGCTGTAGGTGTGAATCACACAACCAATGGTTAACAAGTGGAAACTTAAAAAAATAAAATAAAGAAATGCAAGCATTACTATGCAATACCAAGAATTATAGTATAGTGTTGTCCATGTTTGCCAATCCTGCCAATGTTAAGTGAATTGAGAAAATATTTAATTAAACATTGAATATTTATTAAAGGGATAATTCACCCAAAAACGAAAATTTGATGTATTTCTGCTTACCCCCAAGGCATCCAAGATGTAGGTGTCTTTGTTTCTTCAGTAGAACACAAATGAAGATTTTTAACTCCAACCGTTGCCAGTCTGTCAGTCGTATAATGCTTGTGAATGGGGTCTAATTCTATTAGAGTAAAAAAAACATGCACAGACAACTTCAAGTTAAACCCTGCGGCTCGTAGCGACACATTGATGTCTTAAGACACGAAACGATCGGTTTCTGCGAGAAACCGAGCAGTATTTATGCTATTATTTCACTTCATATCAGACGAATGTCATCAGCTCTCCAGACCGCCATAACTTCCTGCGAATAAGGTCAAAATACTTGCGCAGTCATATATATATATATATATACACATAGATGCCTCATTAGTGCCTGCGCGGATCGGTCGAATGAGGCATTTGCGTATATATTTCTATGATCTCGCGGGTATGTTGACTTTACTCGCAGGAAGTTATGGCGGTCTGGAGATTTGATGACATTCATCTGATAATAGGTGAAATAATAGCATAAATACTGCTCGGTTTCATGTTTCGTTTCGTGTCTTAAGACATCAATGTGTCGCCACGAGCCGCAGGGTTTAACTTGAAGTTGTCTGTGCATGTTTTTTTTTACTCTAATAGAATTAGACCCCATTTACATGCATTATACGACTGACAGATGGCAACGGTTGAAGTTAAAAATCTTCATTTGTGTTCTACTGAAGAAACAAAGACACCTACATTTTGGATGCCCTGGGGGTAAATTTTCGTTTTTGGGCGAACTATCCCTTTAATTAAACATTTACTTATATCTCTACATATTTATCTAGATATAAATATAAAATATTTATATATGTAGTTAAATATTACTACAAAAACATATATATTTTTTATTTTTTATGTATTTTAGCAGCCATAAAATTGTTTTCAAAATATATTTTGTTATATAGTATGCATTTTATTATAATATATTTTTTAAAATATATTTTATTATACATTATCAAATATAAAAGACTATTCATTAGATTTTCTCTTGCATTTGTTTGTTAATGCCACAGTCAAAGCTGTTCGAAGATGCAAGAGTCGCTTGTATTTGAGGGTGCGTTTACACACAGACGATGTACTAAAATTGGAAAAGTTTTTCCTTTGCAGTTTTGGCGTACAGACAAAATGATCCTCGTTCACACGGATCCATGAAAACGACTAAAAATCCTGTATTCTGCTGCCAGGCCAGTAGATGGCGATGTCACTTTGTAAAGAAAAACGATGTGCCTACAGACTGAACACGTAATGCGCATGGCGCCACCGTTTTCACAAATTCACGTTTTTCAAATTCAAGCTCCGAGTGCAGCTGCGTCCTGTCACTGGCCTGCTGCTGGATTTGTAAATCGTGTTGGTCCGGTTCGGGATCCTTTTTTTTCTTCCAACGAACGCCTTGTGAAAGAATTTGGTTTAACTGCTGCCATCTCTACGAAACTGATCATCCTAACAAGGTTTTGGCGGAGTCGGAGTGACTGTGTACGCACTTTCGCTTTAGTTGCCAAGAACGTAAAGTTGAATGACAGGTGACGAGAACCAATCAGATTGGATAAAATAACACGCATCCAATTCTGATTCGCCAGGGACGCAGCGTCCGGAGGAGGATCTTTAAGAAACCAATTAGAGACCAGCTTCAGGTCACATGCTGCCCGTTTATATTTTTGGACTCAGATAGATCCATTTGTCCGGCGTCCCTCGCCCATGAAACATATTGAAGAACATAAAATAGTTAACCCATCAAAGCCAGTTTTTATTAAATGCTGAGGCTCTTACTAACAGCCAGCACATCGTATGAGTAAACTATTTTATTTTTAATTTTACTTTATCATTTTTGTATACATGTATATTTCTGGAATTTTGATGGGGGCGGCGCCCCAGCGCCCTCTATTGACCAGCCGCCACTGGATAACAGTATCGTTTTCAAATGTTGCGGTCGCCGTGTAAAAGAATGGCCAAAACTCGCATTTGCCATTAATTTTTAACTCTGCGTATAACAATTTTTACAAACGTATTTAGTGCAGCCATGTTAGTGCAAATCTGACCAGCTCTGCGCGGCCCCGCCCACCAAATCTCATTGGTCCAAAATCCTGTTGCTTGAAACTTACATAGTTCAGCATTTAACCATGGTCCCATCAATCCTAAGTTCCCCGAATTACCATTAGCCACCGAAGCGTTTACCCTTGGGTATAAAAGCTGGCCATAAACAAAAAAGCACTCGGTTAAGCATGCTCACGACTCCCACATAACGCCCGCCGTTGAGGAGATAATGAAGTGATCAGTTTTAAATGACAGATCAATGCACGGAAGTGAGAGCGACAGCAAAGGCAAGGCAGGAAAGGTGCAGCAGGCTGGCCTTTTCTTATAGCTTGCACATCATTTCGCCAAAACCTCTCCACGCGCACGCACACACACACACACACACATCCTAGACCTTTGATAGTGACATTTGAAGAAGGACAGCGGAGTGCATTTAGTTCTACCTTCCTCGGAAGACACGGGCGACAGGACTGTGCCCTCTTCTCTCTGAAGGAAACACTCGATTTGCTTTGGGTGCAGAGGGCGGAGGGCTCTACAACAAAAACAACAACAAAATCCAGCAGAAAAAGCCTCCTTGGTCATGGAGCGGCCCGCGCCACGTAACACGAACCGCAAGATTCGGTCTTAGCGCAGAAATATGTACAAGGGACGGCGGCGTGCTCCGTCAAACTCACCTGTGCGGACAACAAAAGCGTGACTGACAGGTGTTTTGGGATGGCAGGGGACCGTCAAAGCTAAGGTTACATCAGCCCATTCATTTTGTATAAGGCCCTGCTTGGGTTAGCACATACAAAGAGAAAGCAACAATCGGGAGGCCATTGTGCCCGAGACGGCATTGAGCGGAGACTGACAGCGCGATTCTTTAGCCCTCTGAAGGAGAGCTTCATTAGAGACGTGGCTACTTGCCGCCACCGCCTCATACTGAGGTGATGGATTACTTTCAGAGCCCAAGCCGCACAAGGGAAATTAGCTCGGATCAACTATGGTTTTTCCCATTAAAAAAACATATTAGCCATAATAGGCTCCTCACTTTGTACTGAATAAAGTCGAGCCGTCCTTTTTTCTTTCGGTCCCCTCTCATTTTCTTTAAGTAGCCGAACCCGTTTCCGCACGCACTTATACATTTACTTAAGATTCCAGAGAAGTGGGAGCAAGTGAGAGAAAGAAAAAAGGTGAGAGTACCGTTCCTATTTATCTCCTGTCGGGAGTCTAGCTGGAAAATAATGGGCTCTACGTTGAATAGTAATCCTTTATTAAGGCCGGTTAAATTATGCTCTTCAGTTTAGGATGGCCGCCTTTCACTGGGCACAATTAGAAAAACCAAACGCGCCGCGTGGAGAGAAAGAGCTCGGTGTCCAGCCAAGAGGAGCGAGCATTCAATTCAGCTCCTGTAACATGCGAATTAAGACTAATGTCCAATTATACTGTCTCCACCATTTGTCTAAAGATGATTCGATGGAGAGAGAGAGAAATCCTTTTCTTTTGAGAATGTGCATAGATCGTAACCTCGGGGATTCGTCATGCTTGTAAAACTTTATTACGATCATTCTTGGCAGGCGAAAATCAATTGTCTCCATTTTTTGGATTGTTGAGCATGTTATAGGGATCTTTATAGGCTCTCAGGGATATGACAGTTTGGACGTCAGACGGATTCATCGCGTCTCGCTAATGGAGAGACCTGAAATAGCTGGTCAGGCAGATGACGAGATGTTCATTTAATAGATAGTATTTTTTTTTTTTTCTTCTCAACTAGTGTGTGGAACATGTATTGGGGAAAGAAAACAATTAAAAAATGCATTAGGGCAGCCGATTATGGAGCTTAGACGGCAGATAATGATGTCAGTTAGCTTCGAAATCTTGTCAGAGACGCGTTCGACTCGCATTCAGATGTTTAAATGAAAATGTTCCACAGCAGATGTCGAGCGTGATAATGACTAATTGCAACAAAAAAAAAATGCAATTATTCAACTAGTAACTACGAAAGGACATTTTTCCATCTGAAGCGATAAATAAATCCTCAGAGAGTTCAGGTACGAGTTGGTTTTCGATTGTTTCGCTTTTAAAGCAAATACTGAAGGTTTACACGAAAGAACATTTTTATAATAGTATAAATTATATATATATAATAAGGTTGTTTTTTGGCATTGTGGTTTTCACTGGGAGCGCAAATAACTAGTTCTCACTTCTTAGCTCGCTAACCCTGTGCATCAAAAAAATCTTTCTGATATATTTCTTTAATGCAATAACACCACTGTAACACTGTCACGTCGGCCCCCAACTCGGATGGCCACCTTTCCTAATTTGATTCCCTTCACATCTAGTGAACCCGTCCTTTGAGGGAACATAGCAGGAACACCTTACATGGCTGTTCAGTCACCCCTTAAAATTGTTACCTCTCTCACTCTCTTTCTCTCTCTCTCTCCCCAGGCACTGAGCTGAGCTGATTAGGTGGGTGACTTACAGTGACGGAGGTGACTTCCCACTTCCTACTCGCTCCCTCTCTGTCTCGCTCTATCTTTGAGGAAGAACCACTGCAGAGATGCTCGAATCCATCTCTTACTGATTTGCTGTGAGTGCTGCTGTGTGGGGTTGAGAGAGCTGCGGAGCGGAGAGGCAAACTGTGCCTGTGGTTCCTCAGCACCATTCCTGCAGTTACAAATCTACAAAAGAAACGATTCCTTTTCAGCACTAAATAACATTTCTTACTTTAATGGTAAAGATTCGTGGAGTAAAGAAATGTTTTCATTTACAGTGGAGTCCAGTAGTGAGATATATTAATATATCTATCTATCTTTCGGTTGGTCGTTTTTTTAATCTATACATCTATCGGTCGGTTTGCCTGTCTATCTATCCATCTGACTGTCCGTCTGTCTATCTATCTATCTATCTATCTATCTATCTATCTATCTATCTATCTATCTATCTATCTATCTATCTATCTATCTATCTATCTATCTATCTATCTATCTATCTATCTATCTATCTATCTATCTATCTATCTATCTATCTATCTATCTATCTATCTATCTATCTATCTATCTATCTATCTATCTATCTATCTATCTATCTATCTATCTATCTATCTATCTATCTATCGTTTTTTTGTCTATACATCTATCTGTCGTTCTGTTTATCCATCCATCCACCTGTCTGTCTATCGGTCGGTTTGCCTGTCTCTCTATCCGTCTGACTGTCTATCCATCCATCCATCCATCCATCTAGCCTATCTATCTATCTATCTATCGTTTTTTTGTCTATACATCTATCTGTCGTTCTGTTTATCCATCCATCCACCTGTCTGTCTATCGGTCGGTTTGCCTGTCTCTCTATCCGTCTGACTGTCTATCCATCCATCCATCCATCCGTCTATCTATCGGTCGGTTTGTCTATCTATCCGTATGATTGTCTGTCTATCTATTGGTCGTTCTGTTTATCTATCCGTTTGACTGTCTGTCTATCTATAGGTCGTTCTGTTTATCTATCCAATCTGTCTGTCTGTCGTTTTTTTGTCTATACATCTATCTGTCGTTCTGTTTATCCGTCTATCGGTCGGTTTGCCTGTCTATCCATCCATCCGTCTATCTAGCGGTCGGTTTGTCTATCTATCCGTATGATTGTCTGTCTATCTATTGGTCGTTCTGTTTATCTATCCGTCAGACTGTCTGTCTGCTGTCTGCCTGTCTATCTATCTATCTATCTATCTGACTGTCTATCTATCTATTGGTCGGTCGGTCTATCTGTCTGTCTGTCTGATTTATCTCCATCCATCCATCCATCCATCCCATCATAAATTTTTGTTTTAACTTTCTAAATAATTACACATTATTTTCACGTTCAAATGAAATGCCAGATTTTCACTGTGGACTTTGGACTATCCGTTTTCCACGCAGCTCCAATCAATTTGCAACCATTTTGCCACTAATCTAGCTCAATAAATCATAAATGCAACATACTTTGACACCAATCATAAAATAAGTTGTATTTAATTTTTTAAAAATCTGAATTTGAAACTATCCTAAATGATTAATAGGTTAAATTAACAGCGCAGACCCCCCCCCCCCCCCCCCCCTCCCCAATTTAAATAGCTTTGGTTACATTCTACAAGCAATATTTGTTTTGACCACAGCTGTTACAGATGTAACGGTACATCAGATAATTGTTATTGTTGTAAATATGTGCAGGCCAGAGTGTGGTTGTCAGTCAGTGGTGTACAGACCGATTTCTCGGTAATTAACGCGGGTAAGAGCATATGATTTACGGTAATTGCCTTGACAAGGGGGCTGAGTGAAGCTACACTTAATTACCTGAACATGCTCTCTCCCAGGAGCCCAGTCAAAACGACCTTTTACCGTTTTTTCCTTTTATTTTACAGTGCTGAAATTGGAGAGATGTGGAGGTGGTGAATTTGCTCCACACCCCCCAATCTGCCTGTCAGAGGGATGTTGAAAAATATTCGGTAGAGGTAACTGGCAGTCGTCTGAGAGTGTGTGTATATATATCTGCTGTTTTATGTTTATCTGTGATAATGCTCCCTTTTTTAGAAGGGAACACATGCAGATTTCACCAAAAACTTCCTGTATGGAAACGATCAGGTCTTTTTAAAGAGACACCTGCATACAGAGTGTGCTTCATGTTGCAAAACCTCTGATTCAGTTAAGATTTCCTAGGCTGCAATCAGATTACCTCGATTGTGCATCCATGGCAAACCATCCAAGCCTGTTTTTATAGCATCAAAAATCAATTCTGCCATTTTCTAAACTGCAGAATGTTGCAATGAAGTCAGATGACCTCATGGCCATTGTGCTCAAATCGAATCTGATTGTCTCTTATGGTCACCGTCGTCAATTCAATACGCCTGAATAGCGGTGCGTTTTGGAACAGGCACGTATCTTGTTAATCAATAGGTGGAAATTTAATTTAACACATTTCGGCTGCATTCAAGAAGATTTAAGCGAAATACAGCACCGTTTCCTGGACCTGCCGTGCCACCTGCCACTATCTCAACACTTGGATGGCGAAATAGAAGATTCTAGCGCTAAAATCGAAAGAGACGGAGAGGATGGTGAAGACAGCTGCTGCAAATTGAGTGATGGTTGTTAAAAACGGCAACATGACAATATGCGTCACATGACTGTGTGGGGGAAGTGCTGTGGACTCGTGCTAGCGGGGAGTTTCCTGGGGGTGGATGCCTGGACGGTGTTAGCGATCAGTAGGAGAGCAGTAGATATGTCTGTCAACCCCAGCTTTCCCCGTGCGTTTGGACCCCTCGCTGTGCCCACCTCTGATGTTGAATTTCAGTCTGACTTTCCTCTCCAACCCCCTTCCTTTCCATTCCGCCCTTCATCCTCCTGCCCCCCACCCCCATTCCGCTTTCTGAAGCACAGATAGGTCGCTGGGCAGTTTATGGCACCGCAGCGGTGAGGCGAAATGCTTTTTGTCCCTCCATCATGTTTTTGTGTACACTCCGCGCCACTGGCGTGCACCTGTACTTGGCGCCGAACAAAGGTCCATAGCAACGGGAGGATCGCGGCAGCTGGATACCACACCTGTTTGATCTTTAAGACCTCTCCTTGATAAGTGGCCGTAACCAGGGAAACCAGGACGAAAGGGTTTAATGCATTGTTTCAATAGGTAGGGCTTAGGTAGGCAGCATAGGTCTGGATTTATGCTCGCGTACAAATTAAAAGGGTACGGATAAAATTCTAGCCGATACTAATAGTTGATAGCTGATGTTATGTTATGGTAAATAACGGATAAATGGTAAATAACGGATAAATGGTAAATATTAGTTATACACATTATATATATATATATATATATATATATATATATATATATATATATATACACCCCAACCATTTATCAGTTGAGGGCTTTTTATCGGTTGTTGAAAAAAAATTATCGGCATAGTTTTTTTAAATATATATATATATATATATATATATATATATTAGTGCTATCAAAGCGATTAATCACGATTAGTCGCATCCAAAATAAAAGTTTGTGTGTATTTGTATTTATATATATATATATATATATATATATATATATATATATATATATATATATATATACACACACACACACACACACACATTATTATACACAGTACACGCACATCTGTATAAACAAACTTTTATTTTGGATGCGATTAATCATGATTAATCGTTTTGACAGCGCGCACACACACACACACACACACGTATATGTGTGTGTGTGTGTGTGTGTGTGTGTGTGTGTGTGTGTGTGTGTGTGTGTGTGTGTGTGTGTGTGCTGTCAAAAGATTAATCGCATCGAAAGTAAAAGTTTGTTTATACTAGTATATAAAATACTAAACTAAAATCATTCATTTTAAAAGCTACAAGTGAATTTATGCATCATAACAGTATAAGGTACAGTATGTAAATGTGGATAGTCATTTCACGATTTGCTAAATATTACAGTTAACAGTGTTATTCAAATATTAGTTAAAAACACATATTTACATATACACATACATATATATATATATATATATATATATATATATATATATATATATATATATATATATATATATATATATATAAAAATTAAAATAATTATCATAAAATCGGATTTGATTGTTGGTAAGGGCCGTTTTATATTTTTACATATATACTATATAAAAACAAAAACAAATACATACTCACACAACACCACTGGACATCTTCAATGCTTCTCTCCACAGTTGTTTTGTGAGGACCTGAAAAAGAAATAGGAATTCTCATGGTTACATAACGGATGCACATATCGACTCGCATTCTACATTCATTTCAAGTCTCTTTGGTCGCTGTTTATCTGTAATTAAAACTAGAGCGGAAAATATATATTGCAATATCTCTCCCGAGACCTGCTCTGATTTGCACAGCACACATGCACCGTCTCCTCCACTGCGGCCGAACCCTGTTGTGCACAATCTTAGTCCTGCTCACTTCCTGCTTTGTAATTCAATTGCATGGCCTAACAGACACTCTCTCACCGAGAGGAAAGCTGAGCTTCTTAGCCTGCATACCCTTGGGATCCGTGTGCTTGGCTGTCCGTGAAGGCGAATGACACATTGGACCATGAATAAGTATTCGTTTTGAAACCGGAAACCTGCATTGAAGGTTTTGCTGGATCACTAGTAAGTGGTTTTGAAAATAAGTATAAAAGAGTGTCTGCTAATTTAGTTATTGAATATGTTGAATTCATTATTCCACTACTAGACAAAGTATAATAGAGGACAGAAAAGCTGAAACTCTTAGAAAAAAAAAAAGGTACAAATGCCGTCACTGGAGTAGTACCTTTTCAAAAGGTGCACTTTTGTTCCAACTAATATGTACCTTTAAAAGGTACCAATATGCACCCTTTCAGTACAAAAGTGTACCTTTTGAAAAGGGTGACAGCTTTTTTTCTGAGATTCTATACCAGCGGGTGTAGTTTAAGGCCTTACGCTCCTCGTCGGCCTCTTACTGACCCCTCCCATCGCCTCCGGTCCCTCAGCGGACAGCTGCTCCACAGCTCCACATCCACCCTCGCGTCCCCCACTGCTAGACTGTCACTGGCACTGGCTGATTCACACTTCAAACGCAGCCACAAATGGCCAACGCTTGTACGCAGATTCTCTCACGTTCTGATGTCCAACCTACTCTGGAAAACACGCATGTGGAAAAACGGATTGCCATCTTCAAGGTTAGGGGCCAACGTGAAAACGACTGCGTTAAAAGGCCCTCGAGGTCTTGATGACGCTTCTGTAGATTCCACAATATTACACAGGGCTATCCTGCAGTCTAATATCGCTCTGAAATATCAACACCAACAAGAGGAGCCAAACCCTCTTGAAGTTCAAATCCAATTCAGAGCAACAGTTCAAATGTACTGCACTGTGAACTCAAACACTATCTAAGAGGGAGCTAAGTAAGCAGTGGCTCTTAAGATTTATACATATTTACACAGCTGTTATCTGATATTGGATTGGGGGGTGCTGGAACACGAGAGGAGTTGTAACACTGTCAGATCAACCGATTAGAAATGGGCTGAAAACACTATCACGACCACATTTTCCTGATGAACACAGGTTTTACAGAACAGCCTTGGAGTAAGAAGGAAAACCGAACTCGTTTATAATTTGCTATCAAGTAGAAGGATTTATATGATTCAGTTTCTCGTTTTAATTTGATATGTAGGCTAACATTCACACGTTGTGTACAAAAAATATTCATATGCAATTTTTTTATTAAATGTTTGCCATACGGTCGCCATTTTGACTTCAAATGCTTAAAATGAAATTAGGACACTGATGTAAATGTATACATTTAAAAGTAAATTGATTAATCACATACATTTTTTTAATGTTACATCCAGCTAGGCTGTAACAACAGCACTTGTACCTGATTCTATCAATTTTAGACCGTTTAGGGATAAACTACATGAATTTGTAGCTAACAGATATGGTAACATTTTATTTTACAGCGTCCTTGTTACACAATACCACAGTAATAGTAAATTATGCATAATTACATGCTACTAAACCAAATCCTAATCCCTATAGTAAGTACATTACTAAATATTACTTAAATACATAATTACACTGTAACAAAGACACCTTCAAATAAAGTGTAACCGAGGATATTGTAATGCAAACAACACCGAGTTACATGTTTAGTTTGCCACCGTTTGTCTGTCACTTTAAATGGACCCACTGACTAGAAGCATCTGTTGAGAACGATAAAGACACAAGACGTTTTGTTTAGTGGCTCTGGTGATTTTATCTACATGTGAAAAGTCAACACAGTGTATTTTCCTCAGACCTACTCCCGTATTTTGGTAACCAAGCTGCATCTAATTGCATTAATTGCGCTTATCCTCTTGTTTGAACACCTGCTGTAAACGATTTTTTCTCTTGCTTGCGAAGTACAGACCGCGACACGCACCGAAACCATTTGGGCTGCCATTTCTGGAAGTGTTTTTCCATGTAAATGTGTCATCACGACGCTCACAGACAACCTGTCAACTCCGCCTGCTCGCGCGCGTCCACAGCAAGATCCGCACGTGATCGACGACTTCTGTATAGTTCGATAAAACAGCGAGGAATTATCGATAATTTCGCTGTTTGTTATCTTCAATTGAAGCGTTTTTGCAATTGTTTGGCAGTTTACAGCCTGGGAGACGTATTCAGTTAAGCTTTATATGAATTAGTTTAGATTTCTTTGTACGTGAAACCGTGACACATTTTGTTTACACGTCTGTAACTCGGTGTTGTTTGCTCCCCGTGTGTGGACTTTGAAAGAATATTCCAATATTTATACGTTACAAATTAAAGCAGTATATAAATATAAAACTTATCCCTAAACGGTGCAAATTAATGTTTAGTGTGCTGTTGTTACAACCTTTAATAGAAAACATGAACATGTATGACTTAAGGTAGTCAAACGCAAATTTAAAAATACATCAAATATAGGCTTACAACTCATATAGTGTGTGTGTCCATGTCATGTTTCTCATTCTGTGGATCCAGTTTAAGTACATTAGAAAGTGTTATAACCCTACTTAACATGGTAAACCTGCTGATTCAGATGATACAAGTGTTTCTTACCTCAATTTTTTTTCTTGTCTTCAAAGAAAAAAAAAAGGGGGGTGGTGGTCAATGTAAGATTTCTCCCCTGTAGCTCATTTCTAATTGGTAAAACTGACAGGTTTACAGCTCCCCGCTCTCTCCCACACATAATGTATATCTGTAAATCAGACAGGACCTCAAGGGTGACCAGCCATAATTACATACAGCACGCTTAATTTAATTTCCTGACAGATAACACCGTTTATTTATTATATTTGTAATGAAAAGCGGTTATCAACATATTGCACAGAACATCTCCAAGTGTGGTTTTTATCTGTGCATCATCGACAGAGCACTGAGACAACAGTGGAAATCATTTTAAAGGATCTCACAACATGTACTTTGAACGCGTCTAGCATCTAACAGGTGGTTCAGAACATCTGTTCAGTGCTTCAGAGGTTCGTCACTAAGCCCCACGCAAGAAATAATTCATTCTGACTAGATTAACCAGCCTACACCTCAGTCTAGCTTATGTTCATCTAGGGGGGAAAAAAAGCTTTATTTTGTCCTTTTTTTCCCATTGTGTGCACAACAACATCTTTGTTTCCAACCGTTTAAATAGTCATTTCAAATCATGGTTTCGTCATCGAAAAAAAAAAGGGTTTTAACTTTGGAACCACTTTGATTTCACTTTCAGTAGGTTGAAATTCTTTAGTGCACTACATAGTGATCTAAATACTCCATACATTCAGGAACCGAAGGAGGAATACTTGGAGGAGGTTAAAATTGCGATTTGCTCAGGGAGGCTTTAACATTAGTGCGTCTACTTCCGAATAAATCATTAATTTGCTAAATTGTCCCGGGGGCTGATCCTGTGCTGTTGGAAATGATTGCCATTGACTCCCTTGTTCTGTGCGGTGACACTGGGAGCTGTCCACCACGGTGGTGCTGACATCGATTGAAGGGCGAATGCCTAGCGCATATCCGGCGGAAGCCAATTATATGCGCCCTTTTCCTAGCATTTTTTTTTTTTTGTGTGAGTGGGCATTTGAGCACATTGTTTTCAATGTTTACAAGAGTTCAACCACCTCCTTGACGCCCTCCCCTCCCAACCTTTTTTACATTCTGCTTGTTTTCCACACCCAGGACAACAATCCCCCCCCCCCCCCCCCACCCCAAATGCATATACAAACGTATATGCTTATATGCATGCTAAAGATAAAATTGCACCTAAATGATCATTCATGTCGTTCCAAACCTATTTTCTTTTTTCTCCATGGAGCACAAAAGGAGACGTTAGGCAAGAATGGCAGCCTTAGTCACTATTCGCTTACGTTGTATGGAGCAAGATGGAATGAAAACGGATGGTGACTGAGGCTGAGTCTTAACATCTCCTTTTGTGTTCCACGGAAAAAAGAAAGTCAGCTTGGAATGACATGAGGCTGAGTAAATAGCCGAATTTTAATGTTTTGGCTGTACTATCCCTTTAAGCAAGCCTTTTTTTTCTCCCCCCTTCTGCGTACTGAACGAGATATGAACGACTCCACACACAAGCCCACCTGGAGATGTGTGAATTCACATATCCTCCCCCCCGAGGGCTGGAGTTCAGTCAGGAGAGCATGTCAGTTCATTGCATTAAATTGCCATCGGAATACATTGGAGCTAAACGTCAAGGGAAGGCCACCAGGACCACCTCTATGTGATTAGCACCGGCAGAAAAATGAGGATGTTGAGGACTGCTCTGATATTGGATTTGCCAAGGATAACTATAATAAACAGCTCTTCAAATCTAATTGTAGTCATTCGTTCAACACACCAGCTGGGGAATTAGGGATCTTGAAGGAGCTCTTCTCCTATAATCAATAGAAGTTTTGCAAAAGCATATTGACTTGGGGGGAGAGCGATTATTTTGATTGAATAGGAGATGGAACAGAATTAACAATAATGAAAAATTTCTGACCCTGAGGCTTGTCAATAGAGGGGGGGAAAAAACAGCCTTTTCAAGTGAAAAACACTGTTGAGTCATTTATAAAGGGCTGCATTCATAGGCTGCTTTCACAATAGACGTTCATCATGTTTTACACAGACATTCGACATGCAAATCCCACCGCAAATGACATCTAAGCGACTTCTAGGAGACATGCTGATGCTCTTGTCACCTGTTGATCAGAATCATCAACACTTGATGCAACTTTCCCTACAAAACACATTTTATTTTAGTGTAAAAAATGGGATTGACACCAAACGCATTCGGCTCCGTCACCACAATCTGTGTAGTTTATATTCCAGAACACATTTTTGTTACAAATTCGAATGATTATTTCGATAATAGTTCGACAGGAAACACAATATTTTCTGGGTTTGAAAGAAATCATCCGAATGCATCGTTCGGATCGCTTTAGGGCGTTGTATGTTTAAACGAAATATTTTTTTTAAAAATCTTCCATGAACTCTATCCTAACCACTTTGTTTTTGGTTGACATCGTCTTTCTTAATCTCTCGAAAACCTCGTTTTTTTCTGTAACAGAAAGATATGAAATGAAGGATATCTTACGTGTCTTTGCTGATGCGCTTCGGAGGACGCTTCGCTGGAGATGACAGCCCGTCTTCTTCTCGCCATGTGCTGTAACAAAAGCATCCCATGCATCCGAAGCCTGTCCCTTTAAAGCCTTGCTGCATCCCTGCAGGTGGCCTGTCAATTTAGCGGATCTGGCTGACGTCACCGCACGGCTGAAAAAGCTGTAGGTCCACTTTCATAATAAAAGTCATTCGAGGGTTCATTTCAGTCGATAAACCGAAAAGGTTTTGTTGTTTTATCTGATTTAAGATTATCACCCTACCTGGCTGAACTGGTCTCCCAGACTGGTCTCTATCTTTTAAAAATAATTTATTTAGGCTATTATGAAAAAAAAAAAAAAAAAAGACTATGCCCAAACCCATTCTAAAAACCAGCAAGTGTCCATCAATGACTGGAATAATAATAAAAAATGTACATAATTGGGACATTTGTAAAGAAAACTAAATCTAGACTCGATAAAACTGAAATATATTTTCATCCCTGCTGAAGAAAACAGTTCAGGACATCCATCCATATCTATCTATCTATCTATCTATCTATCTATCTATCTATCTATCTATCTATCTATCTATCTATCTATCTATCTATCTATCTATCTATCTATCTATCTATCTATCTATCTATCTATCTATCTATCTATCTGTCTGTCTGTCTGTCTGTCTGTCTGTCTGTCTGTCTGTCTGTCTGTCTGTCTGTCTGTCTGTCTGTCTGTCTGTCTGTCTGTCTGTCTGTCTGTCTGTCTGTCTGTCTGTCTGTCTGTCTGTCTGTCTGTCTGTCTGTCTGTCTGTCTGTCTGTCTGTCTGTCTGTCTGTCTGTCTGTCTGTCTGTCTGTCTGTCTATCTGTGACTGTGTGTCTGTCCATCAATCAATCCATCCATCTAAAACACTACAACAATTTTTAGTTTCTGTTTTTGATACACTTCATTATTCAGTTTTAACCTTTACAACTCACCTTCATTAAACGTGAAGAGCGTGTTCATGTGCCATGTATCTTTCCAGTACTCCATGTACCTCTTAATGACTTTTTGTTTTTATTTATTTTTCAACGAATTAGGTAAATGTTTGTGTTAAATGTAATGACATTAAAAATATTAATATAATGTCCATTATTGCATTAATTGAATTAAAACTAAAATTAAAAAAGGTACAAAATAACCCAACTAAAGTGGAAAAAAAACATTTAAGTAAAAAAGTGGAAACCTATAATAATCTTGCTGACCAGAATGGGAGGCCAATTAATACCAGCAAACCCCCAATAGGCTGGTTTAAGCTTTCCCCCCCAGTAGCATATATCTTATTGATTATCCAAAATTGATTGCTTCTTTATTTAATTACTTGTATGTTTGTTTGCTTGCTTAGTTGATTAGCTCACCACCATAAATAGATGACACAACATCAGCAGCCAGGAAGAATGCGAAGGTTAAAAACATGCAATTAATGTTTGTAATGTAAAGTGCCCACCCACACACAGCATGATTTAGATGCACACACAGCGTGTCAGATGGCAGCGTGCTTTTCCTCGGAACCTGTAGATTTGTCTAGTCACAACCCCAATATGAGGATATTTGCTTTTTGCAAAACACAGTAGGCTATAGGCTATTTTCTTTCTGTTCATGCACATCTAATCATATCAATCCTCGTGTTGGATGTCTCTCTTATCTGACACACCCAGTTCAGGTCTTGGATCCTGTCCTAATGATCTGATTATGTAAATCATGTGCGTTAAATAAGGCACAAATCCAAACCACAGATGCGCACTATATAGATTGCAATTTTTCCGTAGCGAAACAGAACCGTTTTGGGTTCTTAAATTAACCATTTATTTCCTCACTCTTGATATTTGTGGTTCCATAAAAGATCTTTTAACATCCACAGAACCTTTTCATTGCAAGGTTTTTATAGTTGAAAAAGTTTTTTTTGTGACAACCTCCTTTTGGAAACTTTATTTTAAGTGTAAAGGATATTTCAATAATCTGAAGAATCTTTTAACATTATAAAAATACTTTTATACAATGGAAATTAAAGGTGCAGTGTGTACATTTTAGCGGCATCTAGTGGTGAGGTTGCGAATTGCAACCGTACCGCTCACCCCTCCCTTTCAAAGCACATAGAGAAGCTACGGTGGCTGACACAGGACAAATATGTCGTTGTCTGAGACAGCAGAGAGTGACTAGCGCTCTGTAGAGAAGTTTGTCCGTTTAGGGCTACTGAAGAAACATGGCGGCACAAAATGACGACTTCACCCGCGGTGAATGTAGATAGAAATGGCTCATTCTAAGGTAATAAAAACATAACGGTTCATTATATAAGGTCTTTATACACCACTGAAAACATAGTTATGTATATTATATTGCATTTCTGTCAATAGATCCTCATAAATATTACGCACTGCACCTTTAAATGTGCTTCATGGGACCATTGATGTGAGTAAATAACCTTTATTTTTTAAGAGTGATGTATTACACTCTTATAAAAAAGGGAGAAATGACAAATGATTGTTTAACTGTTTTTTCTAGTGATAAAGTATGTCTATGAGCTGTTTAATTGATGAAATTTAAGTAAAATGAATGAATTAAAACTTAATCCATAAAATGATCCTACATGACGGGAACACGAAGCACCTATTGCACCACTGCTTTTAAATTGTATTGCAATATACAGTATATCCCATATGCATTTATATGGATGCAAATCAGTTTTTAAGATTAAAGTTTGACGCCACAGTCACCTTTATCGGCTATCATGACCTCAAATTCTACAAAGTCCTAAAATTGCACAATGCACAGTGAACTGTTCCCTCCTATTGAAGGGCTTTGATTAACTTTGGTCAGGGTGCACCGGAGCCCTGCGTGAAGCAAATGGGTAGCAGCATTTTTTTTTTTTTTTGGCTTGCACTGTTCCCTTTACAAGTGTCAGGGGAGGTACATTGGTGGCTTCAGCAGAAGAGACATGCACAAAATAATCCCATAGGTCCTATTTTGGCAACTAATTACAGTTCATATGCAAAGAGTCATGTATTAAACACAGAACGGAGACATATTATTTTATCATTCCAATTTTCACTTTGATTTTATTGACTCCATTCATCCCAAGTTAATGATCTGCTTCCGATACACCGTGATTGTCCTTTTTTGTTTGTTTGTTTGAATAGATTTTCCGCACACTGTCAAAACATTAAAAGCAGCAAGGAACCATTCTCAAGAGGTTTTATTGAGCTAGTTGTCTGTATATATGTAATATCTTTCTGCAGTCCAATTTATATAGGCTACAGAAAGACGGTGCTCTCTTATTACTATGAATAGGAGAAAGTGCAACGCGTAATATGGTGGAATAAGTCCCGCCTTCTAATGAAACAAGCCAATCACTGATTGATAAAGTCATCGCGTCAGTATAAAAAGCTTTGTATAACAAAAATGTGGTCATGATTTAAGTGTTTAGAAAGATTTATGAGACAGTTGTTGTCGGTTTTCATTGCAGATTTTAAATAGGAAATTTAATCGTAAGCTTGGCAAACAGTTTTGGAGAATTTGGGCTATTTTAAAGCTACACTGTGTGATTTTTTTCCCCCATCTAGCGGTGAAAAGGTATATGACCATCCAGTGAATATTAGTTTCTGTTCTCTCAATTCCGATTTCGTTTTAACTCCTACGGTGGCCGATTTAGTCCAAGATTAACATGGCTTCCAGTTCGACCTCGTCCACATTCGACACGGTGCCATCGAGTGTTAAAACGCGAAAGGCGAAGCTTGAATTTACGGGTATGTCCCTCTTTGGCTAATGTACTTTCAAGATGGAGGGGCAACATGGCGACCGGCATTCGAACCCCTCATCCGTATGTATTTTCAATGGCATATTATAAACTTACGAGAATACTTTATTACTTGAAAGAAGTAAATATACATTAATGAGCACATATATTTTTGAAAGAACTAAGTGTTTTTAGCTAAGAATAAACTAAAAAAGTTCCACAGTGTAGCTTTAAAGGGTCTTTAAAGGGTGATTTAGCATTAAGCTTTGTATCAGTAGAAATCCCGTAGTATATTTGAATTATGGTAATTTCCCCCCTCATATCCCCCTGAGACGAGAGAATTAAGCATTTTATTTCCGGAAAAAAATCCTCAGATGACGCAAATATCTTCATTTTTTGGCCAGAGGTAAAAACTACAGCCAGTAGAAGGAGCTGTTCTACATGTTTTCTACCCGCCCACAGGGGAGGGATCTCTCATCTCACTCTCAGAATGTAAATGCGCTCGGCCTCTGGCATTCATAACCGGAGCGGTGCAGAGCAAAGTGAGTGTTTCAACTTTTCAATGAGTTCCTATGAAAGTTTAGCTTTCCATATGCGATCAGAAAACGCGCCAGACTGGACACACGCTGAGAATGACTGTCGCGCTTATCTCAGCTCTCGTGCTGAATAAAAATCGGACTCCTGCTGCGTTTGTCCTGTGACTTTCGTTCGTCTCTCTCACACTTTATTGAAAATACACGTTCAGTTTTTAATTGTAGTGTTTATTCTCTAATTGAACGAAATTATTGTATTATTATGAAGATCAAAACGACGCTGGGGGCGGTGTAGGGAGTGGCCTCGTAGGAAACATTGAATCCATTTAAAGACCTCAAGCATTTAAAGCGATAACGCATGCTTAGAATAAACAGAAGGATATTGTCCACGTTAATATAGTTACCTGTATAGTTAACGTTCTTGGTGTGAACGGGCCTTTACTGTTATGTTTATTTATTCATTAATATTTAATTTCGGTTTGCTGCAAATACTGCCTCCTTCCAGGCATATTTTGCTTTTAGTCATTTAGACACAGGGTTGGACTGATTTTAAAAGGATCACCACATATAATAACCAAGTGGACCTTTGATTTAAATGATTTGTATGCAGTAATAAGCGGCTAACTGTAATGGGCCAGGCATTAGGTTCAAATATAAACAGTCTCTGCTTTGCCTTTTTATTCATTATTTTTATGAAACCCAACCACATTTACCCTTAAAACGAGGCTAATTTGATTTTTCACAAATCAGTAATTGAGTTTAAATCTGGTTTATCTTTTACTCATCTTTCCAGGTGCTGAATTACAATAATCTTCAGGTAAACCTGCATCAGACTCTCCAACGCTTCCACAATTTCAGCTGTTTGCTTGAAATTATTCCAAGAAATGTTGCATTTTTAATGAAATATTTATATATTTAAAGCATGCACTGTCTTTTAGGATGTGACTAATCCAGGATGCTGATTTCCAAGCTCATTAAATGGACACCTAATGACGGTTTGTCCTCAGTAAGTGAGATCGATGCGAGTCCTCAGTGTGTGCCGAGGAAGTGAAGATGTTACGCAATTGGAGAAGACACTGATGAGTCCGCATGGGAGGTGCCCCGTTCTCACTTCGACTTTATTTAAATGCTAGTCTTACTTGTTTACAAAACCTACACGACTTTGCTGTGGTCGTAATGATTCATTCCGCAGGACATTAGATCCATAGTTCTGTGTGTCCATCACCTTACAACTGATCTAATGAAGAAAGAGCGTCCTATGGCTTTACATTTTGCCGGCTTTATGCCCAAATGGATGCAACAGGACTGTACACTTCTCCTCTGAAAATTTAGGAACATTTAGCTTGTCATATTTCCCCAGCTGAATTGAACCTCTTTTCCGTTATATTTAACACATTCTTGTTTCAGCTCAGAACCTTTGTGTGCTTCATAAGATGGACCAATTTTAAATGCCAGAATCTCCTTCACAATAATAAATGGGATTAAAGTGCTGTCTATGCTCAACAAAGAAATTGGGAAATTATGTTTTTACCTTAGCATGAATTTTATCCACTTAGGAGACGGCAGCTGCAAGGAAGCGCAGACAGCCATTTTACATTTCCATAATTTGGTTGGAAAAAGCCACAAGAGGTGTATTTTCAGGCACAAATGTGCTATTTGTCCCCCCCATTGTGTTCCCAGCACTATTTTGGCGTACTCCGGGACTGAAATGTTTGGTTCATCATGTTGTTTTGTGAGGCCTTTGTGCATTTCTGTGCCATTCTACTGTACATTATCAGGCATTTGCATGATTGTTTTTGTATTTCAACACTGTCTCCTCTACCTATTTTAGCACAAGGCTTGTACGACAGAGGTCATCGTGTAGGTACTGTCATTTGTTTATTTGATTTAGCAAGGAAGCAATTTGAAAACGGTGTAGCATGAATCCCTTTTTTGCACATGCACGCTGATCACAGATTTGAAGTGCACGGTTGTTAAGAGGGTTTGTAAACAATACCGTAGCCGCATCATTCGATCTTAAGAGTAAATATGAGATGTGAACACTTAACAAAGAGCATGTCTGAAAGGGCACAAGTGTTTGGAGATTTGTGTCCTCCATAATCACTATTAATTTGTATTTTTGCTGTCACACCACACAAATGACATGTGGGTAATTAGGACCAAATTAAGAGGGTATTTATCATGGAGATTGCAATCAATTAATTAAAACCAATAATCTCAATATGCGCAAATTGGCATTTGGTATACAATGTAATTGTCAAACTGCATGCATGGAAAACCAGGGACAATTTGAGATCCAATTTGTTGCAGGGATGAAAGTGTCCTCTTAAAAATGACAAAAGTGTCAGATCACACAGCCGCTTCAGATGCTCAATATTATGGCCAAAATTTGTCAATAATAAAAAATATATGTAAATATATTTTTATATTGTAATAATTTCACAGTTACTCTCCAAATTAATGTAGAAACAACTTAAAGACAGTATATTTTAAATAGTTGTTGTAATATCATCTTTTTATGAATGATGGCCAGTATCACTGATACTAATACTGGTCTCATTGATTTTTTTTAAACATTAATGATAGACATTCAGCATTACAATATAATTGAAAGCTATCAAGTTCAACATTTATTAGGCTTTTAAAAAATAACAACTTTTAATTTAAGTGAACTTAAAACAATCTTCACATAATTGAATTTTGTCATAAAAGTCATGTGGCCTTCCAACCTTCCTATACAGGAGATGAATAAAGTTATCAAACATTTTAGAGTCTTAACTGCATAAATTATACATTAAATATAGAATAATCATTATTATAGCTATAATTTTCTCTGTTACATTTGTTCTTTGATTAACATTAATGACAGACGTCACTGGTTTATTAGGCTGCTGTCACTTTAAGATCTGCCGCTGCTGAACATGACGCGGATCTGACGCGCTGTCACGCGCATCTCATTATCTCACAACTCTTTAAGTTCATTTAAGACGTTATTTAACTCATTTAAGACTGCTCTTATGAGAATACTCTACAAAACTGACATTTTAGCATAATTCTGTGTGTTATTGTTTAAGCGTGAAAGAGAAGTCGTATGTGTGTCAGAACATTCACATACAGTCTCTGTTGTCGCGCTTGAAAGGTTTAAAAGCATTTGCATGAATAAGAGCGTGATCATATAATGTAACTAGCCAAAGAAGGACAGAAAAACAGATTGCTGAGTGAATTGCGTTAAATATTTTTAACGCGTTAAACTGAACAAATGAATGCGTTAACACAAATTTTTGACAGCCGTAATATACCTTTGTATATATGTATAGCTTTGTATGTATATATATATATATATATATATATATATATATATATATATATATATATATATATATATATATATATATATATAGCCTGTAAAGTTCTTTTGGTTGAACTTTGTCATCTGTTTGTCATCTTTTGTCATTTGTGCTGGTCCCAAAGCAAAGCTAATGTGATATTTTAGACTTTTTTTTAATACACATAATTCTTAATTTATATACTCTAACCGCGAAGGAAATCTCCCGATTTTAAGGGTCAGCTTGCATGGTCTAAGGGTGTTTACATTATTCATTAAAGAGATCTATGGTTGCCGGTGGCCCTAATCTACCCCGCCGCCCAACAGAACAGTGATAAGCATCAGGTTACCTGCCAGGCCGAGGCAGAGGCAGTTCAAAAGTCACATTGACAGATGTCCGTATCGGTGTTATGCAAACCTGTACAGAGCGATTCCTTGTTTAGCTAAGCGGCACATAAGTAATTCATTGCATTTAGCGAGAAGCAGCATCTGTTCGTCAGCCCCTGCGAGGAAACCCCGATTACCTGGCAGAAGGTGCAGCCTTTCCAGGTAGCCGTGCTAATCAGCTAATGATCTCAGCGCTGAAGATTATTTTCCCAGCATTCACTCGCGTGTGTATGGAGGTGGTGTGTATTTTGCAAACTCTGGTGCCCATGCATCAAGTCTGGCAATAAAAGTATAAAGTCCTCGGGGGAATATGGGTGGAGAGAACCACAAGCAGCTCGACAAGTTCTTCTGACACTAATGTTTCCTTCACTGGCACTAATAATAGAAAAGTGCCCATCAATTTCCTTTCACCTGTGATCCCCAAGTGGCAGAAATTGCCGCTGCACACTGATGGCCGGCTTTCTCAGCGCAGGCGTGGTGCGGTGCCCAGGCTTCCCTGCTGAGAACCCCCTTAGCTTTCTTAAGGGGTGAGAAGGTAATTCTGCCTGAGTGTGGTTTCTGCACTTGACCTCTCTTTGCCTGCCTTTAAAGAGCGTGTTTTGATGAAATGGTGAAATAATTTCTTTCCAAACTTCTGGTCCATCTCTGCTGACCTAAACTGAGTGGTGTCCTCCCTGAAAAGCTACAGATATTGTCCTGCTTGCTCTTCCACTTTGGCCTCGGAGCCCCATAAAAGCTCAAGATTTGCGATCCATACAAGCAAAAAAACAAGAAGCAATCAGCGCGTGCTAAAGAGAGTGGCCGCAATTACAGAAATGCGAGACAAAAGCTATTTCAAGGCACTCGCCTAAAACATTTTCACCCTCATCTGGTCTGACTCTTTCCTGCCTTTTCTTAGCATCGGGCAACCAAATTCAAGGTCTGACAGGATGCAACTTTCCGGCATTGTTGAAGTGTATCAACGTACACTTTGAAAGTCGTCATGAAATCAAAATTGACACTATTTACTTTGTCTTGTGGTGAACAATTAACCTGTGCAAGTTAATACACAGAAAACAAAAGTTTGTCGTGGTAATCTTTAATCAAAATCTGAAAAGTTCTTTCCGTTCTCTGTGGACGTCAGTTTGACGGCTTGGGTAGAATATCCTTAACACCTCCCCTCAAAATGTCGGTCTGCTACAACATTGAAGTAAAGACTTCCGGACTTTAAAAACCATAATAGAACCATTTAGGGTACTCCAATGAGCCTTTCAATGAAAATAAAATAAAATGTCTTAGTGTGAAGAACATTTTAAAAATATCCTTTTTCCACTATAAAGAACCTTTTGTGAAATGTGAACGGTTCCATGGATTCATGAAATAAAAGTAAATGTTCCAAAATGTATTTTTCAATGCCATACACTCACTCTAAAAATTAATTCAAGGGACCTGTTACCACAACTTAAATAAATGCATGGTTGCAAGTTAAAAATTCTAATTTGTTGTTTTAATTAAACCTTTTAAATTGCAAACATTATTTTGTAGAGTTCTGTTGATATTATAATGATTATCATTACATCAACTTAACACCATGTTTACTCAAATTTCTAGTAATGAAAGTAATGAAACTTAATTAACTATAACTTCGGAAATTAGGCAGTGGATTTCAAGTTCCCAGCATGCTTTGCATAGGACTGGATAAGGAGAATAAATGTGTTGAAGTGTTCATTTATTTGTTTTTAGTGAAGGGAAAGACCTGTTAGTGTTTAATGCTGTTATGTTTGACATTTGAAAGAGTTTCTGTAAAGTTTTAAAGTTTTTGTGGGTACCATTGTGCTGAAGAGTAGATACATGAAACACTATTGACTCTAAGAAATGACTGCCAGTGACAAATATTATCTTACTTATGTTAGCATGAGCTATGATAGCTGTTGATTTGAACTGAAATAGATAAGGTTAATTGGTTCCAGGTTCCAGTTGGAGCAACTTAATTTTAAAGTAATCAACTTAAAAATGTGTGTTTATGCTACAAATTATTAAGTTCCTCTAACTCAATGTAGCTTGTTGGTTGAACATAAACCAACTGGTTTTCTCAAAAGTTGTCATAACTTATATAATGTTGAGTCAACGCATAATTTTTTCGAGTAAACCTTTCAATGAAAATTTCTTAAAAGAACCATTTGTTCTTAGTGTGAAGAACATTTAAAAAAGAACCTTATAAAGAACCTTTTTGTGAAATGGAAAGGTTCCATGGACGTTAAAGGTTCTTTATGGAATAAAAATAAAGGTTCCAAAAGGATTTTTCCCTGGCGATGTCATACACTCCTAAAAATAAAGGATCTTGGCATCTATATGAAGAACTTTTAACATTAAAAGATTCGTCATAGTGGAAAAAAGGTTCTTCAATTATTAAAATGTTCTTCACACTAAGAAAAAAATTTTCTTTTAAGTATGTTTCATTGAAATGTTCATTGGGGAACCCTAAATGGTTATGTCATCGCTGCGTGAAAACCCTTCTGAAAACTTTATTTTTGGAAGAACCAATTTGAGTTCCCCAAAGAACCTTTCAGTAAACAGTTTCTAAAAAGAACCATGATTTTCTTAATGTAATGAGCACAAATAATCTAAAGAAGCTTTTTCCACACTAAAGAAACTTTTGTAGTGGAAAGGTCAAATGGATGTTAAAGGTTCTTCATAGAACCTCAGGCGACCAAATTCAAGGTCTAGTGGGATGCAAAGTTGCATAATTGTTGTGGTAGGCCTATATCAACCTAAAGGTTCCAAAATCGTGTTTTCACAATGATGCCATAGAAGAACCAGTTATCAAAAGCACCATTATTTTCATAGTTTAAAGAACATTTCAAATGGTCTATAAACCATTTGTGCAGTGGCAAGGTTCTTCATGGAACCACTGATGTCAATAAAGAAAGAGTGTTCCACAGAGAAACAATCACTAGTGGGTCTTATAGCCTACAAACAGTCATTCATAGTCTAGTTTTTTTTAAAGACCGAATTTATAAGAAAGGTACGCATGGGCATATTTGCTGAAAGGGAAATATGACAAGGAGTAAACAAACTTAAAATCTGGCGAAATACGTGGTGGAGATGGAGCAGAGGGTGTTGAAATCACTCCTGATTTGCATGCCCTGCAGTCTCCGGCTCTCAACGAGGACTGATGTACAAGGAGATGCGAGCACTCTTTACACGTAGTCCCATGACACGCTGTACGCGCTCATTATGAAACCAACTATGCCTGTCCAGAATGTTTCCCTCCCCCATAACACACACGCACACACACATGCGCGCGCACATATCGCACACAAGCCTTCTTGCATGCACGCTCACACACGCATCCACAAAAGAAAGATCGGCATCCTGCACTTGTCCTTTACCCTTCATCCATTGTTTGGCTCTGAGAGGTTTCCACGGAAACCAGAATTAGAATTTGCCTGATACTTAAAGACGAGGCTGAAACGTGTTGTACAGCATCTGTAGTCCGTGTTGCATGTAAACAACTTGATTTCTGACGACCACGACACTCATTCGCTCACAAAATGCATGTTTGTTGCATATGGAAAGTGTATTGATAACCTCATCAGCTACCTGTTAAACATTACTAGTCACATTTTAAGCCACTTAATCGTTTAAATGAGGCACTTGAATCAGTTATAAGAATGATGATTTTATGAGAAGCAACACAGGCACGTTTGAAATACAGCATGAGATATAAGCTACCAGTCTGTGGCCACATTGATTGGACTGGCAAGGCTGCAGGGAAGGGTTGGCTTTGGTAGGAAACAATGTTTCTAAGCAACAGCATCCTGTCAGCTGATTAGGATGACCAATAGAATGCAGCCATGTATTCTGGTCAGCCAATGAGAGAGCGCACGCCTTTATTTCTATCTGTGAGGGTTTAGTGTTAGGAGAATATATTTACACACACTGACCAAGCAGCAGCAGGCAGATCTACATAATTCTGTTTCGGTCCATAAAGGCCTTGTTCTCTGAATATGACTCGAAATGGCATGAACGTTTTATTTTAGAGCTTTATGATATGAAGCATGCTAATATGAAACACTCACTCACAGGAAAATGCAACCTGTTGATCTCAGGTTGTACATCAATCTATTTTAGTCATAATGTGTTAGAACTTTAAACAATGGGAAATACAGTTTTTTTTTTTCCAAGCATGCCATCTGTGAGCTTTTGGATTTTTCCCACTTTCAGTAGTCGAGCAACATTTGAATCTTGCAGAATTTTGCCTGCAGAGAAACAATATGCATGAATATAAGTCAAGAGATGTCTGCTTAATATGTGGTCAATTGGGCACAAATGCATGAAGAAAAGGAATTGTGGAAAAAAAAAATCCCCCTAAAGTTTGAAGGAAGCTACAATTACGGCAACATTCTATTATGTTGCTGAGTACCAACTATATTGAGAAGGTAAAAGCTTCTTTTTAAATGTCAAACACAGCCTCTATGCAACGTAAATTTTCAGAAACGTAAAAAAAAAGCAGCATCTTCGCTTGTTCTGCGCAAAAAGCAACCTTTTAAAACTGCTTTTTCCAATTACGGCTAGCATGCAATAGGTTCGTAATTAAGGCTATATGCCACCGGTTTGAGTGTACTTGGGGTTTCCATTGGCCTGGCCATTTTGTAGTCTGGAATCGGCAGTGAAAGTTTCATTACCACAGAATTTGTGATTTCCCTGTGCTCTTTGTTTTGCTTCTTCGGCATTAGGCCCTCATATCAGTCTAAAAACCAGCCTTAAGGACCCTCCATCTACCACTCGGGCTCTGGATGCAGAGGAAATGAATCTTCCCGAGTTCTCGTGCTTTTTGCCTGCGAGTGAGGAGGGGGGACGTAAAAAAACAAAAACAAAACCTGAAAGGGAAGATGATGACCCTTGACAAAGAGAAAAGAGCCGAATGAAAGGCCATTATTTGGAAAAATCTCAAATGCAAACCCCATACCATAATGTTATAGCTGCCATGTTTTTGGCCCCTAAGCGAAGCGCTTTGGCCCATGGGTGGAGAGTGCACTCAAAACGCTGGCACATAGCATTTGGAGGGCTCTAATGTTCTTTTTCCATGTTTTTCCACTGGAATACCTTTCATGCTCACAACCTGCCATTACTGAAGATTACAACTTATATAATCTACCAACTGGGTCTCTACATACTTGGGTCGAGGATAATTGGGTACAAATCCATTATCATACTCTCAAGGCCAAGCACACAGGTTTCCTTCTGTGCTCAGTTCTTATTCATTTTTCTTTTTCAATTTTTCAGCCCTCATAATCCATTTTGGAGAAAGAACACTAAATGAATTTGGGCAAATTAGACTTTATCTCATGTTCTCTTTTTGGAGCTCCACATCAGAACTACGGCATAAGATTGAGCTTAAAATCGTATTCGGTCAAACAAACGCATGTATGTATGAATCAGCCAGTATATTCATGTACACAGAAAAAAATTTCCAGCAAATAATTACCAAGTACTGGCAGGTAACACATTGAACTAAACATGGACGTTTAAAGTAGAAATAGTGTTTACATATGCCATTCATCGTTGTCTCGTTTTTATAGTACATTCTCACTCAGGGTAAATCACAAACACAACATTCCTTATGAAAAATATATATTTTTGTCTTTCCCCAAAAAATGACGAATGCTCAAAATGCCTTTTCGCTTTCACGTTTTATGGAGCATTTGGACTCTGTATGTACACTTTTAATTCCGTATTCAGTGTATATAGTTTGCTAAATAACCTAATTACTTAAAATTGTTGTATTTTATTTGTAATTGCACTCATGGAATGAAAAAAAACCCCTCACCATTATAATTTCAAACCATACCAGAAAAGCACCTCCATTAGTGGTGTTCTGTAAAGATTTATTGACCTCTGTCCTAATCATCATGGAACTACCCTGTCAATTGACATTTAAAAATGGTTTGTTAATATCATAATTTTAAACATTTTCTGGAAGACGAGCATGCTGCCTATTGAATACGGAATTAAAAGTGTATTTACAAAGTCCAAATGCTCCATAAAACGTGGAAGCGAAAAGGCATTTTGAGCATTCGTCATTTTTTTTCTATGGCAGAAAGAGAAGACAAAAGAGTGAGATGACCTCATCTGTCACTGCTTTGCCTTTTCGGTGTACTCTGCTAATGGGTGCATAAATGGGAAGTGCTTTGTCCCTAATTATCAGTTCTAAATTTCCCTTTTGTTAGACCTCTTGCCAACCAAACCCTGACCAAGACATTTCTTGTATACCTGAAAAGTAACTGTAATAACCCTGCTGAAAAAAATGCAGGTCTCTCATGGTGAGTAACAAAAAATAAAGACCTTATTTCCTTATTCAATTTACAATAGGGAAATAAAAGTTTCAGCTAAAAGCCTTCTGTAAATCACTGCTCAACAGGTAAACTTTTACTTATCTGTGAGTATTAGGCCTACCAGGTGTTCCAACTTAACCAATCAAACAACAACTTAACTCCATCATAAAACAACTACAACCATAGGGACAACACATCACAAAAAAACTAAAGAAAAATGCATCTCTTTTGTAACAATTTTGGTCAATGTCATCATGATGAGACTCCACAACCTTCTCAATACTAATGCACTTTGAATGTTCAGAGCTGTGATTATGATCAATTAAATGGCAATGCAGGTAATGCCTTGTCAGCGGGTGGCCATTTTGTTTTTACTCACTTTAATTCTTAACGCTCTCTATGTTTTCACAACATACAGTAAAAACACCTGGTGAGACCATTTGGAAAGTGCCCAAGACCTCTTTAAATAGCCCTACACTGCTTAAACGGATAGTTCACCTAAAAATGAAAATTACCTCATGATTTACTCACCCTCAAGCCATCCTTGGTGTATATGACATACTTCTTTCAGACGAATACAATCGGAGTTATATTAAAACATGTCCTGGCTCTTCCCTGCATTATAACGGCAGCCCAAAATTTGAAGCCAAAAAAGTGCATCCATCCATTATAAAAGTAATCCACACAGCTCCGGAGGGTTAATAAAGGGGCGAATCGTTGGGTTTTTGTAAGAAAAATATCCATATTTAACACATTATAAAGTAAAATATCTAGAATATAACATACAACCTTCAGAAGGCCTTATATTTACCCCCCGGAGCCGGATGCACTTTTTTGGTCTTCAAATTTTGGGCTGCCATTCACTGCCATTATAATGCTTGGAAGAGCCAGGACATTTTTTAATATAACTCTGATTGTATCCCAAAAACATTGATGACATATATACCTATGATGGCTTGAGGGTGAGTAAATTATGGGATCATTTTCATTTTTGGGTGAACTATCCCTTTAAGGCCAGCGATGGCTAGATTAGGATGGTTTAAGAAGGGTTTTAGTGTTCTAACCAGCCCAATTAAACAAGAAATGTCGGATTATTTTCTATGCCATGTTCCAATAGTCTTGCTGAAAAAGCATAACCATACTGAGAGACCAGCTAAACAGTTTAGTTCGGTTTCAATTGTTTTTATGAGCAGGGCATTCTCCAAAATAATTTATTGAAGCCTATGTCACACTGACAATAATTATCTCCTCAGAAATTGTGGAAACCCATAGCCTACATATTGACGCAGCACTTCTGATTTCAGCGAATTAATTTGACAGGACATCTAATCAATCCAAATCGCTGAAAGAATCTCCTACCACAGAGGTGTAGTTGCGCTGTTTCGCCGCTGCTGAAGGGGGCGCTCTGACACTCTCTGCACCTCATGTCCACTGTTTATGCGCAGAGCTCGCCGATGCCCGTTTACTTCCGCCGGTTAGACAGCGAACAGACCTCCAAACTTATATTTGCACTCCTGAAGAAACTTTTAAACCGCATTGTACGTCCCTTTCAAACGTTTTTGCTCTTATGTTTTATTTTATGCGGATGTAAGTTGTCTCTTGTCCATGCTTGTGCTCCCAGAGAGTTAAAGCCGCACAGATATTAACATGACAAGTGTTTAAATGAACATGCAGGTAAGATATGCATAACCAAATGCGTGTGTTTTGATGTGTATACTGATATTTTATTTTGAATAATTTTTAAACGAGGTTATTTTAAGCTTTATGTATAAAATAAACCCGCAAAGGCGAGTCAGAGCAGGAATATCTGTCAGTTTCTGCATCTGTTTGTCTAGTTGTTTATTTTTTGTGTTATATAAAGTATTATCTAAAATAATTTTGTTGGTAGATGCATTTATTAAGAACTTATGATCTCTTCCAATAATGTTCTAGTTTCTCATTTGACGTGGTAAGTTACAGCTGTTATTGTGGCTACCTTTCTGTCTGTTTTTTTTTGTATTATAAAAAGTATTATTTAAAATAATTTTGTTGCGGGATCTGCTCTACATGCTCTGCATTTATTAACTTATTATAATCCCTTCCAAATCCAATAATGTTTTAATTTCTAATTTGCAGTGGTATAGCTGTTAGGCTGGCCATCTGCCAGTCTAATTGTTTATTTTTTGTTCTATAGAAATATAAAAAAAATGAAAAATAACTTTGTAGGGAGATCTCCTCCCCTGCATTTAATGGGACCTGTATACATTTATTTGTTTCTGCTGTACACAAAGGAAGATCTCTACAGCCATTGACTACCATAGTCATGCCGAGATCTGCTTGGTTACAAACATTCTTCCAAATATCTTCCTTTAATTTTTCATTTACAGTGGTAAAGCTGTTATCATGGCTGCTCACCGCAACACTACATCAGAGGATGATTTCCCCACTCTGAAGCCAAGACGCATCCAGAACCAGAATGTAGTCCACCGGCTAGAGAGGCGTCGGATCTGTTCCGGTCCACTCGGGGCGCATTGGTACCGTGTGCGCTGTTTCCACCAGAACCTGTTCCCCAACTTCACAGTGGTGAACGTGGAGAAGCCACCCTGCTTCCTGCGCAAGTTCTCCCCTGACGGTCGATGCTTTATTGCGTTCTCCTCTGATCAGACTTCCTTGGAAATCTACGAGTACCAGGGATGCCAAGCCGCTGAAGACCTTCTCCAGGGTCAGGAGGGAGAAACGCTGGCCAATGGGAATGACCAGCGCTCCCTCAACATCAGAGGCAGACTCTTCGAACGTTTCTTCTCCCTGCTCCACGTCACCAACGTGGCCTCCAACGGTGAGCACTTGAATAGAGAGTGCAGTCTTTTCACCGACGACTGCCGCTATGTGATCGTCGGCTCTGCTGCCTACTTGCCCGAAGAACCTCATCCGCACTTTTTCGAGGTGTACAGAAACAACGAATCCGTGACACCGAACCCGCGCTCCCCTCTTGAAGACTACTCGCTGCACATCATAGACCTGCACACGGGCCGACTGTGTGATACACGCACCTTTAAGTGTGACAAAATCATTCTGTCACACAATCAAGGGCTGTACCTGTACAGAAATATACTGGCCGTGCTTTCGGTGCAGCAACAGACCATACATGTCTTTCAGGTAAGAGTTACGGTGTCTAAGGCCCTGTTTACACCTGGTATTAAGATGCGTTTTGGTTTATCGGATCACTAGGAGACACAAGGAAACGCATACCCGTTTACACCTGTTGTTTTAATCCGTCTCTTTTGTCCACTTTCAACCACTTCTGTCCTTGGTATATTTTTCGTCTTCAAACCCTTACTGTTTTGTGGCTTTACGAACAAAACATTTGACGGTATGAGTGTTTACACTACGAAAGCAATCCGTTTTCAACTACCTCTGGAAGTGGTTGGAAGTGGACAAGCTCAATGTTTTAGACCCCGTTTACATCTGTATTTAGGGTCGTCCACTTGTGATCCCAGCGACCAAAACTTATCTTAGTACCTGGTGTAAACAGGGCCGAAGACTTCACTATACAGCACATATCACACAGAACTGTGTCTTATATGATGTATTTGTATCTTTTTTTATTCATATTTATACCCATCATTCCCTGTCAGTTCTCTATTGTTCATAAAAATACGAAGAGAATTTTGATTCCCCCTTGAAGTATAATTGGTTTATCAAACGGAATTTGTTTTGTCAGACCATGGTGCCCAAGGGGGGCGACACAGGTTTGTATTTGGCTTTTTGTTTTGCCAGTCCCATCACCCCATTTATACCCAACATTTTTATAATTTTGTGCAAATAGAAATACCAAAAATGTCAATAAAGGAATAAATCTACACTCATCAGCCACTTTATTAGGTACACCTTGCTGGTATGGTGTCAGACCCTCTTTTGCCTTCAGAAATACCTTAAAGGGTTAGTTCACCCAAAAATGAAAATTAGCCCTTGATTTACTCACCCTCAAGCCATCCTAGTTGTATATGACATTCTTCTTTCAGATGAATAAAATCAGAGTTATATTAAAATATGTACTGGTTCTTCCAAGCATTATAATGGCAGTGAATGGATGTTTCTGTTTTGAAGTCCATAAAAGTGCATCTATCCATCATAAAACTGCTCCACACGGCTCCGGGGAGTTAATAAAGGCCTTCTGAAGCGATGCGTTTGTGTAAGAACAATATACATATTTAAAGGTCCCGTTTTTCGTGTTTTTTTGAAGCTTTGATTGTGTTTACAGTGTGCAATATAACATGTGTTCATGTTTCGCGTGTAAAAAACCACAGTATTTTTCACACAATTTACTTATCTGTATACTGCTGTTTTCACTGTCCTCAAAACGGCTTGAAAGATTTCCCTGTTCTACGAAGTCCCTCCTTCAGAAATACGTAACGAGTTCTGATTGTGCCAGCGGTTCCCGTGTTGTGATTCGACAGCAGCTTAGCGCACGCAGAGGGCACGTTACCGGAAAGGTCACGCCTCTCACCATAACGGGGATGCATGCGCTCAATGATCTCTAAGTACAGCGTCCCTGGGAAAGCCAAACAAAGATGACTTGACTCCGGGATGAAAATAACAGCGTCTCGACGACATGGCAACAAACAAACTATACGAACGCAACCGAACGCAACACTTCCTCTTATCCACGTGGGAGCAACAAGACCACGCCCCCTTTTTCCGCGTATTCTTGTGGGCGGAGGTTAGTCGACAAACTGTTCTACTGACGTAATTAAAGCAGGATGTACAGAGATGTAGTCCCAACCGGCCGTTCGCTGTAGGCTTTGAAAGGGAACTTCTGTTAAATAAAATATCTCGCTTGGCATTGAACTTTGAGCTTTATAATTTTACTGGTATTATATATGCTATAACAGCAACATTACACACTAACTAAAGTTTGAAAAATGGGATCACGAAGAACAGGACCTTTAAAACTTTACAAACTGTAATCTCTAACTTCTGCTAAAGCTTGGTACATACTCCGCAAGAACAAAGAAATGTATTTGTTTTCTTGAGGTGGCTAGAACAAAGTTCGTTCTGGCCAGGACATTCCATACTTCACGAGAAAAGCAGGTGCCGAACATTTCCGTTTCTCCACATTAACCCTGCCTACTTTAAATTTCTGACCAATCACACAATAGTTCTCGGACACCCACAAGAAAAAAAAGTTCGGCTCAGATGATCGGCTTGTTGAGAACAAGCTGCGAGAACTCCCAAACCAAGGCTGCGAGAACAAAGATGTAATTTTGTTCTCGCAGCCCTAGGAGCGAGAACTTTTTTCACTATTCTTGCGGAGTATGTAATGGCCTTAACTGTCGTACACGTGTTCACAAGAGACTGGCGTTCCAGCTTATGATGTAGGACGCTCCTCGCTTCGCTTTTGAAGGCCTTTATTAACCCCCCGGAGCCATGTGGATATCTTTTATGATGGATACATGCACTTTTATGGACTTAAAAAAAACCCATTCACTGCCATTATAAAGCACGAAAGAGCCAGGGCATTTTTTAATATAACTCAGGTTGTTTTCGTCTGAAAGAAGAATGTCATATACACCTAGGATGGCTTGAGGGTGAGTAAATCATGGGCTAATTAAAATTTTTGGGTGAACTATCCCTTTAATTCTTCATGGCATTAATTCAGCAAGGTGCTAGAAGATTTAGGTTCATATTGACATGATAACATCACACAGTTTCTGCAGATTTGTCGGCTGCACATCCATGATGCGAAACTCCCTTTCCACCACATCCCAAAAGTGCTCTATTGGATTGAGATCTGGTGACTGTGGAGGCCGTTTGAATAAAGTGAACTGAACTCATTGTCAAGAAACCAGTTTGAGATGATTTGAGCTTTGTGACATGGCACATTATCGTGCCTGAACTGGAAGTAGCTATCGAGATGGGTACACTGTGGGCATAAAAGGGTTGGACATGGTCAGCAACAATACTCAGGTACACTGTGGCATTTAAACGATGCTCAATTGGTACTAAAGGGGCCCAAAGTGTGCCAAGAAAATATCCCCACACTATTACACCACCAGCAGCCTGAACCGTTGATACAAGGCAGGATGGATCCAATGCTTTTATGTTTTTGCCAAATTCTGACCCGACCATCTGAATGTTGCAGCAGAAATCGAGACTTGTCAGACTAGGAAACATTTTTCCAATCTTCTATTGTCCCATTTTGGTGGGCCTGTGTGAATAATAGCCTCAGTTTCCTGTTCTTAGCTGACAGGAGTGGCACCCAGTGTGGTTTTCTGCTGCTGTAGCTCATCTGCTTCAAGGTTCGCTGTGCTGTGCTTTCAGAGATACTCTTCTGGAGAGCTCCATTGTAACAAGTGGTTACTTGAGTTACTGTTGCCTTTCTATGAGCTGGAACCAGTCTGGCCATTCTCCTCTGACCTCTGGCGTCAACAAGGCATTTTTGCCCATAGAACTGCTGCTTACTGGATATTTTCCCTCTTTCGGACCATTCTCTTAACCTTATAAATGGTTGTACGTGAAAATACAAACGTGAAATAGATCAGCAGTTTCTGAAATACTCAGAACAGCCAGTCTGGTGCCAACAGCCATGCCACATTCACATCCACATTCACTTCCCCATTCTGATACCAGAGCTGCCAACTCTTACGTATTGGCCGCGAGACACACACATTTGATTAGTACACACAAGCAGCTCATGACTGGCGCTTCATCACTGCATGAGCTGTGAGTTTAACCTGCATCTTTAGACTAGTGTTTCATTTAAGTTGCATACATTTTGTTCTTGCACTGATGTTAAATTTGTAGACATTTTGCACTTTGACAGCCAGTTTGAGGTATAGGCTAATATTGGATTATTACGTGTATCAGTTTGATTCTGACAGTTTTTGCTACTGAAATAGGAAAAAAGTGTATAACCCTGAATTCACCCCATACTATTTGAAATCATAATGACATTGCATTATGCTGTTTTAAATCCCAAATATTATAACATTCTTCATGAACAATTGTTCAGTTATTTGTAACAATGTCATTTAAAAAGAAAAAGAAAAAAAGAAAAGTAGTTTCAATGTAGCTAGCTACTTTTTGATAGTAACTTTTAGTGTAGCTACTTTTTCAAAAGGGTAGCTTGAATGTAACAACTAGTTCTAGACAAAATCATTAAAGCTCTACACAGTGCTTTAAAATTGTGTGTGTATGTGTTTGTCTACAAAGCGTCATATAGATGCATTTTGTCTTAATAGAGAGAATTAATTATCAACCTATACTTATCTATCAAAGGCAAAAAAGAAATCAACAACAAAAAAAACAATACTACCCCATTCAAATGCTGATGCAGAGAGTGTTTTCTGTGGTGAACCGCTGGTGTGTGTGTGTATATGTATATATATATATATATATATATATATATATATATATATATATATATATATATATATAATTAATTAATTAATTATTATTTTATTTTTTCCTGTGTACGGTAATGATGCTGAATGAGACAAGAATTTTTTTTTGCTCTGTACGCGACAATTTTGGTTGGCCCCGCCAAATCTCACTCCAAGATTTTTTGAAAAGTTGGCAGCCCTGTGATACTCCGTTTGAACTGATCGTCTTGACCATGGCTGTGTTCGAAATCGCCCCCTATACCCTTAAATAGGGCACTATTTGAGTGAACATCCATTTTTAATGGTGTCCGAAACAATAGTGGACGTCTTTGAGTGCACTTATTCAATCCCACCATGCACCGCAATAACGAGTGTACATTAGATGTACGCGCTGGAGAATATGCTTGTTCGATGCCCGATCGGCGTATGACAGCAAAGTCCCGCGAGAGCATTTCGAGAGCAAACGAGAAACAACTCCTTATGCGTTTGAAACGTTCTCTCACTCAACCAGACGGTGTAGGCTACTCTCAACGCACTGAGAGTCGCGCACTGAAGAATGAACTTACCGCTGTCCGATTCGCCCTATGTACCCTCATTCTCCATTACTCCAAAAACGAGCCAACAAGCTTAAAGTTAACCCTATAACTCTTTACTTGTGTGGCACTGAACTTACTTGGAAAGGGGAATAATAAAGTAACTAATAAGCATTTAATTAAAAAAAAAAAAAAATAATAATATGTGTAGTAGGCCTATATATTTCATACTTTATAGTAGGCTACTATTAATATTATGGGCGTCAGAAGCAAAAAAAATGTCGGTGGGTCCTTTAACAGAAACATTTTACTGGAGTAGATGCAATTTACAAAAAATATATTTAAATATATCGGCTTGTTTAAACGTCTGGTTGAGGAAGACACACCTACGGAATACACAATCTTCATCAGCAGCAATAGTGTAGGGGTAAGAGGCTTGACGATAAGATTTGACGCAAATCGATCAGAGGTTCGAATTCGCCTTTTGCCAAACTCGCACTGATCCTTTTTTCCATCATATATCAGATCGGAAAGGATTTTATTTTCTATGAATATGAAGAAAATATTAGAAAAGTGAAAATAAAGCTACTAACGCGTTTAATCAGTGTTTATCAGGGTATGTAAACAGACGTGCTCAATTAGAGGCGATAAGTGAGTGGTGGGCCCAATATCATTGGTCTTAAAAAGTGTGTGAGTCGATGCCATCTCCTGGCGAAACGCGGGAATTCATTCAATGCACGGCGCGACTCTCACAGTGCATTATGGGTATTCTCTAGCCGTCGAGCATACATCGGTTGCAAACTCGTTATTGTGGTGCATTGTGGGATTGTATGAGTGCACTTAATAACGTCCACTATGGTTTCGGACACCACTAAATGGCTGTTCCCTCAAATAGTGCCCACAGCTGAATCAATCATCCATCCATCTTCCGAACCGCACTGGTCCAGCCCAATATCATGCATACAGGTATAAATGATCCTTTTTAAGATGATTATTATATTGTTTGATTAAGGTTACATGCTAGTTTCCGTAGCAGAGTTCAGGATAAATCTTTTCATTATTACTGGAGCTGCCAAACAGCAAGCACAAACTGCAAAAACGGCTGCCTTTCCGGCGACTTAGTGTCCGAAATCACTCACTCGTTTTCGAAGTGGACTATATCAGTGGACTAATGTAGGGAATAGTGAATGAGGGTATAGGGGGCGATTTCGGAAACAGCCCATGTCTTCACGCCTAAATGCATTGAGTTGCTGGCATTTGCGTTAATGAGCAGTTCAACAGGTGTACCTAATAAAGTGGCTCGTGAGTGTATGGTTGTTTCTCAAATGGAAGGCTGCATCCTGGTAAAGCTTCATATCTTGCCTGCCAAATCATCAAGCACTGCAGAAAGCCATCTCAATTTGAAGGTTACTTGGAGAGCAGCCTTTGTTAAGCGTCTTTCATTCAGCACATTTTGAAGGATGCATCAAGTGTATTCTTCACATCCCTAAGTCACCCACAATCCTTTGCACACATTCAGTGACGTTACTAGTTTAACTATTTTTCAATAGCGTGGTGGTAGCGTCGCTGTTTTCTGAATCAAATAGCTTTTTATTAGCGAAGCTCTTTTGTTGATCAAGTAGTGCAGTAGCGTCCACACAAGCTACATTTTCTCAAGCATTTCTGAAGATCAAGCTCAAATTGGAAATACAACTGCTAAAGTCGCAGGTGTACTTCACTTTCTACATTCCGCTCTGTCTCGCGCTCAGATGCGCGCACAAGCCTTTAAAAGTGCTCCTTTGGCAGTGAGCGTGTAAAGACAGGGCGCGCACACACACACACACACATACTTGCATGTGTCATTACATGTTTGTTTATTTTTTTTTGCCATGTTGGTACTGTTTGGAGCATGTCTTAATTCTTTTGCTACTGTACTTTGAGCTGAATTGTCCTGCAAAAGTGCCCAAGTCTAAATTGAGCATAAACATGCAAACACAGGTGCGTATGCTTACACATACCATACTGATTAACATACACACACACTCTCGACACCTCGTTTTGTTATTATGTGGATCACATGTTTTTGTTGCCAAATTGGTTTGGGACAGTTGTTGAATAAACAATTGAACTGAAAAATAATGCCTGCCTATCTGGTTGACTTTTATTGATCACTGAAATAGCATTGATTGGAATGAAGTTGGTTCAATATAATAAAAAATAAAAAAATTGCTTAATGTTGTAAACTACTTTTGCCATGTTGCTGTAGCTTAGCGTGCTACATTTCCCAGGGGGGTAACTTCAGTGTAGTGAAGCTTAATTTAATGTAGAGCAACTGCTAGCTTAGCTCACTACTTTTTCCAAGTAGCTTGGCCCAACACTGTTTTCGTTCCGTGACCATGGGGCAGGAACGTGTGACGTAGCCATGCGCACTTACTATACTGTCTCTTTATAGCATTTAATGCTGAGGAGGACTGGACTAGGAAGGGCACAGCCTCACTAGGATGCAACCCTCTGTTTGAGACCCTATTTTTTTAAATATAAGATATTCTTTGAACATTGACAATTTTTAACAAACTAAATTTATTTTGTCAGACCATGTTGCTCAGGTGGGCGACTGGGTTTCAACCCAGTTTGGTCCAATCCATTATACCACTCTTTTTCCATAATTTTCTGTCATTTCTCGACTGTTTGCTCAAATAAAAATTCTGCCCCCCCCCCCCCCCCCCCCTCCCATAATTGCTATTGAGCCAAAAATATTTCAACTAAAATATTAAACTAAATTAATTAACTTCCTCCTGCCCAGGTGACACCAGAAGGAACCTTCCTTGACGTGCGCACCATCGGCCGGTTTTGTTACGAGGATGACTTGCTGACGCTGTCTGCGGTTTACTCCGAGGCCCAGGCTGAAGGCCAGCCCGGTTTCTCCCGTCTGTATAAGGAGAAAACCATCAACTCCTTGAAGCACCGTCTGCTGGTGTACCTGTGGAGGAGGGCAGAACAGGACGGCAGCGCCACAGCCAAACGGCGGTTCTTTCAATTCTTCGATCAGCTCAGGCAGCTGCGCATGTGGAAGATGCAGCTCCTGGACGAACATCACCTGTTCATTAAGTATACCAGCGAAGATGTAGTCACGCTGAGGGTCACCGACCCCTCACAGGTAAAAAAAAAAAAAAAGAAGCCATCTCACCCACAACACACACATGCACTGGAGTAACCGGAGACTGAATCAGATACGCTCTTGCTGGCGTCATCCCTTAATCTTTGGTAGTGTAAGATATAATGTTTGTTTTCGTTTTGTTGGGATTTGTCAAGTCAAGTTTGGTGGTTCGGTTGTGTAGTCGATAGTTTCAAAAGTAAACTATCATTGTGTTAACTGCTTTCTCAATTCTTCTCTCCTTTCAATTTTCAGCCCTCTTTCTTCGTGGTTTACAATATGCTAACCACAGAGGTTATAGCGGTTTTTGAGAACACTTCTGACAAACTTCTGGAGCTTTTTGAAAACTTCTGCGACCTCTTCCGTAACGCCACGCTCCACAGCGAGGCTGTGCAGTTCCCCTGCTCCGCTTCCAGCAACAACTTTGCCCGCCAGGTACAACGCAGGTGAGATATAAATAACAAGAGAATCAAGCATGGCCATTTCATAAGCCACAAATTGATGGCCGAACCAGAGGAGGCCTGCCTCACTCTTTCTCCCAAAAGGCCTTCACAATGACTCCATATAAATGTGCCGCTCTACATATTGGGTGAGAACTCGATCATGCTGACACCTTTTGATATGAAAAACTTTAATTATGTCACTCAAACACAGGCTGCTTAAAAAAGATTCTGAAACTTTAAGAAAAACCTTATCCAACTAAAGTGAGGCAGGCAGACTTTCGTTCATATACTACCATTCAAAGGTTTTGGTGTTTTATACATCTTTTTTTTTTTTCTGTTTTTGTGAGAAGTCTCTTATGCCCAAAAAGGCTGCATTTATTTGATCTTAAATACAGGAAATACAGTAATATTATTACAATAATAAAAAAATATATATATTAAAATATATTTTAAAATGTAATTTATTCCTGTGATGCAAAGCTGAATTTTCAGCATCATTACTCCAGTCTTCAGTGTCACATGATCCTTCAGAAATCATTCTTATATGATGATTTGCTGCTCAAGAAACATTTATTATTATTGATGATGTTGAAATCAGTTGTGCTGCTTAATGGTTTTGTGGAAACTGATAATTTTTTTTCCAGGAATCTTTGATAAATAAAAGGTTCAAAAGAACAGCATTTATTTGAAATGGCAATTTTGGTAACACTTTATTTTACAGTGACCTAGTTATACACCATGTTTACTTACCATAGCAATAACAGTAAATTATGTATAATTAAAACTCAACATAATCATACCCTAACCCTATAGTAAGTACATGTACTAATTCATATTACTCAGTACTTAAATATATAATTACACTGTAACAATGACACCTTAAAATAGTGTAACCGCAATTTTTTCATTATAACATTAACAACAGTAGTGTACATCGTGTCCAATAAATAGAAATAGATTTTCCCCCTTAAATTATTGCTGTCAAAAGCATATTTAGTCATCAAAGTGTATTTATCAAACTACATTTTGATTTATCACCTCTCACCACACTGCAAAAAATTATCTTCTTATTTAGTATTTTTTTCTTGTTTCCAGTCTAAATATCAAAAAATACTTCAATCAAGATGCATTTACTAGATAAGTAAAATGGGGAAAAAAAATCTAAATGAAGTGAGTTTTTGCTTAAAAAAAGCTAAATTATCTGCCAATGGGGTGAGAGAAATAATCTTATTTCTGTTTGGGATAGAAACAAAAAAAACTAGATTTCAATCAGAAACAAGATTATTTTTCTCACCCCATTGGCAGATCATTTTGCTTGTTTTAAGCAAAAACTCACTCAATTTTTATTTTATTTTCAAGAAAACAAGAAAAAATATCTTATGTCACTTTACTTATCTAGTAAATGCATCTTGATTTAAGAATTTTTAGATATTTAGACTAGAAACAAGACAAAATTACTAAGTAAGAAGAGCATTTTTTTGCAGTGCACCTTATCATATCTTGTAATTTCTCTACTTTTGGGACGAAAAAAAAAAAAGTTAAATAAAATCCTTTTCCCTTTTAAACTTTCATAGTTAATTTTACCCCCGCCCCCACCAAGGTGATAAACTCTCTTCCATTTTGATCCAAGGTTTTGTCCTAATCAGCTGTTTCTTGGTTTCTGTTTCTTTGCCATCATGTTTGGTAGCACCGCCCACACCGAAGGGGTTTTGCGGTTTAATTAATGTGAGTCACTTGGCCTGCACAGTATTTATGGACCGGTTTGTTCGTGCCCAGGTTCAAAGACACCATCGTGAATGCCAAATACGGAGGGCACACAGAAGCGGTCAGAAGGCTTCTTGGTCAGCTGCCCATCAGTGCTCAGTCCTACAGCAGCAGCCCGTATCTGGATCTCTCCCTCTTCAGTTACGATGACAAGTGGGTGTCTGTCATGGAACGGCCAAAGACCTGTGGCGATCATCCCATACGGTACCTCTAAGCTCAAGAGTCCCTTCTGTTCGGACTTTATAATGAAATATTTTTTAAAAAACTTTCTTTGGTTTACTTTTAAAGCATTCCTGAATATTATTGAGTTTTATTTTATCCTTAAATGTAGACATATGCACAGCTTGTTGACAAAGACAGTGAATTGCAGAAGAGGCCAGAATGTACGCCCACTTTTCCAGTATAGTGAAAAATGAGGCCCAGCGTGAGGTCCGCATCAACTTCCTTGTTAAATCTTGAAACACTGAAGTGTAATTTCATGCCGTGACAGGCGATATTTAAAACACTTCCTGAGAGCTCTCAAAAATTTCCCTGACAAATGTTACCATCATTTTCTGATGTACCAAACGACGGTTCGCTTCTGCTGTAAAACACACCGGTTTCCTGCTGTCGCCATGCCATTTGCCAACATAATAAACTGGCACTGCTTTTTTTCCCCCCTCTCGCAGGTTCTACGCGAGGGACTCGGGATTGCTGAAATTTAAGATCCAGGCAGGCCTGCTGGGCAGACCCATTAACCACGCGGTCAGGAGACTGGTCGCGTTCACCTTCCATCCCTTCGAGCCCTTTGCCATCTCTGTGCAGCGCACCAATGCTGAATACGTTGTCAACTTTCACATGCGCCACGGATGCGTATGATATTGCATGTGTGAGTACAGACATGACACTTGAGAGACTGAAACTTTCTTTTTATACATCTTTTTTATATTAAAGTTTTATTTATTACAAATGTGATGTCTTTTATGCATTTACACTAAATGTTTTTATATATTTGGATTTTTTTTAAATAAAATGTTATGTTATAGTATTGCTTGGTCCATTGTCCTGTCTTTTCTCGCTGAAAGTGAAAGGTTATTGTCAAAACAGATGTTTGAACAGACAGAACATTAAGATATTCACAGTTCGCATTCATCTACCGCCATTTTTAAGTAGCCGAGAAAGTTTAGAATATGCTAATGCCCCCTTTTAGCAGTTTCCCCCCTCAAAAGCCTAATGAAACAGTTCAGCTTCCATTACCTAGCCAGCTCCCACATAGTCGACCAGCATGAACCAAAAAACGGAGGTAGGTTCGAAGCACACAACACCACACCAACACTAATGCCACAATAATAACAACAAAAACTAATTCTGAAATTGATTCATTATAGCCAGTTTACTAAGTGAGAAGCTTCCCTGTGGGAATACGATTGTTCAGTTGATAGAGCAGAGGTTGAAGAAAATGCATCTGTTTTAACAAGCACTTCAGCGCTGATTGAAGGACAATTTTCAATACGGGAGATTGCGACAGCTTTCAAACGGCTATGTTGTGAACTTCCATACGGAGGGGAAAGATTTTTTTTTTTTCCCCTTCATAATGAAGAAAAAATACAATTAGAACTAATAAATCGAACACGTAAATCGCTGGCGACTCATGTTTTGGAGTCGCCTGTCTCGGTGGGAAAGGAGTATGTCAAGTCTCCCCCCACCAGTCTAAAAGCTTTCTTTTCTTGAAGTTCCCCAGAGTGCCATTTTTTTTTGAGTGGACCCCTAAGTGCAACTACTGTAAGTGTAATCATTCTCTCAAGGCTTTATGAATACAAATCCCTGATATCCCGCTAGTTACTGACAGAAATTTCCCGTCCGGCAAGATGACCGCGTTCTTGTAGGTGCTCCAGGCACGGTTGTGCGCAGGGCCCCTGAACGCAGGAATGAATGCTTTTAGCCGTGGACTGGATTGAAAAGTGTGATCCTAGGGTTCGGCGTGGGCGGGAGTGGGAGGGTGTCGACTGTGCTTCGTAGGGCTTCTCTCTCATTTAATTCATCTGTAATGGTGCTGCCGCGGTACGGAACAAAAAAATCTTACCGGGGTTATAATTTCCCTGCGCAATCAGTTCAGTTTTGCGCTGCATGGAGAAAAAAAAGGGAGGGGGGGAGAGGGGGAGAGAGAGAGAGAGAGAGAGAGAGAGAGAGAGAGAGAGAGAAAAGGTGAAACGCACGGAACACTTGATTGAGGAGAAAATTAAGTGAAACGTTGTGAATTGTGATTGCATTATTCAACGTTTTCCATCGCATTCTTCCTCCTTTTGTGTCTCTATTATGCGTCGCGTTGACCTGTCCCCATCGCAAATGATCCACATTGCTCCGGGTATGAGAGAATTAATTAGATAAAGAGAGAGAAGAACTAAAACATTTACCACAACAAAATTGGTTGCCTACAGAGATGTTATGCCATGCTCTTTCAGCCCGACCTTGTCGCAAGCTTTAATAGCTGTCATTGTTGTGGTTGCCTGCGCTGTTAGAAAGAGACAGTGCGTCTTTCATTGCAGTCTTTATCGCACTGGTTTAAAAGGTGTTACTGAACCCGAACCATCCATCATGGGCGTGCTTTGTAAAACATGGGATATCTGTGTGTCGTCAATTGAAAACCTGCGCTTTTTCTCCAACCTAGTGACTTATTAGAAGGAACATTTAAAGTAGCTTGACATTTCAACTTTCTTCATGGGTTTTTATAGATGCTCTGCCGAAAGTTGCAGAGCTCCTTGCATAGGTCACTTGTCTACCTCCCTAGGTGATATTCTCCTCTAAGTTGTCACAAAGCCTTTTATGATAGGCAATTACAATCCCTTCTAATTTGGAGTCAGCTAGAGTTAGTCGCAGTATTTTGCAGTTTGAAACTGACAATGACAGTGTATGTCTGGCTGGTTCTCACTTCTGAATGACTTTAACTAAAAAGTTCTGCTAGGATTTCTTTTCATTCAAACACACCGCCAGTCTAGGTAAGGGTAAAACAAAATTAGTGGTTAGAAATTTAGTTCAGCATAATTTTAGCTTGCTTGAACAATATAAATGTTGACTAATCAACTAAACCGAATGTTTGTGCACAGTCTCAGTACCGTCGGTAGTCCATGTACAATTTTTTATATAAATATATACACACACACACACACACACACACACACTCGCCTAAAGGATTATTAGGAACACCTGTTCAATTTCTCATTAATGCAATTATCTAATCAACCAATCACTTGGCAGTTGCTTCAATGCATTTAGGGGTGTGGTCCTGGTCAAGACAATCTCCTGAACTCCAAACTGAATGTCAGAATGGGAAAGAAAGGTGATTTAAGCAATTTTGAGCGTGGCATGGTTGTTGGTGCCAGACGGGCTGGTCTGAGTATTTCACAATCTGCTCAGTTACTGGGATTTTCATGCACAACCATTTCTAGGGTTTACAAAGAATGGTGTGAAAAGGGAAAAACATCCAGTATGCGGCAGTCCTGTGGGCGAAAATGCCTTGTTGATGCTAGAGGTCAGAGGAGAATGGGCCGACTGATTCAAGCTGATAGAAGAGCAACTTTGACTGAAATAACCACTCGTTACAACCGAGGTATGCAGCAAAGCATTTGTGAAGCCACAACACACACAACCTTGAGGCGGATGGGCTACAACAGCAGAAGACCCCACCGGATACCACTCATCTCCTCTACAAATAGGAAAAAGAGGCTACAATTTGCACGAGCTCACCAAAATGTTGACAGTTGAAGACTGGAAAAATGTTGCCTGGTCTGATGAGATGGTAGAGTCAGAATTTGGCGTAAACAGAATGAGAACATGGATCCATCATGCCTTGTTACCACTGTGCAGGCTGGTGGTGGTGGTGTAATGGTGTGGGGGATGTTTTCTTGGCACACTTTAGACCCCTTAGTGCCAATTGGGCATTGTTTAAATGCCACGGCTTACCTGAGCATTGTTTCTGACCATGTCCATCCCTTTATGACCACCATGTACCCATCCTCTGATGGCTACTTCCAGCAGGATAATGCGCCATGTCACAAAGCTCGAATCATTTTAAATTGGTCTCTTGAACGTGACAATGAGTTCACTGTACTAAAATGGCCCCCACAGTCACCAGATCTCAACCCAATAGAGCATCTTTGGGATGTGGTTCGAACGAGAGCTTCGTGCCCTGGATGTGCATCCCACAAATCTCCATCAACTGCAAGATGCTATCCTATCAATATGGGCCAACATTTCTAAAGAATGCTTTCAGCACCTTGTTGAATCAATGCCACGTAGAATTAAGGCAGTTCTGAAGGCCAAAGGGGGTCAAACACAGTATTAGTATGGCGTTCCTAATAATCCTTTAGGTGAGTGTATATTTATATATACAATATTTTTGTACTTATATTTTTTAATTTATGACTTTTTTTAAAAGGCAATTAAATTGTAATTAATTGTATAAACTTAAACAGCTGGTGGAATTATTTGTTTTTAGTCTTAATATATGACTTGACTTATGTCAAAACTATTTGACCTTAAAGGATTAGTTTACCCAAAAAGGAAAATTCTGTCATTAATCACTCACCCTCATGTTGTTCCATCTTCAGAACACAAATTAAGATATTGTTGATAAAATCTGAGAGCTCTCTGACCCCTCCATAGACAGCAATTTAATTAACACCTTTAAGGTCCAGAAAGGTATTAAAAACTTAGCTAAAATAGCCCATGTGACTCCAGTGGTTCAACCTTAATTTTATGAATGAACAAGACTAATTTTGTGTGCAAAAACAAACAAAAATAACTTTATTTAACAATTTTGTTCTAGCCTGTGCCAGTCTCTTGTGCATTTTACGTTGTAAATAGTGTGCAGCGCTCTCAAGATCTAAGGCAGCCCATGTTGTTCACGTGAGCACCACAACGCATGCGTGGGAGCTGCACTGTATTTACAACAGAAACGGCATTGTGTTATCGTTCGAAAGCTTTCGAAAGTCAAAAAAAGATGTGAAAACCTTTTTGAAATTGGACATTGCGTTACCATGGAAACGGTATTCTCAATTCTTCTAGCGGGCTCCTCCCCTAGTGGGCGGTGTCGAGTTTCATATTACAAAATTTATTTGAACTACTTTATAATCAAAACCTTTTTTTAATCTCAAAGGTTCTATTTTTGTGATACAAGTGATATCTGGACAGAAATGTATTCATTTGTAACAAGAGAATGCATCAAAAAAAAAAATCTATGGAATGTGGATGACACCAGGTGGCTATTTTTGGTAAAGCGCCTAAACAAAATCTCATGTCAATTTTTGTGATATCAACTTCAAATTTGGAACACAACTTGGTTAGACATATGGCTTTGATTTTATAGTAATTTTAGATTAACAATTATTTTGTAAAATATGTTTTATATAAAATAAAGATTTAATTTACAGTCAAACTTCTAGCCTGACAAGCCTGAAACTCACCATTGACAGGGCTCAATCCGAAGGGCGGGATAAACGGTTGCCTTTCAAATTCCCTCTGCACGCAATTGGATGGAGCCATGAGCGCCACAACCAACCAGAGCAAAGAAGAAGGTGAAGCCGAGCTAACGTTAGTTGATAGACTTTCGCTGTATCCGGTAGGCAAAACGAAAGACCGCTGTTCGTCAGCTTCTTTGTTTACGAGTAGCACGCAGAACCTCCGAAACTCTGCCGTGACGTGCCGTCATTATGTTAAGCCCGCCCACAAACTCTACACACGCTGTGATTGGCCTGACCAGAGTTTGTTTTTTCCAGCTCTCAGGTCTACCGAGAGTTGCTAGACTACACTCGCGGCAAAATAACCCCTATCAAACTTCCCTTGTTTTTTTTTTTTATAGAAAGGTTAAACTGTGATAACGTCTGTGGTGTTTTTCAAAAGTGTCACGTCTTAAATATATTGTCATATTAATGGATTTTCTTAATTACAATTGTCCAAAACATTGATTTGATTTTGGACCTTTTACATTTTTGTCATCCAATTAATTTGGTCTTTCATAACTATTATTTACACTTTGCTCAAAAGCCTTTAATAGGCTGTCCCATTGTGACAACTTACCCCATACAGTTTGACAACATGCCCTGATTCTTTTTCTTGGTCAATAACAGTAGATTTTTAGTGGCCTCCCTTTTATATATACATAATTTTTAATATGCATCAATTCTTGCCTTTTTGTCTTGAATTTGCCTGTGCCCTTAGCCATTGAAACAACACGGGTGGCAAGTATTTGATAGCTCTGTAACACTTCCAGACTCTTCAAACTTGTAATCAGGCACTTATTTTGTGTTAATTAGGTCTGCACAAATGGCAGCAACCTATCATGCGGAGAGGGTGCGGGTCACCTGAAAAACTTCATCTAGGTTTATTCGGCCGCCTAATTAGGTGTCCAGCTGCTTGCCGGTCGGCCAGCTTGGAGATCACATCCAATCAGACGGCCAAGTAAATCCAGGGCCACTGAGCTGGGCTAACGTGTGATATCCTGCCTCTGTCGGTGACATGGCTGACTGGGGTTAACCTGTGAAGAGGCAGCAGGTGCTGTGGGATTAAGTGTCCGCCCTGCCTCTGGTTACACAAGCTAATTGAACACATTCTGACGACCTCTGGACACCTGGGGAAAGCCTCTGGACATGAGAGTGGGAGGGATCTGGCTCCAACCATGTGTGGTTTGAGAAAAAAGTATACTGACCCCTATTGTGGAAAAAAAGAGGCTGAAGATACAATGCAATTTGCCTTTTGAACTAACACAAAAATATAAAACCATGCATTCTATTCACTGGATGGAACCATTTAAAAATAAATTGGTTGCACTTTATTTTACAAGACATGGAATTACAGTGTGCTCACTTGAGAAAGTACTGGGTAAGATAAGGTAACTATGGGTTAAGGTTAGGTTTAGGGCGGTATAGGTTCAGGGTTACTACCTACTTATTCAGTTATTGTAAATACTATAATAAGTACATGGTATGTACATATAGGGAACCGGATTTTAAAATAAAGTGCTACCAATTATTTAGACAGATTTTAGGTTTTGAGCCTGAAAAGCTCAACAAATAAGTGGTAGCACTTTATTTTACAGTCCTGTTCCGCACATACATACTATGTACTTATTATAGCAATCACAATAACTGGGTTATTATAACTAGGTACTAACCATTAACCTACCCCTAAACCCAACCTTGACCATGTAGTTACCTTATATTATCAGTACTTTCGCGTGACGAACACAATCATACAGCGTGACGTGGTATTAATGAACAAATGACTCCTAATCCGGTTCTTATTAGTAGATAAAAAATTTTCGAGTCATGAACATATTATTCATAATCCAATTATTTTAAGTAGATCAAACATGTTTGATTCGAGAACAAATGACACTTGTTAGCCAGTTCAACAGACTAACAAACTTTACCAGTTTAACCCTCATGTTATGTTGCGGGTCAATTTGACCCATTTTGATTTTTGAGATGACTGAAATCCCAGTTAACCCATTTTTTTTCTTAACATTTTGTGACTTTTTCTCAATTAGGGTCATGAACATCATGCATGCAAATTTCAACACACTGATGCGTTTTGACATGCACACACAATTTCTATTATGTTTGTGCTGTTCGTGGGTCAATTTGATCCAGATATTTTAATGTTCTTAGGGCCAAAATAATATCAATCCTTGATTATATTTTGTTAAGTTTTTTTTTTTTTTGCTGCCCTGTGAAGATAAAAGAAGCTTTTTCCCACTTATTCCAATATGAAAAAATATTTTGTTAGCTACAAATGGTAAAAATTAGCTATTTCTTTTTTTCAAGTTGTCTGAAATGCCATTTTAACATGTGTTGTTTGTCTCATTTAGGATCATGAACATGATTGCAAAGGTTTCATTACACTGATGTGTTGTGAAATGTGTATACAGAATTCAAAAGCAACAGTACAGACCCAAAATAAAAATATTTCTTTGGTGTATGTCTGGGCTCTTCAACTTTAGTCCTGAGACGTCAGTGTCTTGCTGAGTTTAGCAACGTTTTATTTTCAATAAACGGTTAACCTGATAACTGTCGGTCGCACTTTTTGAGCATAAACCTGAAAATGTCCAAATGTCCAAAATATAATTTTTTATATTTTATATAAAATATAAGTTTTACAAAACATGTTCAACTCTAAAACTACAAGAAAATCAAAACCAAACTGAACAAGTTCTGTGTCAAATTTTAGGTTATCTAAAAAAAAAAACTTTCATTAAGAGTTTTTTTTACTGCAGTACTAAATTTTTTCCACTAGATGATATCCAGACTCCACTGGTGACAGTATAAGTGCGCACCCATTTCCATATATGGTTTGAGCGATTGGAACCATAGATTTTCATCATTTTTATGAAGTAGACATCCTATTAGAAGTGGTTTGGCCATGTAATGTTAATATTTGATTTGAATTCAACCTCTAAAACCCACATGAAAACACGTAAAGAACCAGGGTTTGCATTACAGTTCGACACAGCGTCACACATGGAGAATATATAAAATCAAAACCAAACATCTGAACAAGCTCTGTGCTAAATTTTAGGTTGATATCTAAAAACTTGATCTTTCAATAAGATTTTATTTGGCGCAGTACCAAACTTTTTCAATTGATGACATCCTGGCTCCACTGGTGACAATAAGGACGCACCCATTTCCATATATGGTTTGCGCAAATGGAACCATATATTTGCATAATTTTCATAATATTTATTAAGTAGACATCCTATTCAGAAGTGGTTTGGCCAGTGATGTTAATATTTGATTTAAATTCAACCTTTGCATTATGGAGTCACAAATGGAGAATATTTAGCTGGAGAAATTGCTATCATTTCTTTTGAAAATCAATCACCAAATATGAAAACACTTTATAGTTTGTCAAAACTACTTTAGGCAGTTATATTAGTTATTAAATGTGTAATCTCAAATGTCCCATGTGTGGGGGAGGGGCCATCTTAAAAAAATTCTGATATTCTTTGTAATGTGTAAAAAGTATTGATATTAAAAGTTAATCATTTGCAACTGATTCCATGGTTTTTTTCCTTCATAGTGTGATTTTTGGGGAATTTTATTGAATCCAATTGGGGTCAATTTAACCCATCAAGATCGTATGAAGAATTTGCACATAACATGAGGGTTGAATCAGTTTGCCGAATCCTTCACTGAATACATTGAACTGTAATGCGTTCAGCAATGGTTTGTGATACTCATTAGCTAATGACTGATTACTGCTACTGAAATACATATACATTTTTTTGAATAGGCTATAAAAATGTTTAATGCAAAAAATAATTGGTTTTCCATTAATCCAGTGGCCTCAAATGTATGGATGTATGACTTAATAAAAAACGGACAGGCCTATCAGATTATCTGTGATGTATGAATTATATGAAGAGATGCTTGCATGTTTAGTAATGGGTGTCTGTATCTGTTCATTAAGAATGTTGCAGATCTATTAGCTTCAAACTGGGTAAAAGGTTTCAAATAAGGTCAATGTTTGAATTAACGGTGAGTGGGCAGTACAAATAGCAACAGAAATTCATGTGTCAGTCAGTTGCATTGGTAAAACATTAACCTGAGGTTAATTATGAGAGGTCATGGACCATATGTTAGTGTTTGCAGCATGCATGTTGTGTTATCAGTCTTTATGATAAGGCCAAAATGCATACATTTCCTACCACATGCCATGTGAAGACAAGCCTGTGCTGCTGGCCTGACCCTGGTTACTATGGTTACGATGTGTACTTTGTTGTAGCCGCGAGCAGCTGTGTCCCAATTCAGTTTCTGCATTCTTCGAAGGAAGCGGTCTTCAAAGGACACACCTTTGAAGTCTGCAATGCTCGGACCGAGCACTGTTAACTCTTTCCCCGTCAGCGTAAAAAAAAAAAAAAAAAAAAAAAAATTGGCCAACCACCTCCAGCATTTTTGATAATTTTCACAAAATTATCATAGCGGCCCAGAATATTTAGATGTATGAATATCTTAACATGTAATTAAGTCCCTTTAATGCTGCCTTCACATGCATGGGTTTCTTGGTTAAAAATTGGACATGAACACCCTCTCAAGTCGTATTTACCACTGGGAATTTCGGGGATAATTTTGATACCCCAGTTCACGAGATGGGCGGGCCACAAGCTTTAAACATGGCGGAGGGGAGAACGATTGCTGCTGTGACCGGTATTCTTTATTCGTTTTTTCCACAGCTGCTACATCGCCTTGTCTTGTCATTGAAGTAGTGCATATTTACATAAATAATAATTTGAAGCATATTGTATTTATTATACACAGTGAAAATAGCCTGTATTTGACCAAAATTCCAGAATCAAGTTGACTATAGATAGTGTTTATATAGCGTTTTTATAGCATTAAATAACTGACTAAAACTAAACTTATTTCAAAAACGAACACTTGAAATTAAATTTCTATCAGTTTTTTAAAAGCTGCCTAAAATGACAAACCAACTTTTGGAAAAAATTATTTGAAGTGTAATTTGATTGTTTCGTTTTTTATTGTTTCGTGTCCATTAGAAAACACGAAGGGGCGGGGCTTGTGAACTATACTGGGACCAGCCACTTGGGGGAATGGTAGAGGCTTCAGTTTCTGAGAGGAGTGCTACAAGCTTGTCCTTAGCACGTGTCTCAGACTGACTGTTTGTTTCTATAGGAACCGGAGCTTCTAACGGCAGCTGCAGTGGTGCGATGACTTTACCAATTGGTGATTGGCTCTTTTCTTTAGAAGGCGGGACTTATTTCATCATATCACTTTCTTCCATTCATAGTAATAGAGTGTCTTTGACGTAATATATGAAAAGAAAGAACAGAGCCTCTGCTTAATAAAAACGTTTTATTCTAGCTTTATACATAATTATTTTTTATCAACTCTTGAATGTGGGTAAGTTTAATAAAAATAAAAAAAAACATTTTATACAAAAACCTGAGGAAATCGCATAAGCAATGCTTTTATCACTTCTTTCTGCTCCCTTTTTTGAACCTGAGATTCTTTACTCTTTCAGATGTTGCGTAATAGCGCCCCCTATCGCATAACACTGAAAACATGGAAAGTTGGCAAATTTCGACAATAGTGGGAAGTGGGACGTCATTGCTCTTGTCGCCTAGCAACTGTGACAGCAAGCGGCAGTAACATTTGCACTGGACTTTTTTGAAGTTATACTATTCAACTGTCTGAAAACAAAACAGGTTCACAACCTGTCTAAATATGTTCACCTACGTTTAAACTAAATAAAATCACTTCTTAGTAAGATTTGGTGTAGGCTAGGCCGAGGAGGATCTATCTGTCGTAACCTTCATTGCCCTGGGAACGAAGGGCGCATTTGAAGGAGCATTTCGAATTGGGACAGCCTTTGTCGCGCCGCTGTGACGCAATCGGCCTTCGAAGGTTGCAGCCTTTGAATTGGGACGCAGCTGCTGTCTGCCTGGTAACCCAGTTCTTGTTAATTGCTGTTGTCTTGGCAACAAGGTGCCTAGTGTAATCTGGAAAAAATGGGTAACAATCTGCAACAAATGTACGTGTTCATTAGAAGAATTCAGCTTCTCCCTTCTGGTGTGCCTTTCGGCAGGCAAGACTACAGTTCAGTCTTTGTGTTTGGGGTTAGGATAAAGTGAGACAACACACCTGACCTTACCAGATCACACTTATTTCGGCGCAACCTCGACTATGGGCTGCCGGCCACCTGTTAGACAGCAGTGTAATATGAAACGGAAAGGGACTGCTCTGGTGTAGCATCGTGCATTATCGTGTAATTCAATAGAGAGGACCTACACTGATTTACACCGGAGTGAGATGTGCACATCATCATTCAGAGGAGACAATGAGTCTAATGTGCGTGTTTAGACCAATAATTCACCTAATTTAATTCTGCATAATGTACAAAATGAGTCCACTGTACATTATAAACCACAATATGAATGCACTTTAAGGAAATTTGAATGTGAATATGTATTCTTGATATATATACTGCTGATTTAAAAATGCCCAACATTATTTAAAAAGATGTTAATACTATTTCTTGTGATCTTTTCCATAAAATGAAAGGGAGTAAGGACTCCAACATGACAAAAAGCAGTATAAAAGCATCATAACTGTTATACTTTGATAATACTTTGTGTGGTGTTTTTGTGTAGCTGAATAGACGAAAAAGCCAGGATACTTTTTTGTGTTTGACAGAAGAAAGTCATTCAGGTTTTAAACAACATGAGGGTGAATAAATGGCAATTTATTATTATTTCTGGGGGGAACTATTACTTAAAGATAGTGCTGTCAAATCGATTAATCGCATCCAACATAAATATATAATATATATGTGTGTAGGCCTGTGTGTGTATAGTGAATATATATGAAGACTTCAGATGCCTCTAAGTCCGTCTGATGTTTTTCTTTAAAATTAGCATTTTTGTCAGGCTCCTATGTATAGGTTTCAACCTAATACCGGTACTTCTGAATGGGCTGAGCCTGGGATTTAGTGGGTTTGAAGTGAAAGTATTTGATGAACGTATACTATGTGCAGAGAGAATTTTCTCAGTATTGTTATCTCGTTTTTGACTCAGGTGGCTTTTAGAGGCTTTTGCATTGGAAGTCTTCATATATATGTATGTATGTATGTGTGTGTGTGTGTGTGTTTACAAACTTTAGTTTGATGCGATTAATCACAATTAATCGATTTGTACTACTTTAACATAAAGATTTCTGTTACTGTATAGCTGCAATGTGTTTAAGGGTACATGATGGATTCTTTCTATCGTACCTCTTTATCCCATCAAAACAAACCGATTCAATTATTATTCATAACATATGGCTTACCATAGTGATGCAGTATGTTTTGAACACGGATTTTTATTATGTATTTACTCAGTAATTCATTCCTGACAACAACAACAAAAAATCTTAAAGTCTTTAAGTAACACTACTGTACTTTTTTTTTTTGTTCAACTTAAATTCATGTTTAGTTTGAAAACATTTTTGAGAAACTGTAGCTAAATCCTTCTCCAGAGATCATGGGCATTGAGTTTTCAAATCGACCATGTGCGCAAGGAGGCTGTGTTACTGTTTTTGTTACTGAGTGTGAATTCATGTGTGTCATATAAGTAATTTATACATGAGATGCATACATCAAAACTAGCCATTTCTCACCCATTTTCTGATTCAGAAACATTTGCATTCAGCACCAACTCGAAATTAATCTCAGTGTATAGCAGGCAATTTAAAACGGCAGCTTTGACGTATGCTTTCCGGTGTATTCTTTAAATTACGATTGTTTTGGCCAAAACTGGGTCCATTATGCTTATATAAAAGAATGTTTAGTAGGTAATTCATACTTAATGTGTGAAAGCATATCCATAGTACTTTATAAATGCTTTGTTCTTGCAAATGTTTTGTGTATCCTCGTCTCTGATCAACGAAAATATGCTTTAGCCTAATAGGACCTCCGCCAACCTCTTAACGAAACGTGCGCTGGTCGCTGTATAAATGTTTAGATATCTTTCTAAATAAGTTCCCCTGCTCTCCATTTCCATTTGCAGCCTTCTTCAAAACCCGAAACCTTTTCAGTGAGACGTATTGCGCCTGATTAGGTTCTTCTGAAGTACCTCACATCCTTGCTACGCCCTTAATGCTGTCAGCAGCCATCGAAGACCTTGCTGCACGGTGGAAATGATCATTCCCCCATTACCAAGGCTCTACTATTTTTAACTGGTGAATGAAACCTTCTAACCTTTCCCTGTTCACTCCTCAGCACATGTCTGAAAGGTAACTGCCCCAATAACGCACCGCGACATGTGTCAGGTACGCTAACCTAGGCCTGCGCTCCAAGAAATCAAAGTAATTTGATAGTTCTCTGTTAGAGTATGCAGAGTGAAGAGCACTTATAAAAGTGTTCCCTTCATTGTTCCTGCTTTAAAAATGCACATAAGGTCATAGTTGGAGCTAATGAGCCCATACGAATTGGATGATATTATTTTTTCGAAAGGCTGGAAACATGGTTAAGTGGGATAATAGCACAAACGGCTTCTGCTGTGTGCTTCCATTTTTATAGATGACCAACTAACTAAACAAATAAACAACACTGGAGTCAAGCTAAGTCAACATGCCTGTAAAAATAGTTATGGATCTGCAAAACACTGCCTCTGTTCTTGTTTTGTTTTCCAGATCCATTAAGCTTCAATTGAACTGGCATATACACATCCGGTAAGGTATTATATCCATATTTACAACAAGTGTGATGTCCAGTGTATTGTGATGATGTTATATATTTTTATTCATTCATCTGCATGGACTGCATTGCTTTGTGTTATATTATAGTTATATTCGTTATATTATATTACAGTTATGTTACCCTGAGTTTGGTCAAATAAAAATAATAAAGAATGTGAACGGAGCAGAATAAATGACAGAAATGTTCTATCACACATTCCTCTTTTTCCACTATAGTTTTGTCTCAAAAATAGAATTTTTTTGCTGTGAGAATATTGCTAATTTTGTAAAGTATACAGAGGTACTTCTGTAGTACAAATCTGTCTGTGTTGCTGCTGTGTTGCTTTTATTTACCCACCTCAAACAGTATCTTAAACCAAGAGAACAGAAGAAATCCATCATATTTTGGCCACGTTTTTTATCCCCAAATGCTGGCACAAATTGTACCTCATGTCTTGAACACTCTGTCAACATTTAATATCATCCATGGTAGACTTTTCCTTCATATGACCAATATTGATTGAGAGTTGCAGTTCATTTTCTATGAGCACCTCGAGGGTCGATTGTTCAAAAATCCTGCAAGGAGACGGAAAACCCTGCAAAGACACTCAATAAAATGAAACTTTTGTTAAGGCGGAAAAAAAGCGGAACAAGCCTAAATATTGACTGAACATATTTGACTAGGGCTTGCTGTTCCTCTGATTTTGTCAAGCTGTATGGGAGCTTCAAGCCGGCTGTGAATTGCGAATGAAGGTCTGCACGCTAGTGCATGTCCAGGGTGTTGTAGTGAGTGTAGGACTGACTTAATTTCCTTTCCAGTAGCCACACCTGATTTGGTGTTAACAACAGAGAGAGGGAGAGAGAGTTGTAAAGAAAGAAAGATGCATGTAGGGGAAGGAAGAAAGTAGGAAGGAAGGATGGAAAGCAAAAAGTAGGAAGGAGGAAAACAAGAGAAAATAAGTGAAGGAGAAAGCGAGAAGACAGAAAGTTGCACAGGGAAAGAAAGAAAAACAAAAGGACAAAAATAAAGACAAATAATATTTCACAGCATAAGGAGGGAAAAAGTATAAAAGAGGAAGGGAGGAAAAGGAAGGACGACATAAAGGAGGAAAGGAAGACAAATTAGCATAAGTTGCAAGGGGAAGGAAGAAAAAATAAAGTAGGAAGGAAAGAAAGAAAGAAAGAAAGAAAGAAAGAAAGAAAGAAAGAAAGAAAGAAAGAAAGAAAGAAAGAAAGAAAGAAAGAAAGAAAGAAAGAAAGAAAGAAAGAAAGAAAGAAAGAAAGAAAGAAAACAAAAAAGTAGGAAGTATGAAGGGGGAAAGGAAGGAAAGCAAGACGGAAAGGAATAAAAAGTAGGAAGACAGAAAGAACATTTCGAGAGGATGGAAGGAAGGAAGGAAAACAAAATTAAAACCGAGGAGGAAAGTGGAAGGAAGGAAAGAAAAAAGGAAGGAAGAGAAAGACAAAGTTGCAAGGGGAAGGAAGAGGGAAGGAAAGAAAACAAAATGGAGGAAAAAGAAAAAGAAAGGAACACAAGGTGGAAAGAAAGACAAAGAAGACAGAAAGTTGCACAGGGAAAGGAAGAAAAACAAAAGGACAAAAAGAAAGACAAATAATGTTTCACAGCATAAGGAGGGAAAAAGCATAAAAGAGGAAGGGGGAAAAGGAAGGACAACATAAAGGAGGAAAGGAAGACAAATTAGCCTAAGTTGCAAGGGGAAGGAACAAAAAATAAAGTAGGAAGGAAGGAAAGAAAGAAAACAAAAAAGTAGGAAGTATGAAGGGGGAAAGGAAGGAAAGCAAGAAGGAAAGGAATAAAAAGTAGGAAGACAGAAAGAACATTTCAAGAGGATGGAAGGATGGATGGATGGAAGGAAGGAAGGAAGGAAGGAAAACAATGAAAACAGGTGGAAGGAAGGAAAATAAAAGGAAAACAGGTGGAAGGAAGGAAGGAAAACCGAGGAGGAAAGTGGAAGGAAAGAAAAAAGGAAGGAAGGTGAGGAAGAGAAAGACAAAAAAAGTTGCAAGGGGAAGGAAGAAGGAAGGAAAGAAAACAAAATGGAGGAAAGAGAGAAAAAGAAAGGAACACAAGGTGGAAAGAAAGACAAAGCAAGACAGAAAGTAAGTTACAAGAGGAAGGAATAAAAGGAAGGAAGCAGAACAAAAAGGAGGAAGGAAAGAAAAACGAAGTAGCAAGAAAGGAAGGAAGATAAGTAATAAGTCCAATGATGTTGGTAGAGGGAAATAATGGAAAGGATTTAAATAGGGGAAAAAATAAGAGGGACTATAACAACCCTTACCTCCCGGCAGAAAAAACACACATTTAAACCAGCCTCGTCTTAGCTGGTAAACCGCTTTCTCATCCCGACCAAGCTCATTTTTATTGACTAACCTGCTGAACAAAATCCATCTAAACCCATGGAAACTGCTTAGCTTAGCCACCTTGGCCAGGCAAGGAGACCAGTAGGATTTCTGGATAAGAACCATAAAGGTTACCAAATTTTGTCTAATTAAATGTAGGGTGATAATCTGTATTCAATTAATCTGTAAACCCATAAAAACCCTGTCAACAGATGGGGAGAAAACGGCGGAGAACGATCGCGCAACACGCACCCGAGCCAAACCTCCAAACACCCTCGCTGCATGTAGCTATCGGGACATAATCTAAAATTACAGCGAAGCTAACTCATTAGCATACTCATGCACTGGAGGGAAATGCACTGATTATGTTTTACTTTACACTGATGACCGAGATGTATTCATCTGCTACGACCGCTGCTTTGTGTGTCTGCGTGTTCGTCCAGGGGAAAAGGGAGGGGGGGACAGATACGTAATAATCATCCTCCCTAGATTAAATGGAGGCCATTAGACAGATATTAGGGGAACAATTGGGAGTATTGGGCCAGGCTGTCCGCTAGCGCACTTCACTACGATCAACGAGTGAGTCACGGCTCCGGCTAATGGTTTATCAGCCGTGTAGACATAGGACCGTAGCGGGGCCGCGGAGGGCAGCGCACCGGGAGGCCTGGCCACTGATATTTTAGCGGCCTACATGTCTCCGGCTTCTGTTCCCTCCTCTCCCGGCATTACCGGGAAAAAGTCATTACCTCTGTAATTATTTTCAAGAAGATGTACTGGCAAATATCAGCCATTTGCTTTCTTTGATAAATACTACAACATTCAGGGGGGTTATTTTGCTGCACTATGTGCTGTACTTTTTTTCTGAGGTTGCCATGTTATTTTCCAGGGTATGTCCATTTAGAAGTACGCTGTTTTACTGCGTTTGCGTCCACACGTTAATTGGACGTAATTAAGGACATGCGAACGCCACAAAAAGGATGAGTGCGCTACTCATTGTGAGGTAGAGGCATGTTCGAAGCCGAAACGTGTGGGCTGGTTCTGTCAGGCACAAGGCAAACAAAGCTGCTCGGTCATGTCTGAGAGCGCCATGAATAATCTCTGATTGAGCCCAATTATCACAGCAGACAAATCTGACAGAAACAGAGGTGGAGGCAAAATGAGTAAGACCTATTAATATTAGCAAAATGTGAGGGGAAGGTTCGCGCCAAAAGAGAACAGGCAAAACAATATGGTGCCGAAAGATCCAGAGGCGAAATTAGACCACCTTGTGTCAACAACACACAAAATAAAAGGAGGCACCTGTTTATAAGAGTCACCTCCCTGGAAAAGGCTTATTTCTCCTGATGGGACCCCTACAGATGAGAGGAGACCCGACTAATCTTCATGTGACCTGTCCCTAGCTGCGGGGGACGGGGAGAACACAACGCGTGCCCGGCGGTACAATAGGCACAAGAGACTCATATTGACAGTTTGCGGTCGGTGGTCTCGTTTTGCTCCCTGGGAAGGCATAATCACATTATGGATGAAAGTGAAGCGTTGTCTGTATTAATAGGCACTGAGTCAGGTGGGTTTTTACCCCGGTGAGCCTCTGTGCCGAAAAAGTAGGGTGGAAAACATTAGTCTGTACTATGCAGTGATGACTACTAGTGCAGTGCTGCCCCCATGTGGTAAGTGCGCATATAGGAACGCGTGCGTTTTCATATTAAAAGCATGCTGATCCTGTTTAAAAGGAGCTAGGGAAGAAAAAGAACACATGCCTTTTCTTTTTCAGAGTTATTAAGCAAGTTTCCCATGGATTTGTGATGTCTTTTGCCACTTTGATGCCGTCAAAAGCACACGTACCATATTCAATTGCAATGCTTTTCTCCATTGAGGCCAGAGGAGGGCAGTGCTAATCACACCTGGGTTATTTAATGTACAGTATATTGATGCGTTGTTAGCCATACAAGCCACTGTTTTCTGTATGGAGGTCTTAGATTCGTACATTTCTTTTAATGTTTAATGTGATTGCTAGTATCAGATTGACTCCAAAATGAATGTTAGATACACTGTAAATGGGGGATAATTGCTTTGATAAAATCTGCCTATCTGGGTTTGATTAGGTCAGTGGATATAATTATGAGAATTTAAAGATAAATTAGAGATTTCATTTAAAATTTGTATTATTTTTTAGGGCTGTCAAAAGATTAATTGCGATTAATCGCATCCAAAATAAAAGTTTGTGTTAACATAATATATGTGTGTGTACTCTGTTAATTATTATTTATATATAAATACACACACATTCATGTATATATTTAAGAAATATTTGCATGTATATACTGTATATAAATTTATATAATCTATAATATATATAAATATAAATGTTTTATATATATAAAATAATATTTTTTTCTTAAATATATACATGCTTGTGTGTGTATTTATATATAAATAATAATTAACAGAGTACACACACATATATTATGTAAACACAAACTTTTATTTTGGATGCGATTAATTGCGATTAATCTTTTGACAGCCCTAAAATGTTGTAGCCTCTGGGAGCCAAATATTAAAACAGTAAATAAGAATATAAGGGATCAAACTATTATATGTGACCCATGGACCTAAAAAACAACAACAACAAAAAAACAGTCATAAGGGTTAATTTATCATCTGAAAGCTGAATAAATAATATTTCCATTGATGTATGGTTTGTTAGGATAGGACAATATTTGACCGAGATACAACTATTTGAAAATCTGTAATCTGAGGGTATAAAAGAATCTAAATATTGAGAAAATCACCTTTAAAATTGTTCAAATGAAGTCCTTAGCAATGCATATTACTGCAAATAATACATTTTTGATATATTTACGGTAGGATATTTACAAAATATCTTCATGGAACATGATCTTTACTTAATATCCTAATGATTTTTGGCATAAAAGAAAAATTGATAATTTTGACCCATACAATGAATTGTTGGCTATTGCCACAAATATACCCGTGCGACTTATGACTGGTTTTGTGGTCCAGGGTCGCATATTATATTATATTATAAATGTAATTTACCTATCTTTTTTCTTATGCACATTTACAGTAAAAGCACAATGGATGCTTTTCTTGACCAAATACAAGAAGACAAATGCTTATGTGAAATGGCTAAAAAGTAATCTATCTCTGTCATGTCCAATTAATGTTGATATAATTTGCCCACATGAGCCAGACTAATGATTCAAGTTATTGATTTCTCGCTCTACTTTTAGGGAAGCCTTCTCCGAGAGGCCGAGATCTGGAAGTTGATCCTCAAACGCAGAATAACACCATGCTGTGTCAGGTATTTTTAAACACATGCAGTTTGACAGGTTTTGAATGTATTTCTGACCGTCTAAGAAAAACCCTATACCTTCAGAGTTTGCTTTATACTTTTATCTTTATCACCAGTGTTGGGAAGGTTACTTTGGGAATGGAATAGGTTACAGATTACAAGTTACCCTATTTAAAATGTAATACGTATTGTAACTATTTCAATTACTTTTTTTAAAGTAATCTAACTGATTACTTTTTGGATTACTTTTTCTAATTTCCAGCACTAAAACACCTTTTTTATCTCTTGCCACACTGTCAGAAAAAAAGGTACATTGCTGTCACTGGGGCGGTACCCTAAGGTACATAACAAAAAAGGTACTAATATGTACCTTTAAGGTATTAATATGTACCTTTAAGGTACTAATATGCACTCTTAAAGTACTGATATGTACCTTTTGAGGTACTAAAATGTACCTTTCAGGGGTGAGTAAGGTACAAAGATGTACCTTTTCACTTTTGTACCTTAGGGTACCGCCCCAGTGACAGCCCTGTACCTTTTTTTCTGAGAGTGCATGGTGGCAACTCTGACAGGTTGTAGCCTAAAGCGTTCAGCGGCAATGTGGATTAATGTAATTGGCAGACGTGATGCTCTGCAAATTCAAACGAGAGCCAATCAAAAGCTTCAGAATAGCATCGCTTTACTTAACAGATTTTAAATGGCAGGAGACATTGTGCAAATCAAAAACAGGCAAAGCAACAAATTACAGAAAATATTCAAATTTAACCCCTTTGTAATCATTAACATTTTCATAAGTAACTGTAATTTAATCACATATTTTTTTCTCAGTAACTGATTACAGTTACATTTATTTTATAATTAAATTACATTATCTAGTTACTAGGGCTGTCAAAAGATTAATCGCGATTAATCGCATCCAAAATAAAAGTTTGTGTTTACATAATATATGTGTGTGTACTCTGTTAATTATTATTTATATATAAATACACACACATTCATGTATATATTTAAGAAATATTTGCATGTATATACTGTATATACATTTATATAATCTATAATATATATAAATATAAATGTTTTATATATAAAAATAATATTTTTTTCTTAAATATATACATGCTTGTGTGTGTATTTATATATAAATAATAATTAACAGATTACACACACATATATTATGTAAACACAAACTTTTATTTTGGATGCGATTAATCTTTTGACAGCCCTACTAGTTACATGTAACTAGTTACTCCCCAACACCGTTTATTACAAATGCACTTGCATGGTGGTACATCTATTAAATAATAATAATGAAATAAATAGAAACTCAGGTTAACACAATTGATAACAAATCAGTGTTCATTCAAATTGTTACAAAGCAACTAACAATAGCTTGTCATTATTCTATGCATGCGTATGAACTAGAGTGTGAGCCAATATTTATTGTTTGCAAGCAATATTAAACACATACTTAGTCAGCATTAAATGCTTTAATATGAATAATTCCTAAGCTGACATGAGGTCTATTGAAAATGCTTAAGAAGGGAGCTACAATTACACATAAATAAACATTCCTGACAGTGCTAACACAAAGGCTCTCAATGTGCATTAACTGTAATCCCCACAGTTCCTGCTGTTTGGCCATTTAATAAAATCAATTAAATACAGTCGGTCATTGAGATTTTGTATGGAGATCCGCTGCACAAGAGTCAGTCAAGGATGTGTTAACACACCAGAAGCCAAGAGAAAAGGAATTAAATTCTCATTCATGGATGTTAGCACTCAATTGAATATGTATATGGAGGCCATTTTGATGCACAACAACAAACAATCAAAAACCTTCAGCCAATGACAGCGCCCCCATGTGGGTTGACCAAAGCCCTGACCATTTGTGGTTTTTAGTGCCACTGGACACTACACTCTAAAAAAAAAAAGGTTCTATATTGCACCAAAAATGGTTCTTGGCTCGTAATCATAGGGGAACCTTTTTTAGTGCTATATAGCACCAATTTTGGTGCTTCAGTGGTTCTTCAGCGGTTCTTCAGCGGTTCTTCAGAGGTTCTTCACCGGTTCTTCAGCGGTTCTTCACCGGTTCTTTGACTAAGGTGCTATATAGCACCTCTGAAGAACCGCTGAAGAACCACTGAAGCACCAAAATTGGTGCTATATAGCACTAAAAAAGGTTCCCCTATGATTACGAGCCTTTTTTTTTAGAGTGTACAGGCAAAAACATGCATCTGTCAATTTTGTGCTTTTTGGCTTTTCATAGTGTTTTTTTTTTTTTTAGATTAGTGCAAAAGGAAAACCCAAAATTATACTTTTAAGGGTATCTTTTTAGCACTTTATCTATTTGCGTCTCAAGATTTAAATTACAGTACATATCTTTAAAGGCTGTTTTCTCAAAATGATTTTTTTCTCCTGCACGGAGCAAGAAATATCTAACTTCAGAACCAATTACATACACCAACATCTATATTCTGAAGGTTTGTACAGAGGGTTTTGTTCATATATATATATAATTTGCCAGATTTTTACAAATTTTATTCCTAAAAAAGTTAGTTTTTGTGATAACAAGAGATATCCAATCTCCCCTGTGTAAAAACCTTTGACTCTAATATGTAAAAAACAAAAAAAAAACAAAGGAACAAGAATTTTGAACCTGACTTCATTTAATGTTCAGATTTTTGTTCTAGAAATGTATGCAAATTAGTGCATATTTAATTAGATACCTCATTTGCATATTTAAACATAACATTTCAGAAAACTCTTAATGTAATCAATGACCTGGGGAAGTATGGTGATATATATTAGTTATCTTTTTTACTCTATTCACCTGGGGTGTCTTGCCTTAAGAAATGAAAAGTATTAGTGAAACAGTTTTGACCTTTGAATGCTGACATCAGACTCTTAATCAAAGTGAAACATTTACACATCACAAATCTTCATCTATTTCACCCACTGTACTGTGGTTTTTATGCAATGTTTTAGCGTTTATGCAATCAGATGAATTATTCATGAGCTTGAATTTGTCTGTTACTGTCTTTCTGTATCTTACCACTAGGTGGCAGTAGTTAGCTTTCTATCTGCATGAGCAAGATTTGAATATTTCAGCATGACCACAGTAGAATAGAGAGTGACTCAGACTTGCTATGATTTCACAAATATGAGGAGAAAAAGAGAAACATGTATTTCTTATCTCTAGGAGTCAGATTTAATGTGCACTATTCATAGTCTAAAATAATCATTGCATGCTCATATATTGATGTGTATGAATTCTACTCTGACTAAGGTCTGTATGTAAATTATTATGAATGAAAATAAGGCTGTCCATTCAATAAGTACAATCTTACGGGCGGATTTACACAGTTAAAGCCTTTAAAGGATTAGTTCACTCAAAAACACAAATGAAGATATTTTAGTTGAAATCCGATGGCTCAGAAAGGCCTCCATTGGCACAATGTACTTTACACTCATAAAAGGTACTAAAGGCGTCATTACAAAGTCCATCTCACTACAGTGCAGGTTCTACAATAATTTTATGAATCGGCGAGAATAGTTTTTGTGCGCAAAAAAAACCTAAATAACGACTTATATAGTGATGACTGATTTCAAAACATGGCATCATGAAGCTTCGAAGCGTTATGAATCAGCGAGTCGAATCATGATTCGGATCGCGTGTCAAACCACCAAACTGCTGAAATCACGTGACTTTGGCGATCCAAACCGCTGAATCGACTCACTGATTCATAACGCTTCGAAGCTTCATGATGCGGTGGTTTGAAATCGGTCATCACTATATAAGTCGTTATTTAGTTTTTTTTTTGCGCACGAAAACTATTCTCGTCACTCCATAAAGTTAGTGTAGAACCACTGTAGTGAGATCGACTTTGTAACAACGTCTTTAGTACCTTTTATGGGTCTTGAGAGTGTACAGTGCATTGTGCCAATGGAGGCCTTTCTGAGCCAACGGATTTCAACTAAAATATCTTCATTTGTGTTTCGAAGATGAACGGAGGTCTTACGGGTGTCAAACGACATGAGGGTAAGTCATTAATGACAGAATGTTCATTTTTGGGTGAACTAACCCTTTAAATGCAGAATGGCAAAAAACCCACATGCAAACAGTTTAACCAGGCGCTACTGCTGATCAAATTAAGACATTGTTATTCTTTTCAGTGCAAACACACCTCCTTTTTATGTGAATACCTGATTTGTATAACAAACAGTGTGTGCAAATATCTGATTTTCCCAGCTAATGTCTTTGGTAGTATTTTGTCGGAAAGCCTTGAATGTTTTGTGGGCTGAATGCTTCACCAAGGTACACAACTGTGTGGGGTTGGGGGGGTTCTGATGCTATTTCATGCATTCTGACTTATTTACACTTTTAAAGAGTTAGATTCTCAAACTAAACATGGCCCTAATTTAAAAAAATGAGTTGGAAAGTTTTTTTTTCCGAGTATGGCCCTGTATGAATAGCCTGGCTCCGCCCTCCTACGTACTTCCGCTCAATTTTCATTTTCCTTCAGTACTCCGTCTGGGATTGCGGTATATTCTCTGGTTTTCTCCGGTCAAATTTTAACCGGTCCAATCAACGAACAGAGGGAGTGGCTCAGAACGATGACGTTGATATCGTGCACTAGTTTGAGATGATCCAGAGCGGCTCTGGGCAGATCCAATAGTTTTAAACTTCAGCAGAGTACCCGCCTTCAAGGAAGTTTATGCTTGTCAATGGAGAGTGGCCAGACTCTCTGTACAAATGAAATGTACGAGAGTCTGGTAGGACAAGGCTACTGTATGAAGTCATAAAGGGCTGAATTCCTTGTATGTACACTTCTCCAGGCAACATGACATCATGACTTTGCGTAAACATACACGCCACTTTCTAAAGCCAAATGGCGTGTTATCTGCACGCATTTTGAGCTATCCGCATGTATGTCTACGCCGTGTGATTCCGCGTGTATGTGTACGTTGAAACGAACCATCATCTCCGCGTGTATGTCTACAGCGTGTGATTCCGCGTGTATGTCTACGCCGTGTGATTCCGTGTGTATGTCTACGCCATGTGATTCCGCATGTATGTCTACGCCATGTGATTCCGCGTGTATGTCTACGCCGTGTGATTCCGTGTGTATGTCTACGCCATGTGATTCCGCATGTATGTCTACGCCATGTGATTCCGCGTGTATGTCTACGCCGTGTGATTCCGCGTGTATGTCTACGCCTTGTGATTCCGTGTGTATGTCTACGCCGTGTGATTCCGCGTGTATGTCTACAGCGTGTGATTCCGCGTGTATGTCTACGCCGTGTGATTCCGCGTGTATGTCTACGCCGTGTGATTCCGCGTGTATGTCTACGCCATGTGATTCTGCGTGTATGTCTACGCCGTGTGATTCCGCGTGTATGTCTACGCCGTGTGATTCCGCGTGTATGTCTACGCCGTGTGATTCCGCGTGTATGTCTACGCCGTGTGATTCCGCGTGAATGTAAATGGATTTATAAGCATACTAAATTATGTTTTTTAGAAAATGTAAAAATGCAGAATGTTTCTTGTGATGGGTAGGTTTAGGGGCAGGGGCAGTGTGTGTGTGTATGTGTGTGTGTGTGTCTGTGATGGGTAGGTTTAGGGGTAGGGGCAGTGTAGGGGGATAGAATGAAACGGTGTTGATAAACACGCTAAAAAGTGATTATGTGTCTTGATAGCACGCCAAAATGGCATAGCGAATTGGCGTGTCATACATACGCTATTTCATGAGATCAGTCTGCTCCAGGATATGCACATGCGCACATCAACCAGAACTAGAGCGAGAGCGTCAACAACGAGCTTCGCTCGGGTTATGGAAGCCGTCGGCAGCACTGTCATTTTGTTTTTAGATCACAAAATCAACAATGTCACTAAAGAAGTGTGTTTCCGATTGTGAGGGAAAGATAACCTTGTTCAGCTTCCCAAATAATCCAGCATTAAGGAAACAGTGGATGCAGTTTGTTTTTCTGGAGCAGCAACGGAGTTCTGCAGGTGTGTTTGTTAGTTCCTGGTCATGAGTCGAAACAAACCATAAGCGGGGAGTGAAACTGCATCAAATGTCTGTCTTTTGTTAGCAATCGGCGCGTGTAAGTGCATATAATGTCAACAACACAAACATATAGTGAATCGAAAGTTATCCAGGGAGTGTGTGTGTGCTCAAGATTCTTAAGCTCCGCCCACTGCACACCTTCACGAGTTCGGCTATTGTCAGAAAGAATCGTTACAGCGTAATCAAAAGTCTTTTATAAATATGATAAAACTAAAGACTCTTCTGACATATGAAGGATGCAATGCTGCTCTAGGTACTCAAGATTAACATGGGATTGGCAGAAACTGTGTGTGTTATGCCACCTTTAATGTAATGTTTGTGGGTGGCATAAGTGCTTGGTATGTGCTCATATTTTGACACCATTGAAATTGCAGGAAATGAACAGCATGGTGTATTTATTTGCATGTTCCTCTGTCTAAACAACTCCCCCTCTCTGCAGCAGTCTGGTCTGAAACATGTCATGAATCCAAGGGGACGGAGATGTTGTCCAACCTATGGAAGGAAAACAGAGAGGGAGAAAGAGAAAGAGAGGGCATCGTGCTTCTCGCAAGCTGACAATTCCAGCGAGTCTGTCAGACAGCAGTTGACTGCTACTCTGCTATTCCTGTTCGAGGGCTGAACCCACTCTGCCTTGTTGGCACAGATATTTTTAGCCCTGGCGTTTGGCAGAGAGACCAGCACTAAGAGTGATGGGGCCACACAGGCCTCCAACGGCAAAAGGGCATCAGTGGAAAGAAGAGGGCGGAGGCGGGCAAGGTCACATGAGGCCATTGGAGATGAGAGAGTGGAAGATGAGGTGATGAGATCTGGTGATTGAGTCTTTGACAGGCTGTATCTTACACCTGTGAAAGGCTAGCATGGTATTTTCTTAAATATTCAATTATGTAGGCAAAACTACAACTAAAAGTATCACAAATGCGACCCAAAAAATGTGTCAATTATTAAAGTCGTAGGAAAGCGAGACACAATGAACACAGAGCGAGATTCATTCGCAAACAAGTTATTTAAAAAATCGGTTTGGCGAAAAGATTAAAATGCCGTCTCAAAACCCACTCATGCGATTTGAATCAGATCGAAGCCATTGCTGAGTTTGCGAATGACTCCCTCACTGAACCGTGAATCATTTTCCGGTTATGTCGGTTTCAATTAGAATTGGGAACCAATTCTGTGTAACCATATTTTGTAACCATGTGTGTGTGTGTGTAACCATATTTTGGGAACAAAATTGTACCCAGAAGTGAGCAAAACCTGACAAAATATCCAAAACCCTCCTTTTGGGGACATTCTCATTTGAAAAACTTACAAATGCAGAAAGTTTTCTATGATGGTAGGTTTAGGGTGTGGGTTAGGTTATAAAATGTACAATTATCTGTATATAAAAACAATAGAAGTCTATTCAATGTCCCCATTTAGATATATCTAAGTAAATGTGTGTGTGTGTGTGTGTGTGTGTGTGTGTGTGTGTGTGTGTGTGTGTGTGTGTGTGTGTGTGTGTGTGTGTGTGTTTGTGTGTGTGTGTGTGTGAGTGTGTGTTTGCGTGCGTGTATTATAAATCTAGAGTGAGCTCTAGATATTACATTGAGTGATTCTGTAATTTGGCAACTAAAACACTTTTATTTTAGAAGCCATTGGCTCAGACATTTTTAGTCCGCCCTGCATTAATTGAGCTTACTATTTCTAGTTTAAAAATAATTGAACAAAGAATTTGTATTGTACTTCTGTGTTTTACTATTTTCTTAGTACAATGTCTATCACATCTTTAACAACTGTTTGCTATCACAGGACTGCCAAAACAGCCTAACCCCTTCACAGTGTATTGCCTCATCTTTCCCTCACAAACCTTTTTGTTTTGCAAACTCCTTGTGCCCGGATTGTATAAAGGCTCCTCCTCAGTTACTGATAGACTTCTTTTCCTGCCTTTTAGCTCTCTTCCCAGCAGGTCTTTTTCTTAGATCCACCTGTCTGTGTGCCGAGCTCTGTGGAAAGCACTAACATATTCCCTTTGTTAGCCGTACCTCCTACACAATTTGCCTCCGCATGGATGACCTTGACTGCTCCATTCCTAAAATAGACCCTGCACACAGGTGTTTTTTATCGCTTCCCCAAGACTATATTGTCACATGCAGGTTTTCTTTCTATAAATGGAAGATCTGAATCTTACGCTATCAACCCTCTCCTGCCAAGTCAAAGCAATCTGTCGTTTGGCATTCAGTTCTGCAGATTACTTGTTCCATGTAAAAGTTTTAAGGCTTTATGCTTTTGGAAAGTTCACATCTCTGGAATACATTTTCCTAGTTTGTACTAGTATAAATACTACTATACATTTGTTGGCCTATATATTGAGAAGGTAAACGTTCGGTTGATATTTTTGCACATATTTGACAACTCAAAATGTTTGTTTTCCTGGCTTCCCTGGTAATTAAAGCAAATAAGTCAACGGAAACAAATTTGACAGCCAATGTCATGAATTTGATAACCAGAGAACATACAAAATGTGTCCTACAGGTGTATGTGTAACGCAATAACTATTAGGCCTACTTCCAGACATTTTCTCTTATTCAGATGCGATTGCAGCCAGTAACAGGGCATTTCGTTGGCAGGTTAGCATAAATGTTGCGTCATATCGGGTAGCCCTGTCCACAATGAGATCTCAATGGTCCAAATATAAATGTAGACAGTATTACAAAAATACTTTGCAACACTTTTTTGTGATGGTCCCCCAACAGACCCTAACTAACCCCTTATTCCACTACCCCTACCCCTACCTCTAACAGTCTACTCCTCAACTAATACACTATACAACAAATACAACTAACGAGAGTTAGTTGACAGGTCAACAGAATGTCTAAAGGGGACCATCAAAATAAAGTGTAACCAAATACTTAGCTAACGTATGAAATTAACTGTAGTGCTAGCAGGCTGTTAACGGATAAATAGGTTTAAAAAAACCACATAGCTAAAGCAATTAACAAATGCTAGCAAGCTAACAAAAATATAGAAGTGAGTTGCAAGAAAATCTGAGGAATAGGCTACATAGCAAAATTAACAAAACGTGCTAGCAAGCTGCTAACAGACTGAAAAACTGAGTAGGCTAATACTTAACTGATATATGAAATCAAGAATAGATGTGCTAGCAATTAACACATGCTAGCAAGCTGCTAACAGAGTGAAAAAGACCAAGTAATACTTGGCTAAATAAGAAATAGAGCAAAGCAGATGGATAGATAGGTAACATAAAATCAACAACAGAAGTGCTTGCAGCTGCTGACAGCAAAAGAGATATAAAAATACTAAGCTAACATAAATATATAGTGCTAGTTGCAAGAAAATCTGAGAAATATGTAGCGAAACGTAACAAAAACAAAAAGTGCTAGCAAGCTGCTAATAGACTGAAAAACTGAGTAATAGCTAATATTTGAAATCAACAGATGCTAGCAAACTGCTTAGCTAACAAATAGCTACTGAAATTAACAATAAGTGCTAGTAATCTGCTAACAGAGTATAAAGACTTAGCTAATAGCCTACATTAAATCACAAATTAGCAAGCTGTGCAGACACAGAGCAGACTGGAAATACATAAACAAAACTAACAACAGAAGTGTTACTAACAGAGAAAAAGAGATCTAAAATACTTAGCTAACATAATAGGCTAGAAGATAACAGAATATTAACAGTAACTGCTAGCAAGCTGCTAACAGAGTGAAAAGATTGAGTAATGAAAGCTGATTGAAAGAAAACAAAATCAACAACTGAGCACAGTGCTGACAGAACAGCCTAAAAATAGATTAAAATGTACAACAAATAGCAAGCTGCTAACAGAGCAAATTGTTCAACAATAGAAGTGCTATGAAGCTAATTACAAGGTGCAGCAGGCGAGCTAATACAGGTCCAGAAAGATTTAGCTTATTTTAGCAAGCAAAAATAAGCATAATTTTGCTCAGAGATGGACATGAGGTGGATTCAGAGGGAACCTGGGAATGAGATCGAAGTGCATGGCATCTCAAGTAGACCTAGACCTCGGGCTGGAGCATCAGTCTCTGAGGACACGACTGGCTACTGTGCCACAGGCTCCCTCTCCTCATCCTCAAGAAATAACTTGCCTGCAGCCTGCTGTCGTGCCATCTCTATGTGTGAATTGAGTCTGTGTGTTGCCAGTGGTTATAGATGCTATCAGTCAAGCACCACACATCCACATGCCTGTACCTGCGGTCTGACGCCAGCAACCAATCTATATTCCGCTGGAATGTCGAGAGCGTGTGTTAGCTGACAAACAAATAAAGCCAACAGCTGGTTTGATGGGGGGGGAGACGGGAAAAATGAGAATTTCAACCGAGTTTCAAAATGATTCCCACGCTCGATGTATTAGCGGAAAGATGGTTCTCACTTCTAAGGTCTGAGATGGAATTAAATATCCACCCCACTGAGTTTTTGTCACCGTTCCTCTGCAAAGCCGCAGCGATTTCACATCTCTCTGTGGCGTGTCTTTGATATTAATGCGGGTGTTTTTATTGCGAAAGGAGGTATTTTTCTTCCCTTATTACTCTCTCCATTGAAGAGCGGTACAGTCAGAGAAATTCGATTGTTCCAAAATAAGGCTGTCTTTCACCGTGTTGACATTTCCAAGAGGCAACTTAAAATGGAGATCTACATTTAGCAACTGCCTGACTGACCCAGACTCATTCGCACGGCTGTTAATCTGAGGGAAATAAACGTTTCATAAAAATGGAGGCCAAATTCTGCTTAAAAGTCAATTGCTTAATCCGTAAATAGTGTTAATAACCCAACCTCTGACCCCAGGTAATTAGTCTCCGCGTTTAAAAACCCTCTCACAGTCAGGTGTTGCTTTCACACAGAGATATTTGCACTTTCTCTGATTTATGAATTGCAGTTGGTAGGGAACAGTAATTTTTTATAATACTTAATTAAAGTGGCCATTAAATAACGACTCCCCTGCTGTATTTTTCAAGCTTAATCACGTTGGTGCATTTCGTTATAAAAGACCGACTTGGCAGAATATTAGAGGCTGGTTTCGTATTACCGTCTGTGAATGCAAAAGCACAGTTCCCTTCTTTTGTTTCTAATATAGTCATAAAACATATCTTCTTATACTTATAATTCAGTAGGCTGTGCAAAGAGAATCAAAGGCACAGGCATTTTAATATTATTTATTGAAGCGCACACATTAGCTTCTTGGTTTTCACCCAGGGTTAATTTGACTGTGGGAGTGTTTGTGTTGTGAGTAAGTAGTTCCCATATGTTTCTCCAGATGATGGTAATGTTGTTGCCCTCTGCTGGTACAATAGATAATTATCCCTGTCAAAATGACCTCTCAATGAAAGGACTAATTTATTCCTCAGCAGGAGAAAAAAAAAGGACTTAATCTTTGTATTTTTTGTTCTATTTAAAATTAGTCATTGTCCTTCTTCATATGCTCCACATTTTTCCACCACTTCAGATTTTCTACCACCCCCTCTTTTATATGAATGCGAAGCGTTTTTAAAGTTCACTCAACAACCCAACACATTTCTGAACAGGACGTCCCCTTGATACTCCGACTGTTGACAGATGTCTCATGTTTTGTTCGACATCTTTAACTCTGTGGGACACATGTCAGTGTGCTCTTGGACAAAGGCTTCTCTTTGAAAGTGACATCTGCACAGGCCACAGAGGTGACCACAGGCCAGGGGTTGAGTCCTGCAGGCATCTCTGTGGTGGTAATTTCGAACTGTGGCACAGAGGTCTACAGCCTGCAGGACAGAACTGTCTCTTACAGTCTTGACAGACTGCTCACCATGTGTTTCTTTCTTTCCTCACATATTATAATCCATATGCACTCTAACATATAGCCTGAGAAGTAATACTTTTATTCAGCAAGGACACATCGGGCCCTATCGTACACCCGGCGCAATACGGCACCATGTGTTTTTGCTAGTTTCAGTCAATGCAGTTATCATTTTCACGTCCAGCGTCACATTGTTTAAATGGCAAATGCATTTGCGCCCATCTGTTCGCCCATGGGTGTGCTGGTCTGAAAACAAGGTGTGTTCAAGTGCATTGTTGGTGCGTTGCTATTTTGAGGCAACTAAAAATACACTGCGCCATTGACCAAAACAACTTGGTCTAAATATTGTTTTGTTATTTAAAGAGCGTGTTAGTAATACGTGCCTATAGACAGGTGCACAATGTGCGTACACTTTGCTTATTACACACAGGGATGCGCAGCAGCACAGGATTCCTCTCTGGAGAAGGGTTCAGTCTTTCCGCTCTCAAATTCTGCCATGCGAATCCGCCATGGCGCAAGTGCAACTGGCTTTTAAAGGGAATGGGAGATGAGACTCTGATTGGTTTATTGCACGTTACGCCCAAAACACACCCGTGACTCATTAAGAGACTAGGTACAACCCTTTTGGATCATGCGCCTGGCGCCCCAACCGTTTTTCCCGTCATTAAACTAGCAAAAGTGGACATGCCCTTAGTTCACTTGCACCGTGCGTTTTAGACTATAAAATAGGGCCCATTAAATTGATCAAAAGTGACAGTACTTTTATATTGTTACAAAAATCCTATTTCAAATAAATGCTGCTCTTTTGAACATTCTATTAATCAAAAATTATTTTCAACAATTATAATAATAAATGTTTCTTGAGCAGCAAATCAGAATGATTTCTGAAGGATCATGTGACACTGCAGACTGGAGTAATGATGCTGAAAGTCCAGCTTCGATATCACAGAAATAATTTTTTTTTTAAAAATATATTAAATTGAACAAAATTAATAATATTTACAATATTAAATGCAGCCTTGGTAAGCAGAGACTTCTCTCAAAAACATAAATATTACTGACCCCAAACTTTTGAAAGGTAGTGTATAATATTGAGTTTTATTTTTGTATATATATATTTTAAATTTGATTTTTAAAATGATGCATTTAAACATTTTCAACAATCCTATATATTATTACAAGGTTTAGCAGCGAAATCTCATTAATGATTCAAACTCCTATCCCTCTGGACATGCTGACTAATACAATAAACTCTTATTATATTCAAATTCATAGCACAAATGCACTGCATAGATAAATGATTACTACGAAGACAGAGCAACACAGCAGAAATGCAGCATTCAGAGGTGGGAATCAGTGCGCACCGGCAGGATGATGAAAAGGAAGCTTCCCACTGTGCTTATTGAAATGCATCACAATCATTTGACATGCAAGAAATCTCCAGGCGGATTGGCTGGCAGGGATTCTGAGCTGCAACCTTTCTAGACCTTCAAAAACGGACATTTTTGTTCTCCAGATTTTTGGAACCCAGTTAAAAAGTTTGGCATTTAAAGACATTAATTGTCCCAAAAGCATGAGAAGACATTTAGTTTTTGGCTTATTCTGATTCTTAGTTCTCTTTTTTATGTCTTTTGTCATGGTTCGTCTATGCAGATTACAGGCTAAACGTTATAACATCCCCAGAGTTCGGGATACCTTGTTTGACCTTGTCACATGTCACTGTTTGGCATGTAGGACATGCTAGCTACATGCAGAATATGTAGGAGGGAGAGAGATTTTGAGCTGTTATGATACTGAAATGTCCTATTTTAACATCTGCTCAAGAGATACTCATAACTATGTGTATATCTGAAGCTTGATACATTTATTTGAACTGAATCTTTTCAATTAGTTTCAATGAACTGGTTCAAAACGATTCAGTGGTTCATTTACATGATCATGTGGTCCCTGACATCCCAACATATGTACATTAAACATTCCAAAATGCTGTTTTATCATGTTTTATTGATTCATTTTGGTTATTTTCTCAACTTTTAGAAGTCACTAAAATATATTTCTTTTTTTCACTCTTTAGGTCCATATTTGTGTAAAAAAAACCTCCCCCCAAAACAAGCACTTCAAGATTTTTGACATCGGACTTGATGCGAACAAGACCTGATGTGAACAAGCCATATGTCTGGTAATTTGCATACAATGTTCAGCCGTTTGAAGACATTTCATGTCCAACTTGATTCCAATTTGTAAGTACCAGACATTTCAATAATGAGGTTTTACATGCAAGATCTATCATCCTCAACATTACGAGTGATGTATTAATCTGCACCAAAGGAGATGGTTTTATTCATAAGGGAAACCGGGGAGGGTTGTAACATATTTTTGTTTCAACGTCTGTGTTTTTTTGGTTTGTACAGCTTTGATATAGTAAACCATTCTGTGTCACAACTCAACATTCTCCGCTTTCTCCTACTTGCTTTGGGTAAAAACAGTTCATTTTGGGCCCGGTTCAAAACTTATCAGATTGTTTTAGGTATTTCCTTTTTCTAATGAACCCTAATGGACCAAATGAAAAGCATTGGATTTTCTCCAAAGTGCTGCCACAAAGAAGTTTTTTCTAGGTCTCTTACCAGCATTTCTATTTCACTATTTCATTGAATACCGAACTCGTTCTGCTCCAGTCGAGTCACCGTGACACAGCTCACTTATTTTTGCCTGTACAAAACAATGTGTTCCCCATCCCTTGTTCTGGAGCATCCAGACCTGTAGGTTGAGGGGTTGCAGTGTGTTTTTTCCCCTTTATTTTGGTGCTGTTCTGCTGAGCAGACAGACCCTAAAGAGAAATCCCATTTCAAATTAAATTTAAATGACCCCCCAAGCTCATAAACAGTGGGTCGCCTGACAGCCTAATTTATAATTCAGCACTGAGCTAGGGGCTCCTGGTTTGATGTTAAAGAAAAGCCAGCCAGAGAACGAATCTTTGCATTGGATTCTGAAGAACATAAATATCTGAAGAACAAAAGACACAAAAGTTTGGGATAATTAAGATTTTTAAATGTTTTTGAAAGAAGTCTCTTATACTATCCAAAGCTGCATTTATTTGATCAAAAATACAGAAAACAGTAATATTGTGAAATATTATTGCAAAATAAAAGAATAAATTTTTTTTTAATATAATTTAAAATGTAAGTTATTCCTGTGATGGTGAGGTGAATTGTCAGCATCATTACTCCAATCTTCAGTGTCACATGATCCTTCAGAAATCATTCTAATATGATTTTCTGCTCAAGAAACATTTCTACTGTTGAGCTGCTTCACCCAAAAATGAAAATTCTGTCATTAATGACTTACCCTCATGTCGTTCGACACCCGTAAGACCTCCGTTCATCTTCGGAACACACATGAAGATATTTTAGTTGAAATCCGATCGCTCAGAAAGGCCTCCATTGGCACAATGCACTGTACACTCTCAAGACCCATAAAAGGTACTAAAGACGTCGTTACGAAGTCCATCTCACTACAGTGGTTCTACAATAACTTTATAAAGTGACGAGAATAGTTTTTGTGCGCAAAAAAACCCTAAATAACGACATATCATGATGACCGATTTCAGAACAAGGCATCATGAAGCTTCAAAGCGTTATGAATCAGCGAGTCGAATCATGATTCGGATCTCGTGTCAAACCGCCAAACTGCTGAAATCACTTGACTTTGGCGATTCAAACCGCTGAACCGACTCACTGATTCATAACGCTTCGAAGCTTCATGATGCCTTGTTCTGAAATCGGTCATCATGATATGTCGTTATTTAGGGTTTTTTTGCGCACAAAAACTATTCTCGTCACTTTATAAAGTTATTGTAGAACCACTGTAATGAGATTGACTTTGTAACGACGTCTTTAGTACCTTTTATGGGTCTTGAGAGTGTACCGTGCATTGTGCCAATGGAGGCCTTTCTGAGCGATCGGATTTCAACTAAAATATCTTCATTTGTGTTCCGAAGATGAACGGAGGTCTTACGGGTGTCGAACGACATGAGGGTACGTAATTAATGACAGAATTTTCATTTTTGGGTGAACTAACCCTTTAATATTTTTTGTGGAAACTGTTATCCACTAGCTTTCAATAACACATTGTGAACATTTTGCTTAAGAAGTTAATGCTGGTTCTGATAGAAAGGTGTCAGAATATACAGTGCCATCGCAGGTTGTTGCGTATGGGGCTGCATAGCCGCAGACCACGGAGCAATGGAAGAAGGTGGCCTGGTCTGATGAATCACATTTTCTTTTACGTCACGTGGATGGCCGGGTGCGTGTGCGTCACTTACCCGGGGAACACATGGCACCAGGATGCACAATGGATAGAAGGCAAGCCGGCGGAGGCAGTGTGATGCTTTGGGCAATGTTCTGCTGAGAAACCTTGGGTCCTGCCATCCATGTGGATGTTACTTTGACACGTACCACCTACCTAAGCATTGATGCAGACCATGTACAGCCTTTCATGGAAACGGTATTCCCTGGTGGCTGTTGCCTCTTTCAGCAGGATAATACGCCCTGCCACAAAGCACCTTTTGATTGAGGTGTTGACTTGGCCTCCAAATTCCCCAGATCTCAAACCAATCGAGCATATAGCCTATACTGTTATTCAACAAGGGTACATTACATTTTATTAAAACTAGTAAGACTTTTAGAATTAGAAAATTCTTTTGAACTTTCTACTCATCAAAAAAATCATGAAAAATGTGCTGCAGATTCCACAAAAACATTAAGCACCAAAAACAGTTTTCAACACTGATAATAAGAATAGCTATGATTAATAATTCAGCCTATTAGAATGATTTCTGAAGGATCATGTGACACTGAAGACTGGAGTAATGATGCTGAAAATACAATTTTACCATCACAGGAATAAATTACATTTTTAATTATATTAAAATAGAAAATAGTTATTTTAAAATTGCAATACTATTTCATAATATTACTGTTTTCTGTATTTTTGATCAAATAAATCCAGCTAGTATAAGAGACTTCTTTCAAAAACATTAAAAAAATCTTAATTATCCAAACTGTTATGCCTTTTGTTCTTCAGATATTTATGTTCTTCAGAACTGCTGAAAATTCAGCTTTGCAATCACAGAAATAAATTACAGTTTAAAAATAGAAAAGTACTTTTAATTTTTTTCCGCAGTTTTTACAGTATTTTTCATTGTGCGTAATTTATATTGAATTAATATTCCCCCATTCTCTGCTTTACAGAACTGTATTGTTTATGGCTTCAGCAGTTGGCTGTCTAAAATGAGATCTCCAATCCTCCCAGGATCCTTTTAATGTGTGATATTAATAATATGGATTATTAATAATATGCTCGAAGATGGATATGTTTATACAGTATCAACAGTAAAAGCTAAAGTTAACAGCACAAATAATGATGATAGAAGGATGTGGAAAGACAGTGTGTGTGTGTGTGTGTGTGTGTGTGTGTGTGTGTGTGTGTGTGTGTTTGTGAGCGTCTGTGTGCATGTGTTTTAGGCAAGAAAGAAAACAGCAATTACATTATATTTGTTTATACGCCAAAGTTATGGAAAACAAAGCTCTGGATAACTTCCCAATTTCATTCAGAACCCCTGCGAGGAACCCCCTGCCATGCAGCCAAAACACGCTCTCCACCGACAACCAAATTAGCTTCAAGGGCAGATGCAGTGCAACTGTTTATGAAGGTAAAATCATTTCGTTTTAATCTTATCCTTAAGACAACGCTGGCCACCTCGATGATAAGGAAACCTTTTTAAATAAAGGTGCTGTTAGCATAACTAGCGTTTAGCACATGTGCTCTGACAGCGTTTGTGCTCCAGAAATAAATAAATTCAAATAATGCTGTCTGAGGAGAAGTGATCATACTTGAGTGCTGATTCTCGTTTGGTAGACGACAAAACAGCCATTTTTAGTGGCCATAGACCGTAGTCAGGGTTGCGCCATATTTAATTTTTTGACAGGAATGAAAACGAGGCTGTGAGGGATATAATACAGTGTGTTCAATGGATTGTACTGTTGTTTAACAACATACCGATGGACCATTTCCGGGGTTCTCGTAAGTGGAAGTTGTCAGTAATGGTGAATGGGAGACGACAGCAAATATCATTTTTGTATTCCTGTTTGCTCCAATAGCAAAAGAGAAAATCATGGTTTCCCCAACTTTCCAAAAGAGGGAAAAATGATAGTGAGATTGATTACGTTGGTCAAAAGAGAGAAAGATGTCAAATTTGCCGTCACTCCTGCGTTCACACTACCAGCGACCCCCCCCGCCCCCCCGCCTGCCCCAATAGGAATCGGTGGAGCTCTGTCTCTTGACTCTGTACAGTCATGGTCCACTGTGCAATATTTAGGAGGATCTATTGACAGAAATGCAATATAATATACATTACTGTGTTTTCAGTTGAGTATAACACTGCATGAAAACACTGAAATCCGGCACTATCCGGGCATGGTATACTCCTGTGTAATTTGATGTTTACCGGATGTATGTGGGAAAAAGCGGATCAGAGTAACACGGAACAGTATATTTCCAGAAAAACCCGGAAACCTTACGTATGCGGACGTATACAGGAATCCGTGAAATTTCACGGACATATACAGCTGAAACACTGCTGGGTGTGCTAGGACTGAAGACTGTTAGGTGTGAAGAAGACCTTTCATATGTTAATGACTGACACTTGTGCTGGCTGTTCTCAGAAGGAGGGGGGCAGGGGAGCACTTCAGGATTGAGAATTATCTCTGGTCTACTGTAGGCTACAGCAAACAAGCTTTTTACACAGAAAAAATAATTCTTAAGGCCCTGAAACACTAAACTGAACTAGCAATGACTAAAGCCGACTGTGGGGTTGGTTCACGTTGCCTGGGTCTGGGCCAAACCATCAGAATGGTGTGTCAGGGCCTTAAAACCACTGCATGAAAAGAGTCTCTAAATCAAATATTTTTTATAAAAACAGTACAAAATAAAAACCCTGTCTGAACATATACGTTCACAAAAAAATCTGAATATGTAATGAAATAAACAAAGAAATGTAATGGAATTAACAAAGGATAATTAACCAAACATTTTAGACTATCCCCAAACAATTTTTGCAAAGTTTTACAAATTGTAGGCAATAATAGAATTAAATAAAAAGGAGATGAAATGTGGAAAATGAAAAAGTTTGTTTTAAAAACACCAAAAACTGATATGCTCAAAATAAAAATATGGAATAAAAAAGAGCAGGGATTCACTTGCTCAAGAAACACAGAAACACAAGCAGATCTTTCAGCTCTGCAACTATTAACAAAAAGTGTCACTCCAAGATTCTTAACTTTAACACGCTGCAAAAGAGGGGCGTTTTTAGGTTTGAAATCCACCACTCACAATAGATGTAGGTGCAACCAATAAGGTTACCAATAAAAATAAGGCAACCAATAAAAATAATCCTAATTTTACAGAAAAAAACGTCAGTTTTTTACAGTATTTTCTTGTAATTTTGAATTATGTTTAAAACAATGTAAAATTACAAACAATATCTAAATAAACAACTTGACTGTTATTTTAAGGATTATATCATTAATGACAAATTACAGTAATTCTCATTTTTTTATACAGGAACATCACTGTATTATTTTTCTGTTTTCATAAATAACAAATTCATGCAAAATTACAAACAATATCTGTAAATTAACAACTGTAATACAATATTTAGCTCATTATATTAAAGGTTTATGTTTATGTCCATACTAACAATTTAACATTATTCTTTGTCATTTTAAAGTAAATCTTATTAGTTTTATATTTACACTGTAAGAATAAAAACCTAAAAAAAAAACGCAGCTACAGCTGCAAAACAAAAACCGTAAAATAAGTCAAATATCTTAAGTCAAATAAAGTTAAAAAACTTCACAGAAATTTACATTAAACGTTTTAGAGAAAACACTATTAGTTTACAGATTTTTCCTTATTTAAATTAAGATATTTTACTTTAATTTTCTGTTTTACAGTGAAGGTGTATTTTTACATTCAAACTGGTTTTACATTCAATTCTGGATACAAATATAACAAAATATATAGCAAACTAAATATCAAACAATAATTGTTTTTAAAGAGTACAAATCTGCACTGCAAATCTGCACAGGTTGAAACTTCCAGGCCTCTGCCCACACCACAAAACAACATTTGACCAATTCATTAAATATAACAGCAAATAAAAATAAATATACACATTTTCTAACTGTTGTTTTAAACAAGTTTTTTTCTATATTTGCAAGGCTACTTGCTGTCTTTCCGTGTTCTTTTGAGCGTGATTGGTCAATCTGAACGTCATCCAGAAATCTGACCAATGACAGTGCGCGCTTTCAGTTTGAATTATACACCCGTTGCCGTTGGAGTTGCTCGTTGCTCGTGGCTCGCGGGGACGCGACGCGATCGCGCGGCTTCTAATCTTCAACAGGACGGCTTCTTCTGTCCATTAATGGCATTGCATGGATCATTTTAAACCTGTTAAAATCTTATTTTGGACGAATTTTGATTGTGGGATGTCGACTGAGAACGAAAAAACATGAATACGAACAGACTAAGTTTCCAATGGCGGACAGCAGACGGCAGAAGGTAACGTAAACCCCTTTATATTTTTTCTACTGCTTATCAAGATATATAACGTTAGTGCATTAAAGTCATATGCTAATCGTGATTAACTTACATATTCTGTTTCTGTGTTTTGTTGTAATATTGTTAAGATAGGGCTGGGTGTTATGGCGATCTGATGATACTGACTATTGTTAGTGATTTTGCTGTAAACGTTAACATTACCGTTTTATATTGCGGAATGGGAATATAGCGTATATAACGCAGCACTGACTGTACTAAAACTTTTTGACATTTTGACAAGGAAACATGCATGAATGTAGAATAATGAACGGGACATGCATGTGTTAAAATAAGCCTCTCTCAGACAGCAGGCGATCCCGAAATCAATTATCTTTCTGTAAAATGCACACAATTATCTCAGAAACCTTGTCATGTGAGGTATTCACTTGATTTAAACAGTCAGTTATGTCTTAAGTACGTTAAACAGTTCAAGTTAACGTGGGGAAACCCGGATGTGTGTCATTCTGTGCATCCGTTCTTAAAGGGGCTGCAGCTTTGTCATCATTTTAATAAAACAAAAGAATAGAGAAGACCTTCTGCTTCTTTAAGAATCATGTGATATTAATTAATTGAATATCATACAGTGAAGACTTTTAAAGCAGTATTATTCTGTAGCATTTTAATAAAATATCCATCAAAATAAATATATTGTGATATCGTTATTGTAAAATATAATTTCTCATGTATGTATAATTATATGGTCATAATGCCCATCCCTACTGTCAGCTAGTTTTAAGATCAAGCTTGTCATAAAATGTAACAGAGCTTTGGAATGAATAATCTGAGATCATGTAACTTACACTTGTTCTGCAGAGAGGACAGGAAAACACCATACTTGGACTGAAGAATTATAGGCAAACCAGGATTTTGGATCTACTGTAAAGTTTTTGTATGGGCCTGGTGAGTATGTTTTGCAAGTCCATGTCCGTAAGTTGATAATTAATATTAATTTTTTATCAAACAAATTAATATTCATTTGTGTGTGTGCATGTTTCTTCCCCCCTCATGATCCAGAAGTTTTGGATCCATGATCCTGAAGAACTTTTACAGATGTTGACCCTGAATGTGTAAAAGGTAATCTTAAAAATGTTGTCATTATTTTAATGTTCTCTGTTTTTTTCTGTAATGTAGACGCATGCATTTTCTGTGAAGTTGCTTTGAAACAATATCAGGGTTTTTCCTACATTGAACATTTTTTGCCGGCCGCCAAAACAAATTTTTGTCCCGCCAAAGCCTTATTTGTTGAGTTATTGTGATTTATGATTGATGTAGTAGAGGACTGCTGCACTTGAGTTAACTGAGTGACAGAGAGAACGACCAGTGAGCTCCTACCCCGCTCGCACGCTCTCTGTCTTCAAAATAAGCATTCTTAGCTTTCTAATGTTTCACATATTACGTTAATCAAAATCAAAAGGTCGGAAGACCGAATCCATGTTGCATGTGGCGCTATCAGACGTCTTCCTTTAATTACCGCTGGGTGTGAAATGCGCTCAAAAAACATTGACTGATTCTCTGACCAGCTGACATAAAGCATACTTTAAATAAACAGGAAACAAATCCTATCCGGTTATGAAGTGTTTTCTGTGTCTTGACAAATCTTTCGCGATTTTCTAAAGACGGGATTCACACACAACGCGTCTGCTAATGTCCGATTCGCCACCTAATGACTCCTTTGAACAGAATCATTTTAACGACTGGTTAGAACTGATCTGTCCAACACTGAACTCACGAATTAGTTTAATCATTTACTCAGAACAACACCTGAAATGAGAACACAAGTGTGCTTACCCACTTTAGCAAGAGTGGATGGTAAGAATTATTTTTAATTATCAACAGTCTTTCAGCTTATTTATGTGGACAATGTGTAGTAAAATAAATAGCCTAAAATCATTTAGTTTAGACTGGAGTGAGGTGAACCCAGAACAAATTTGTTGTTAGCTAGCTGATTGTATATGGCAGAAAATTAGGCTATTTGTTCATTTTTTTTTAATACTATTTTTTTAATATTGATATGATTACCGAAACAATTATCAGTAAATAGTGTAAAAATGAGGAACAAAAACAAACATCAAGGTATCAAAATAAGATAAGCAAAAGTTACAAACTTTCTTTGAATTTATTTCAAATTTATTGTCAGTATTGCGCTTGCAGATCATGTGGGTAGGGTATTTTTTTTTTACCGTGCGTATGTGTGTGTATGGATGACCATGTCTGTCAGCCACCACCGAAGACCATTTTTGACCGAGGAAAAACCCTGAATATGTATTGTGAAAAGCGCTATACAAATACATTTTAATTGAATTGTTTTACTTACTTTTATTGGCATTAACTATATATTATTAATGTATTATTTGGCAGGTCTCAAGATGTATTTTATTTTGTGAGACTTTGCTGAGGAAGTATTCTTTGGCTCAGTCTGAAAAGGCCCAGAAAAGAAACACTATGAAGAACATCACACAGAACCGTCAGAGAAAGAGACGGGTAAGTTAAGAAACCGGTTAAGCTTTTTCCCTCCAGAATGTTACTATACTCCTCTCTGAGTTTTAGTGGTTAATTTACTGTCATGTTTTGCAGTTGCTGGAGACCAGGTCCAGGGTTGCACAAACCAACACAGAACCTGTGGTAGACCGCAACTATAGACCTGATGAAGATGAAGATGATGCTGTTGTTGATGGAAGGCTTGGTTAGGCTAGCTACTACAAACCAGACTAGACTGACCCACACTACATGTCACATCACCAGCCCATCATGCCAGTTTGAAAAAATTTTCAAAACTCAAACAACATTGTGTTACAGTTGGTCACAATTATTTTATAATTATAATTTTAATATTCAATTGTTCCATTTTATATTTTCTTTATTCCTATGTTTATATACTTATACTTTTATTGGTTCCCATATATAGAACATTTACATATATTTTATATACACTTTTTAATTTATAGATTTCTTTGTCTCGTTTTATATTGTATACTTTGTATGTTTGTTCCTTTTTAGATGTCCATGTTGCTTTTGATCTCCATGTTTTGTATTGTTGTTCCTCTTACGTCGCCTTCCTTTAGAAACATTTTGTTCACTTATCTTTTCCCCCATTCATTTTAATGTATGTTTATAATGCTCTTTGTTCTTTTTATTTGGTTATATTGTTTACTTGGAATATTTATATGTATTTTAATATATTTTATATACACTTTTTTTGTCTTATAAATGTATTGTTCTCATTTTATATTGTTTAATTTGTATATTTATTCTTTTCCTTTTTATGTTCACTGTGTATTTTATTCCTTTACATCTCTGTCTTTTAAATTCATTTTTTTCCCCTTTTTGTTTCTTTACCAATTCATTTTAACGTATATTTATGTTCTTTGGACTGTTTATATTTTTACATTTGTTCCTTTACATTTGCATCCCTTTTAAATACATTTAGTTAACTTGTTTTTGTTTCACCATTGTTTTAATGTTCTTTTATAATGCTGTTAAGAATGTGTTTTTTTTTTTATACCTTTTTAATAAATATTTCAGACTTTCTCAAATTGTTTTGTGTGTGTTTTTCTTTTGGGAGGGAGAGGGGATTATTTTTATATATATATATATATATATATATATATATATTAATATATATATATATATATATATATATTAATGAGCAAAATCTGCATAGCTGGCCTATAACCAATCAAGTCCCTATGCTACAAAACCTAGCCCACCCTTAGCCTTAGAAGTAACCAATAAAGTCACTTGACTGGGTTTTCAATGCGTCCTGTCATCCAATAGCAGTCTGGGTTTTGGGAGTGGTTTTAAAAAAAACAACCAATCCAGTTTGAGATGAAGGACCAATAGGGGGTGGAAGGCAAAGCTGTTTAGAGGTGTGAAAATGTCTCCTGGGAAAAACTTGATGGGATTATTTGCCATGGCAACAAATGGCTGTAGCATGGGAGTATACGGCCACAACATACATCCGATTTGGTACCATTTCGGATGTATACGGACATATACGGATCCATGGAATTTGACCTATCCGGCCAGTATACTCCTGGATTCTTCCGAATTTCAGCAGTGTATACAGGAGTATCCTGGTCCGGATACACCTTTTTTCATGCAGTGTAAAGACCAATGAACAATATGTTTTTATTACCTTAGAATGAGCTATTTCTATCTCCATACACCATGGGTCGCCTCACAGTGAAGTCGCCATTTTGCGCCGTCATGTTTCTACAGTAGCCCTAAACGGACAAACTGCACTAGCTACTCTCTGCTGTCTCAGACGACAACATCTTTGTCCTGTGTCGGCCACCGTAGCTTCTCTATGAGCTTCGAAAGGAAGGGGTGAGCGGTGGGCTAGATGCCGCTAAAATGTACACACTGAACCTTTAAAAGAATTAAAAGTAGCATTCTGTTGTTGGAGAGCGTTGTGATGTAAACTACAGTAGTGCTCAGTGCATTAAATCATTAACCAAATTAACGATCGATCAACTCGCTCGTGCTGCCAAAGATTACTAAAACGTTATTTGAATTTATTTGACAAATAATCAATTTTCAACAATGCAGGGGAAACTGTAATATGAACTGCAGCAGTGCTAAACTGCTCAATGCATCATATAATTTTAACAACACAAACTATCAATGTATGAATCAAGCTCACAAAAACTGCTGACAGTATCTTTTGCACACATCATGCATATGGTTACAGTCAAATCATAAAACAGTGAAATCGCTCAGGAACTCTGTCCTGTCTTGCCTGCACTCGAGATGGTGACATGAGCTCCACTGGCAGTCATCCTAGTCTGTAAGACTGTACATTTTAATATTAGTAAATATAAAGTTAGATGCCAGATATAGTAGATATTCTTTTAAGCTTAATTTATGACTTTGGTAATCTGTTTTAGGTTTTTTTAGAGGTAGATAAATCATTTTTCCCTTACGATTCTGAAAACAAAAGACAAACAAAATAATATGTAATTTACTTGAGGGTTTTGTCAAAATGTTCTATTTAGTGTTATAAATATGTTTATTTATAAATGTCTAAAATGTTAAAATAAAAAATAGTGCCGTCAATCAATGAAAAAAATATTATCTAATTAAAGGTGCACTATGTAAATTTTTCCGTCCACTGGAGGTCGCCTGTTCAAAACAAAGGTGTAGTTTGATGATGCCGCGTTTGAGCGCAGAATCTTGGGACATGTGGTCTTCACCTCACAGCCAGTGGAAAAGAATCGGGATAGGACATGATTGAAATCATGTTCATGGATGTGATTATTAACGTTACTGTAGTATGAAGCAGAGCAGGACGAGTGTTGTGGAGCTGAGCAAGGCCGCTGGAGCGATTGTTAATGAGAAAAGCGGCGGGACTTTTATTATGACACAGTCTCCGGCTGGACTTTTATTATGACACAGTCGCCGCCGCCACTTCCGGTTTTCCGGTCATGAGTATTAGGTAACGCAGCTCTGTTTATCATATTAGACACATCTGAGTGTGTTGAAAATGATGTTATGACGTTACTTTGTGCGTTCACACTGCAGTAAGAGTAAAGCGTTTTTGCAAAATAAAACCGGTAACCGAGGGTAACGCAGATATGACGCAATCGACAGGCGACTCCCGCACACGTCCCGGTTCCTCGGGTAAAATAGCAATTTCTCACGATTTACAAATAGTTGGAAACATTTGGGATATTGTAAGTACTTATTTTAACAAAATATATTACACTGGCCTAGTGGTTTTTGGACATTTTACGCCAAAATATCTTTTTGCATAGTGCACCTTTAATCACACATTTTTTCTGTAATTAATCGCGATCAAAAACATCAGAGTTTTTAATATTTTTTATATTGTAACCATTTCACAGTTACTCTCCAAATGAATGTAGAAACAACTTAAAGACAATAAATAAGAAATGTCATCCATTTATGAATGAAGGCCAGGATCACTGATACTAATAGAGCTACCTTCTCTATGAAATTGATTTTTTTAAACATTAATGATAGACATTCAACATTACAGTATAATTGAAAGCTATCAGTTTCAACATTTATTAGGCTTCAGGCTATAATTGAACTTAAAACGAACTTCACATAAACCCATTATAATAAATGTCATATTTAGCTGTGGCTTTCCTACCTGTTAGACATATACAGAAATTGAATAAAGTTATCAAACACCTTTCTTAACTGCATAAATTATACATTAAATATAGAATAATCCTTATTAAAGCTACAATTTTCTCAATTACCTTTGTTTGATTAACATTAATGACAGACATCACTGGTTTATTAGGCTGCTGTCACTTTAAGATCTGCCTCTGCCGAAAATGACGCGGATCTGGCGTGTTGTAACGCGCATCTCATTTTCTCACAACTCTTTAAGTTAATTTAAGACGTTATTTAACTAATTTAAGACTGCTCTTATGAGAATACTCAACAAATTTGGTGTGTTATTGTTCATTCAAGCGCTAAAGAGAACTCGATACTGGCGCGTTCTCTTTTGTCTTGCCACGCCTGAATGGTTTAAAAGCATTTGCATGAATAAGAGCACGATCATTTAATGTAACGCTAGCCAAAGGATTATAGAGAAACGGATGTTACATTAATTGATTGCGTTAAATATTTTTAATGCGTTAAACTGAAAAAAATCATTACATGCATTAACATGCTAATTTTGACAGCACTAATAAAAATGTGTATTAATTTAAATTAATTCATAGTGAATTTCAAATAGTTTGAAATGAATGAATAAAGACTTGTTTTGTCTAGAGTTTGTACCTTTATTTGAAGCGTAACATCAGTTTCAAAGGTCATTTACTAATTTGGATCACGGCTGCTGCAACATCAGTGTTTATATCCAGATTATAAACCTTTATCCCTCTACTTTCATTTTTATATGATGTTTTCTGTTGTACACGGAAATAACAATACTGTATATTTGAAAACACTGTTTGTGAAGCTGAATGAGACAAAATGGGAGTATTAGAAAATAAGAGGAAGGAAGGAAAACATAGATTATACCTCCATTTCCTTTCACATCTCTGTAACTGCTCGCTTCCACCCACAGCTCCACTAAAACAAGCTTACTGACCACACATGCTGATGGAAACCACCAGTAAAGATATCAGCTCTACAGTGAGACGAGGGGCCGCCCGCTGCGCTGAAGATACGGCCATGAGGGGCTCTGTGCTGGTAAGCAGAGAAACTATCATGTCCTCCTCCATTCTCTTCTTCCTCTGTGAATACAGAAAGTGCCAGCAGGCAAAATGTGAAGCTCTGTGTGAGAGCTTCATGATGAGAGAAGAAAGTCATACAGGTTTGAAACGACATGAGGGTGAGTAAATGATGACTGACATTTATTTTTTTGGGGTGATCCCTTTAATTTAGCACCCAAGAGTGGCAGTAATTAGTTGCATGTGAAACAGTGTTAAAGTAGGACTTGGCAACACTGACTGTATGATTCAAATGAAATTGCGCGAAATAGAAAATGTTCATTTCTGCCACCTATTGGACTGGAGTGTGAAGCGCTGGATGGCGCACATGATTTTAGTCATATGAACTACTTTTGTAGTTCATTTATTGTGTTTTTGTTCTGTTTGGAGCTTGGCAGACTACAAGGGCCCTATCATACATTTACATTTACATTTACATTTATGCATTTGGCAGACGCTTTTATCCAAAGCGACTTACATTGCATTCAAAGTACACATTTTTTACATTTTTGTCAATTCTTGCTTTCCCTGGGAATCGAACCCATGACCTTGGCGTTGCTAGCGCCACACTCTACTGTTTGAGCTACAGGAAAGCTGTACACCCGGCGCAATGCGACGCCAGGCACGACGCAAGTGTTTTTTGCTAATTTCAGCTGACGCAGTTATCATTTTCACGTCCAGCGCCACGTTGTTTAAATAGCAAATGCACTCGCACCCATCTGTTCGCGCATGGGCGTGCTGGTCTGAAAACGAGATGTGTTCCTATTTTGAGGCAACTGTAAAAGACTACCAACAAAAACCTGGTCTAAAGGTCTTTTTGTGTTCTTTAAAGGGCAAGTTAGTAATATGCACTCACCTGGTGCACAATGCGTGTACACTTGTTACACACACAGGGACGCGCAGCAGCACACAAACATGCTAAATATTAAAAATAAAAGGATTCCTCTCTGGAGAAGCGTTCAGTCTTTCCACCCTCAAATTCCAGCATGTAAATAGCGAATCCGCCACGTGCGAGCGCAACTGGCTTTTAAAGGGAATGGGAGATGAGACTCTGATTGGTTTATTGCACGTTATGCCCAAAACACACCCATGACTCACCGTCCCACAGGTGGAACACCTGGTGCTCTTTTTTTGATCGCCTTTTTTTCGTATCATATATTTATCATAAATTAGGTATCATTTGAAAGCTTACAAACTCAAAATTCCTCCTGTGAAAACCGTTTTGAAATCGGACATTGTGTTACCATGGAAACGTTACTCTAAATTATTCTAGCGGGCTCCTCCCCTAGTGGGCGTTGTCATGTTTAATTTTACAACAATTATTTTAACTACTTTATAATCAAAATCTTTTACAATCTTGACAAAACACATATTGTCGGAAAGGTCTGAGTCTCAAGGGTCCATATTTGGTGACTGTTTTGTGATGGAAGTGATATTTGGACATAAATTTACAGGAAAATGCATCAAAAAAACAATCAATGGAATTTGAATGACACCCGGTGGCTATTTTTGGTATAGCGCTTAAACAAAATCTCATGGGAACTTCAATTTTTGTGATATCAACTTCAAATTTGGAACACAACTTGGTTAGACATATGGCTTTGATTTTATAGTAATTTTAGAGTACATTTTTTTTGTAAAATATATATTTTATATGAAATAAAAAATATTTAGTACAGTATTTTTTATTTACAGTAAATTTAAACTTCCATAACTTTTTCATACTTTCATATTTCGATAATGCAATAATCTGCAGAGTGTCTTCTTTAAAACAATACCAAACTTTGGTCTATATTCCAAAGCCTTCTCGAATTACAGCCCTTTAAGTTTGGATTGTGCATTTTCATGTGTATTCTCAAAAAGGGGGGTGACAGTTAAAGGGAGACTAGGTACAACCCTTTTGGACCATGCTTGGCGCGCAGACCGTTTTTCTTCGTCGTTAAACTAGCAAAAGTGGATTCGGACAGGGCCGTGACCACAATAGGCATTGAGGGGGACATTATTGACATATTAGACATAGTGAGTGTGTGCATATTTTAAAATAAAATATTATATGCAAAGAGTTTAAATTGAAGTGACGTGTGGCCAAGTATGGTGACCATTTGTGCTCTGCATTTAACTCCTCCAAGTGCACACACAGTAGTGAACACACACACACCCAGAGCAGTGGGCAGCCATATTGCTGCGGTGCCCGGGGAGCGGTTGGGGGTTCGGTGCCTTGCTCAAGGGTCTCACCTCAGTCGTGGTATTGAGGGTGGAGGAGAGCGCTGGTTATTCACTCCCCCCACCCGCAACCTTCGGATTATAAGTCCGACTCTCTAACCATTAGGCCACGACTGCCCCTTTATATTACAACTATATAGGCTAAAATTATAAATGGAACTTCTTTTACCATTCTTATTTCTTCTTTATTCCCTTAAATCCCTTTTAATCCTTGGTCCCCCCCCCCCCAATGTTCAAGACATGGTTACGGCCTTGGATTCGGACATGCCCTAAGTGCACCCGCGCCATGCGCTTCAGACCATGCACTCAGATCGTTAATATAGGGCCCCAAATGTGTAGTATAAGGCTGTTTTAAAGTTAATGTGTTTATATTCTCGTTCATGACAGAGCAACAGAAAGCTGGAGAATGATAAAGAGAGAAAGCAAAAATCCCTCTATTAGAAGTTGCGCGCAGAGCGTGTGCTTCAGGGTGGAGGGGTAGATGAGAGAGGAAGAAAAAGTGCCGTTAACGTCAGATAAAGACGCCGTCACCGAGTGATGTGAGACTTAGGGCAATGAAGACCAGATAAAATGAACAACAGAATTAGAGCCCCCCTCCCCTCTGCATTTGTCAGAATCGGCAGCGCTGCCTCACTTTGAAAACACACACATTATGAAACATCACACATGATTAGCAAGCTCTTCCTTTGACTTTGACAACTGAATGCCTGACTGCTTGTCAGGAAGGGGGATTCTGAGGAGATTCTTCCTGTCTTTTCTCTCTCCCTTTTCTTTCCTTTCCGTCACCGACTTTGATGACTTATCATGCATGTCAGAGACAGCGCTCGGTGGATTGCTCTGTTTGTCTTTGACTCATTGCTTGCATAAATAAACACTTGAGCTGTAGTGTGTGACTGTTTTGGAGTTACACATAGAGGATATTGACAAGACGTCTTTCTCGAACTCGGATGATTGCATGACGACTGGTGTTATATTATATATGTTAATATAACACAATGATTATGTTGTGTATGTTTTCTGTATATTATGAATAATACTATATATTAGAAATATATACACATTCACACAAAAAGGTATATATATATATATATATATATATATATATATATATATATATATATATATATATATATATATATATATATATATATATATATATATATATATATATATATATATATATATATATATATATATATATATATATACACAGTTCTGGAAAAAATTAAGATACCACTTAACATAGATTTCTCAAGAGTTGTATATATCACAAATAAATACATCATAAATACAACTTTACATATTATTTATATATATCTAGGCCTATTTTATATATAAAATATTAATATTACAAGATTAACTATATATTTATATATATATATATATATATATATATATATATATATATATATATATATATATATATATATATATATATATATATATTTATATATATATATATATATATATATATATATATATATACACTCACCTAAAGGATTATTAGGAATACCTGTTCAATTTCTCATTAATGCAATTATCTAATCAACCAATCACATGGCAGTTGCTTCAATGCATTTAGGGGTGTGGTCCTGGTCAAGACAATCTCCTGAACTCCAAACTGAATGTCAGAATGGAAAAGAAAAGTGATTTAAGCAATTTTGAGCGTGGCATGTTTCTTGGTGCCAGACGGGCCAGTCTGAGTATTTCACAATCTGCTCAGTTACTGGGATTTTCACGCACAATCATTTCTAGGGTTTACAAAGAATGGTGTGAAAAGGGAAAAACATCCAGTATGCGGCAGTCCTGTGGGCGAAAATGCCTTGTTGATGCTAGAGGTCAGAGGAGAATGGGCCGACTGATTCAAGCTGATTGAAGAGCAACTTTGACTGAAATAACCACTCGTTACAACCGAGGTATGTAGCAAAGCATTTGTGAAGCCACAACACGCACAACCTTGAGGCGGATGGGCTACAACAGCAGAAGACCCCACCGGATACCACTCATCTCCTCTACAAATAGGAAAAAGAGGCTACAATTTGCACGAGCTCACCAACATTGGACAGTTGAAGACTGGAAAAATGTTGCCTGGTCTGATGAGTCTCGATTTCTGTTGAGACATTCAGATGGTAGAGTCAGAATTTGGCATAAACAGAATGAGAACATGGATCCATCATGCCTTGTTACCACTGTGCAGGCTGGTGGTGTAATGGTGTGGGGGATGTTTTCTTGGCACACTTTAGGCCCCTTAGTGCCAATTGGGCATCGTTTAAATGCCACGGCCTACCTGAGCATTGTTTCTGACCATGTCCATCCCTTTATGACCACCATGTACCCATCCTCTGATGGCTACTTCCAGCAGGATCAAAGCTTGAATCATTTCAAATTGGTTTCTTGAACATGACAATGAGTTCACTGTACTAAAATGGCCCCCACAGTCACCAGATCTCAACCAAATAGAGCATCTTTGGGATGTGGTGGAACAGGAACTTCGTGCCCTTGATGTGCATCCCACAAATCTCCATCAACTGCAAGATGCTATCCTATCAATATGGGCCAATATTTCTAAAGAATGCTTTCAGTACCTTGTTGAATCAATGCCACGTAGAATTAAGGCAGTTCTGAAGGCGAAAGGGGGTCAAACACAGTATTAGTATGGTGTTCCTAATAATCCTTTAGGTGAGTGTATATATATAAAATATAAATATAAAAAAATAAAAGCAAACATATTACTACATACAAAACAACTTTTTTTAACTGCACTATGCATGTTTAATATTATAATTGTATTTATTTTATTTAAAATTTTTTGGTATAATACAAAATTACATTTGAATATTTTAAATTTTTTAAAAGCCATGTTGAGCTTTAGTGCTCATGCAGGTGTTGCAGGTTTGAGTTTGGTTTGCCACATGTCTCAGACCTCCACTGTCTATTTCATAACCATGTTGATTAAAATGAATATATAATTATAGTTCCAGAATGTTAAATCACCAAGCAAAATACTTCGACTTGCGCTCTAGTTTAGTTCTCAAAGAGAAAAGGAAAGACACAAGGTGTGTTTGTTTTCCTCTGTGACCCATTATCTTTTAGTCAGAAGTGGTGTGTGATGTGGCATTAGGTCAGGCGAGCTGGGAGCGAAAAGCGTGTGTGTTTGTGGGTGTTCGTGGACTGCAGACAAACTTCACTCCACTAATTGACTCTGTGTCAGTGTGTGGTCAGGGCAGGGTCACCCTCCACTTCACTCTTATTCACAATTCACAAAGGCTCATGGGACTCACAGCAGCCGTGGCATTTTCAGTTAATACACCGACAGGTTTAAAACACACACACACACACACACAGTATACCGTGCAACACTATTAAACAGCATATAAATATAGTCATAACCGTCCATTTATTTGTAAAGTATTTTATAATGCATAGACAAAATGGTTTATTTCATGCTCTCTTGCCATATGCAGCTGTTTTATTATAACCACATGAAACTTTGCCAAAGTGTTAATACTGGTCAATTTTTAAGCATATTTAAATATTTCCCAGCCTGAATTGCATCATTATTGCATCACGCTTAACGAACCCTCCATGGGGGGAAACTGTCTTTTTAAGCCGAACAATGTTAACAGCATGAGCACATCTTCATACACTACTGGGCTAGAGAATCTCCCTGAAGATACCAGACAGCCCTAAAGATCTGAATACATGATTAATTGAAGATTAATGAGTTTCACATTCAGATTAAGGAGTTACACCCAATCGGAAGAATTACATAAATAACAAAGTTGAAAGTTTTTAAGTTCAATCTGAACTTTTAGTTGAATGAGCAATACCCTTTGAATCACTTTTTGATTTGCAGTCAACTTGAATATTGATGTCTGCAGCATTTGACCTCATCAGTCTTCTGAGAGAGACTCCGTCTTCAGACATTTGATGCATAAGTAACAGGACGGGCCACTGGTGGAATTCAAACCATTGCCTTGACTGTAATGCGTCCTCCTCAGACTGAACCTGCAGTCTTTTAAGATGAAACATAGTACTTGCGGCTAAATAAACAAAAGTCCAGCTGGATCAGGACCAGCTGTCCTGAATCCATCATAAGAGCTTAAATGCGCTCGCTGTAGGTTTTGGTGGATTTCAGGCTAGTGATGGTGATTTTCTGCCTCAGGGCTCGATGAAATAAAAGCCAGTGGGCTCGTTCAAAAGCTAGCATTGCTAGCAACTCACAAGTGGCTAAATTGTACAGTAAGTGGTGCTTCAAAGCATCTCAGGTTTTGTGTGTGCTGCGCATTTGATATAGAGAAAGCAGAACAGCAAAGACATATTACTAGTTTATAATCCACTTTTGAACAAGAATCATTATATTTTAACCCTCAGTAGTATGCATTATGTTGTAATGATGGAATATGGTAGAGCCCTGCATTTCTGCGCGAGCCCCGACTTTTTTTACGCCCCTAGGGCCGGGCTTCGGGCCAATTTTCACGTCATACCTCAAACGCGGGCCAGGCTTCGGGCCTTTTTTAGGCTTCTCCTTCGTTTTATATTAATTTTATTAATTAAAAGAAACATTGAGATGAGATGTGCTGCGCTGTTGGTAACAACATGAGACCATGATAGCCTACCGTGACTGTCAAGACTGACGGTACAGATCCACTTTTGCGGCACGACTGAAGCGTGGTCTTGTGACGCTTCCCCTTGTGTGTACGTTGATGGGCGTTCCTCAAGTTTACCGCTATGGGTGTGCTTTTCAGCCAGCAGGGAATAAAAAACAAAGGACCCGCGAGAAACTTCCCCCAGGTTCCATGTGCTCTACCTCTCTATTGGATAGTCGCGTCGCGTTCGACGGATTCGTTTGCATAAAGATGGGCTTCGGCCAGCTTTTTTTGACGCGCTGCATTTGAACAAATGCCATGAGTCAAAAAAGCTGATCGAAGCTTTATGCAAATGAATCCTTTGAATGCGACGCAACTATCCAATTGAAGTAGAGCACTGGGGATACTGGGGGAAGTCTCTCGCCGGTCCTTTGTTTTTCATTCCCCGCTGGCTCAAACGCACACCCATAGCGGTAAACTTGAGGAACGCCCATCAACATACACTTGAGGGAAAGCGTCACAACACCACGCTTCAGTTGTGCCACGAAAGTGGATCTGTATCGATAGGAATAAAGTGGAGTGCGGCGCGACAGAAGTGCCGCACGGACAAGTGGATCCGCACCCTGCCGGTACAGATCCACTTTTGCGGCACAACTGAAGCATGGTGTTGTGACACTTCCCCTCATGTGTATGTAGATGGGCGTTCCTCAAGTTTACTGCTATGGGCGTGCTTTTGAGCCAGCGGGGAATGAAAAACAAAGGACCAGCGAGAGACTTCCCTCTGTCTCCATGTGCTCTACTTTTATTGGATAGTCGCGTCACGTTCAACGGATTAATTTGCATAAAGATGGGCTTCGGCCAGCTTTTTTGACGCGCGGCATGATGGATGGGGCCATGTATCGCGAGATCTTGGCCAACAACCTCCTTCCTTCAGTAAGAACATTGAAGATGGGCCATGGCTGGGTCTTCCAGCTTGACAACGACCCGAAACACACAGCCAGGGCAACTAAGGAGTGGCTCCGTAAGAAGCATCTCAAGGTCCTGGAGTGGCCTAGCCAGTCTCCAGACCTGAACCCAATAGAAAATCTTTGGAGGTAGCTGAAAGTCCGTATTGCCCAGCGACAGCCCCGAGACCTGAAGGATCTGGAGAAGGTCTGTATGGAGGAGTGGGCCACAATCCCTGCTGCAGTGTGTGCAAACCTGGTCAAGAACTACAGGAAACGTATTATCTCTGTAATTGCAAACAAAGGTTTCTGTACCAAATATTAAGTTCTGCTTTTCTGATGTATCAAATATGTCATGCAATAAAATAAAAATTAATTACTTAAAAATCATACAATGTGATTTTCTGGATTTTTTGTTTTAGATTCTGTCTCTCACAGTTGAAGAGTACCTATGATAAAAATGACAGACCCCTACATGCTTTGTAGGTGGGCAAACCTGTAAAATCGGCAGTGTATCAAATACTTGTTCTCCCCACTGTATAGCACCTTAAAAAAAATTTGTTGAATCTTGTATAACTTATAAAAACGTTGAAAATTGCTTAACTTAAGCAATGTTGTCAGAACTTATTGATCATATAACTTTTGACAAAATGCATTATTGCAATTCTATTTTAGTAAAGAATTTAATTGCAACATTCATATTTTCTGTAAAACTGTTTATTACAATCAGTTTAAGATGCGCCCCAAAAATGGTTGTATTAGAAATGTACAATATTGTGTTTCAATTCCAACAGTGCAGTTTGTTGTAGTTTTGTTAAGTAAATGTTAAGTTAAGAGATGCTAAGGGCTTTGTTTTGTTTGTTAACAGTAAGAAGAATGTAGCCGGCAATCAATATTAATATATTAGGTGTTAGGTTATGAAAATTGGAAAAAAACATGATGTCATCTTATGAGCCAGGCTGATAAGGTTTATGTGTTTCTACTCCCTTGTGTGGACATTTATTGCATTTTCCCCCACTGATTTTATAGAATTTTTTTTTGATTTGGCATGCTTTAAGTGTTAACGTGTCAAAAACAAGCAGCAAAATGACTTGGTTGTTACCGTGTGCATGCGGCCTCTCATCTGGAGGTGTTGTCATTATGATAACTTCACGTCATTAAGACCAAACCAGCGAAGCGTAGTTAAAAAATACATGATGTATCCTTCGCCCACCCCTCACTTACAGATTAAGAAGAGCCCTCTCGCTCCTCAGCGTGAGAGGCTGGCGTGTGGACCTTTCTTGGGTCATTACACTTCAAAGTAAATAATATTTTTGATCTTAAGCATACGTTCCCCTACCGGCGTGAATGATGTGTACTCGCTTCTCCATTTCATGGCACACTGCCCTCTGGGCTGAGAACCTTTTCTTAGCTGGAGTCTGGATTCCTTCATTATTATTACTATTAGAGACATGCATAAAATAATACCCGTGTTATATCTAAGGGCATAAGGAAAAAGCCTCACTTCCTGCTCGTGTTGGTCTCCAAATTGCCATCATGCCGAGGCTTTTCTAAAAACGTTCACAGATCTGTCAGCTGTTGTATCCATCAATTATTACATCAACATGATGCTGACGTGATAATTCCAGAAAGTCATGTTGTATAGAGTGCTATAGTGTTCCTTCCTAGCAATTAATGCTTATTTTTAGTATTATTTTAATTTATTCATTTAAATTCATCAAACTCTTTTTTTGTTGTATTTTTCATATGACAGCTACACCAATCAGGCATAACATTATGTTACCAACCACCTTCCTAATAGTCCCCCCTTTACTGCCAAAACAGCCCTTTTTTATAGTCGCCAAAACGTGCCCACTGTTGGCGCTTTCGATGGTTGACAGGGGTCAGCATGGGCACCCTGACTGGTCTGCGGCTATGCAGCCCCATACGCAACAAACTGTGATGCATTGAGTTTTCTGACACCTTTCTATCAGAACCAGCATTAACTTCTTGAGCAATTTGAGCTACAGTATCGCGTCTGTTTGATCGGACCACACGGGCTAGCCTTCGCTCCCCACGTGCATCAATGAGCCTTGGCCCCTTGGCCGCCCATGACTCTGTCGCTGGGTCACCACTGTTCCCTCATTGGAGCACTTTTGATAATCAGTGTTATTCACTTCACCTAATACGTTCTTCAACGTCACCTTCAACGTCATAATGTTATGCCTGATCGGTAGGGTTGGGTACCAAACTCGGTACTTTTAAGGGCACCGACCGAATTACGTCGGTACTACAGAGTACCGATTCACATTAAATCAATCGGTACCAAATTTTGGTACCTGAGAACGCATATTGTGATATAGACGAGTGTCTGTAAATATTAAAGGGGTGGTAAAACACATTCTTTTGAAGGCTTGACTGTGTTTGTGGGGTGCACTGTAACATGTGTTCATGCTTCGTTTTAAAAAAACTTGCCTTATTTTTCATATATTTGACCTTTATTCTACACTGCTCTGTCCCTCCTTGTAAAACGGTCTGATGCTTTCCGGGTTGTATGAAGCCAGTCCCTCAAAAATACGCAGTGGGCTCAGATTGGTTAGCTGGCCCAGTGTGTTGTGATTCGCTAACCGCCTAGTTCACGTTTGTCGGAAACGTCACGCCCCTTACCTTACCGGTAGACTGTGCTTTGGTCAGAAACAACGGCGTCAATAAAACCATATGAGCCCGAATCAGACCCAGAACATTTGAGTGAAGATGATCGAGCAGAACCTGTTCAGTCCTCAAGAGTAAAGACTGCGGATCTATAATGATCGCTACGGAATGGCACTTTAACTTTTGTATTTTTTAGAACGATTATAGCCAAATATCTGTCGCAAGAACTAACCCAAAACGAACACTAAGCACTGGCTTTAACTAGTAAGTTAGCCAAATCACACACAGAAGCATGTTTAGCATGCCTGTAGATAAACAATACATAAAAGCTCTAATCAAAGAATCATTTACACTAATGTCAGGTTCGCTGTTGAGATTTTAACGTTAGTGTTTGTAACGATAGGTGTTCGTCGGATAACGTATGAATAAGCATTTAACAGACTGGTTTGCAGAACAGCGTTGTCATCTGTTTACTTCCTTGCTACAACCTATTACAGGAAAACACATCGATGAAAAATAAATCAGACTTACAGGTTGTGGCCCGTAAACAGCTTCTGTTTGTAAATCCAGCTTTCAGGACAAGCCGTTGTGCATATCCTGTATTGAACTCGCGAAGTTTGTGGAAGTTTGTGTTGTCCTCCGTGAAATGTGCAGCGCGCGCGTCGTGCATCCACGCACCGGCAGTGTTTTTTTCACGCAGCTGACGTTGTGCAAATCTGGCATTGAAATCGCGAAGACGGTGGATGTTTTCCTCTGTTAGATGTGCTGCAGGGAGCCCTGCGCGCGCCTGATTCCCCGCTGACTCAAACACACGTGCATATAACATGCTGTATGTTAAACGCTCTGCAACGCACCCCCGTCCCAAGGAAGGCTGAACAGAGCAAGTACCCCAGACCTGCAATCCGGATGAAAATAACAGCGTTTCCTTGGCATCGCGGCAACAACACTCCAGCCTAAATATACCACAACAGCGCCGCGATACAAAATGGCCTCACCCCCCCTTATTTAATATTCTCGGAGGAGGGGTTTATGTAAATATTGAGCCTGTTGATGTCACCAACCCTGGAGGAATGTGTGTAGTCGCCTGCTGGCCGTTTGCTGTAGTTCTTAGAAACTGATTTCTTTAAAAGCAAATATCTCCCTTTGCTTTAAACTTTGAACGTTGTAACTTTGCAGATGTTGTTTATGCTCAAGCAGCAACATTACACGTTAGCTAAAGTTAGAATAGTGAAATCGTGGTTTACCACCCCTTTAAACCGCGAAAAGACCATTTAAATACGAATCATGCGTGTCTCTGTTCGAATGAATGCCATAGACGTGCTTTACAGTCTATGGGTTTACCTCACACACACACTCACTCAGAATCGCGCGTGACGGTCGCGTGCTTCCATCTCTGCCTCTCATATGAGGACACGAACGCACGAAAGTCATCTTCAGAGCCACTGGGTCACTTCATGAGCATTTTACCGTTTCATTTGAGAAAAACTACCGTCATATCATAAACACACACAAACTCAAATGAACCTGTCAAAATAAAAGTTCGGCTAACTTGACAAATAAATTACTGTTGTAAAGTAGAATTTAGATACATCTCGATGTAATAATAATACTCACACTAATGTAATAATAATAAATTATCAAAACTTTATTTTTTAAGTTTAAAAAAAAAATTAACATTTTTCTTCATGTTTTAATTTTAAAGGTCCTGTTCTTCGTGATCCCATTTTTCAAACTTTAGTTAGTGTGTAATGTTGCTGTTAGAGCATATATAATACCTGTAAAATTATAAAGCTCAAAGTTCAACGCCAAGCGAGATATTGTATTTAACAGAAGTTCCCTTTCAAAGCCTACAGCGAACGGCCGGTTGGGACTACATCTCTGTACATCCTGCTTTAATTACGTCAGTAGAGCAGTTTGTCGACTAACCTCCGCCCACAAGAGTACGCGAAAAGGGGGCGTGGTCTTGTTGCTCCCGCGTGGATAAGAGGAAGTGTTGCGTTCGGTTGCGTTTGTATAGTTGGTTTGTCGCCATGTCGTCGAGACGCTGTTATTTTCATCCCGGAGTCAAGTCACCTTTGTTTGGCTTTCCCAGGGACGCTGTACTTAGAGATCATTGAGCGCATGCATCCCCGTTATGGTGAGAGGCGTGACCTTTCCGGGAACGTGCGCTCTGCGTGCGCTAAACTGCTGTCGAATCACAACACGGGAACCGCTGGCACAATCAGAACTCGTTACGTGTTTCTGAAGCAGGGACTTCATAGAACAGGGAAATCTTTCGAGCCGTTTTGAGGACAGTGAAAACAGCAGTATACAGATAAGTAAATTGTGTGAAAAATACTGTTTTTTTACACGCGAAACATGAACACATGTTATATTGCACACTGTAAACACAATCAAAGCTTCAAAAAAACACGAAAAACGGGACCTTTAACCATATAAAGCTCAGTTGTGCAGCACTTTGTTTGACAAAAAAAAAAACTTAATTTTAACCATATAAAGCTCAGTTGTGCAGCTCTTTGTTTGACAAAAAAAAGCTTAATTAAATTAAAAGATACATTAAATTAATGTTTTATGTCTTCATTTGATTACCAGAAAATACATAACACATCATTTGTCGGAACTCTTTTCATAGAAATGAAATTAAAAAGAAATAATAATAATATGGTTGTTTTTATGAATTAAATTAAGTACCTAGTAGCCTACTATTTACTAGTAAATATTACAGTAATCAAACATCACAGACAATGGCAGACAGCGACCAGGGCAGCTCTGGCATAATGAAAACACTTTTATAAATTACTTACAGGTTCTTTACAGTTATTTATATAAGCATCCTAAAAGTACCGAAAAAGCGTACCGTTGGGTACCGGTAGCGAATTTCAGGTACCGGTACCGGTACCGGTACCAATACCGGTTAAAATGTGAACGGTACCCAACCCTACTGATCGGTGTATGTTGTTTCTGAAAGCAATGCTGGGTAGTACTCAATAACTAATTCTATTTGTAGCAACACGTTTCACAAATGTAGCAGGTGGACATAAAAATTCCATATTTACATAATAACCATAATTAACAGGTGGTTTATGATTGTATAAATGTTGATATTCGCAGTGTGCAGGATGAAATCTGACTCCAGACAGTGTTGTATTTTAACAGTGGCAGTTTTTCCTGGATTCTAAACTCTGGAATGGATGTTATCCTCTTGAATATAGAGATATAAAGCCCCCTTTTGGCCACATGTATAATGGTCTGAAAGGTACTGTAGTTGCCTGGTATATAGTTTTGAAATATTCATGAGGATTGTATTTACTCAGTTCTACAGGGAACAGTTGCTATCATCAATAGTAAATGTACGGTGAGAAGGCGCCAGCCGGTTCTCAACAGTAACCGTTTGAGATCTTTTCCAAACATCAATGAGATTTTGTTACAGGTACATTTCTCTCTCCGTTTCTCTGTATTTTTCAGTATCATGTTGATGTTAAAACTGGGATGTCTACAGTAGCTTTGTTTCCCAACATGCACTGCTGCATGAATAAATAATGCGGTTGCATTTTTAAATTACTTTTGGTGTTACGTTTTGACTTTTTTTTTTAATGTCCAGGTGTATTATTATCTTAAATGTAGTTTGATCTCACTAGAATCACAAGCAAATCACCTTAAATGTTTATCATAATTATACTGTTTTTGTTGTTTTGTTAAATTTCCTAATCTTGCTGTATGTGAGTATAATGACAATAAATGCCTTCTATTCTGTCCTATTCTATAGGACAGAATGTAGGATTATACATTTTGACCAGACTTATTTACTTTAGGAAACTTATTTACAGTGCAGTTGTGTTCTGTAGCACTATACTTAAAGAAAATTATTTAAAATGAATATTATAATTTTAATATTATTCAAAATATATTTAAAAAATGTTTCAAACAAAGTATTTGTATTTTATTTTAATAAACAGCATGCTAGGTTAGTATAATACACAGTTTTTATATAAATTATAATACATTATGATCTGAAATCATAATATGCTACAGTGTTATAAAACAATATATTTATAGTAGTGCTGTCAAACGATTAATCACATCCAAAATAAAAGTTTGTGTTTGGGTAATATATGTGTGTACTGTATATTATGTATATTTGATAATAGACACACATTTTATATACTATTTTTTATATATTTTTTATTTATTAATATATACATACATTCAACTATTTCTTTCAAACAAACTTTTATTTTGGATGCGATTAATCTTGATTAATTTGTTTGACAGCCCCAAAATTATAATAACAAAATATAATGCTATTTTTACAGTCATTTAACAATTTATTAATATCATTATTTCATATTTTAGGGTCATTTGTTGTGGTGCTAAAAATCTAAATACAGTATTTTGGTCAAATCCTTGGATTTTTTTTTGAAGATTATTTAAATATAACCAATTGAGAAAAGCTGCTTTTATCAACTTGATAATTATAATCTATGTTGAACGTTTAAATATAAATGAACACATGCATTCATTTGACTGCCTTGACTTCACGTAATTGGCAAAATGCAGTCTGCATTTGTCACAGTGCTTCATATAATGAGGTGAAAAGCTATACCATCTGTGCGTGGATGTCTTAATATTTAATAGCTCCACACTGTTCCTCAAGCTTTGGGGGCAAAGTATGGTTCCTTGATTTCAGTGGTGTCTTTGAAGGCGGATGAACCAGTGTGGCCGTGCGGGAGGGCAGAGACTTACGGTTGGAATCTGCCTTTCAAACTAGTCATTTTAATTTTGAATCACAGAATCGCTTTCTGAAGACCTGCTGACATCTCATTAGGAACACAGTGGCAAAGCAGAATTAATAATACACACACCGAAAAGAAAAGGGACAATCTTGCTGCTTCTTGGCTCAGTGGTCTGTACTTCTTCTGATTAATGGTTAAATAAACTGTTTACACAATTGCTCAAGAGAGTCTTTGATAAGATTTTGTATTTTCATCTAGCAAATTCTTCCTTTTTATAGAATTTTTCTTTTTCTTTTTTCTGTGATTAGTATCGCACGCACGCACACACACATTTTCATGTTTTATGGGGACTATCCATAGACGTAATGCTTTTTATACTGTACAAACTGTATATTATATCCCCCTACACTAAACCTACCCATGTTCTAAAAACATCACTTAGTATAATTTGAGCCCGATCTCACGAAAATGCGTATAAATAATACACTCTAAAAAATGCTGGGTTAAAAACAACTCAAGTTGGGTTGAAAATGGACTAACCCAGCAATTGGGTTGTTTTAACACAGCGATTGGGTTGTTTTAAGCAAACATTTAACCCAACCACTGGGTTCAAATGACGCAATCACTGGGTTAAAACAACCCAATTGCTGGGTTAGTCCATTTTCAACCCAACTTGGGTTGTTTTTAACCCAGCATTTTTTAGAGTGTACGAGTGTGTAATGTCGTGGATTGTATGTGCATATGGTACGCAGTTTTTCGCGTGCATATGATATGCACTTTATGGCGTATTATACGTACATATATATATATATAATTGGACCCTTATTAATAGTTAAAGGGGTAGTTCTTAATTACTTACCCTCATGTCGTTGGACACCCGTAAGAACTCTGTTCATCTTCGGAACACAAATGAAGATATTTTAGTTGAAATCCGATGGCTTAGAAAGGCCTCACTCTCAAGACCCATAAAAGGTACTAAAGACGTCGTTACAAAGTCCATCTCACTACAGTGCAGGTTCTACAATAACTTTATGAAGCGACGAGAATAGTTTTTGTGCGCAAAAAAAGCCTAAATAACGACTTATATAGTGATGACCGATTTCAAAACACTGCATCATGAAGCTTCGAAGCGTTATGAATCAGCGAGTCGAATCATGATTCGGATCGCGTGTCAAACCGCCAAACTGCTGAAATCACGTGACTTTGGCGATCCAAACTGCTGAATCGACTCACTGATTCATAACGATTCGAAGCTTCATGATGCAGTGTTTTGAAATCGGTCATCACATATATAAGTCGTTATTTAGGTTTTTTTGCGCACAAAAACTATTCTCGTGGCTTAATAAAGTTATTGTAGAAACACTGTAGTGAGATGGACTTTGTAACGACGTCTTTAGTACCTTTTATGGGTCTTGAGAGTGTAAAGTGCATTGTGTCAATGGAGGCCTTTCTGAGCCATCGGATTTCAACTATAATATCTTCATTTGTGTTTTCTTCACCAGGTCTTACGGGTGTCGAATGAAATGAGAGTAAGTAATTAATGACAGAATTTTCATTTTTGGGTGAACTAACCCTTTAAGGTAGTTAAGGTAAGTAAGGTAGTTGTTAAGTTTAGGTTTTGCATAGGCATTGGGTAGGTTTAATGGATTAATGGATGTAGAATATGGTCATGCAGAATAAGGCATTAAAATGTGCTTTATAACTAGTACTAATCAGCCAATATCCTAGTAATATGCATGCTAATAAGCAACTAGTGAGAATTGGACCCTAAACTAAAGTGTGTGTGTATATATATATATATATATAGTTTTGCATTTATGATGTTCCATTACATACATTAATCCCTCTCCAGAAGGACTCTTAACACTTTTGCAAATACGAAAATGCGTCATGAAAACAACGAGTAATGCTATAAATTTCCCAATGTAATTATAGCAAAATGATATCAGCTTTGGGTTGAAATCTCACTCAGTCCCGATAGTATCGATGCACTGTAATAAAAGACTGACTGGTTTCCCATCGCAAACTATCCGTCCTCCTGGTCGCTCGATGACTCCTTGGTCATGACCTGTTGTACCTTCGCAGATGGCGAATAACAGTTGATGCCCCAGATGGCGATACGTTATCTGCTGAGAGTAAACTGAGCTTGGGCAATGATTCATGTTCCCTCATGCCTCGTTTTATTTGACTCGCTCCGTAAATGTCTTTTGATTTGATAAAGCCAAATGTGCAGATGCTTTTTGAGGCACGTCAGATGATTTCACTTTTTGAGGCACGTCAAGCGGTCAGTTTCTGCAGCTACAGCTGTCATCGTCGGTTCGGAGGGAAAGATGAAAACACTGAATTACTGTATGACATTCAATGTCAAATGTTTAATTTCGCTTAGACGATCCATTGCCCCGAATCCATTTCAATTGTCATACAGAACAGTGCAGGAATAACTAAATGTGTGTAATATATTCTTTCAGCTTGAGTGAGTGCATAATGACTTCAGTCGTTCAGTCACCTGAAAATTGTCAGCAAATTCTAGATGTACGCTGTTGCAGATATATAATTTTACATGAGGCAGTAACAGCATAATCACAGCAATTACAGTGAGGTACATTGACAGTTTCATCTCCACCAGAGTGAAGTGCACTATAAAGGTGGTGTGAAGCCTGACTGCATCATAGTTTTTTGCCACAAGTTTCGCCCGCCACGATGGGTCATTACTTATTTTGGCCTGTTTTTCCTGTTTAAAAGTCAACATGAAACCAAAATAGGCCATGCATATATACACTGTGGTAGAAAAATTTGGGGTTGGTAAGACTTGAATTTTGAAAGAAATCTCTTATTCTCAGCAAGGCATTTATTCGATCAAAAATATAGTAAAAACAAAGTTGTGAAATAGTATTACAATTTTAAATAACTGTTTCTTTATTTATTTGAATTTATTTTAAAATGTAATTTATTCCTGTGATGGCAAAGCTGAATTTTCAGCATCATTACTCCAGTCTTCAGTGTCACATGATCCTTCAGAAATCAATCTAAAATGCTGATTGGGTGCTCAAGAAACATTTCTTTAAAAATAAAATTGTGGAAACCATGATCATTTCTTTTCAGGATGATTATTTGATGATTAGAAAGTTAAAAAGAACAGCATTAATTTGAAATGGAAATCTTTTGTAACATTATCAATATTTTTTACTTTTGATTTACGTGATGTAAAAGAAAACGTGATTCTGATGACCAGGCCACCTTCTTCCATTGCTCCATGGTCGAGTTCTGATGCTCACGTGCCCACTGTTGGTGCTTTCGGAGGTGGCATGGGCATTGGGCACCCTGACTGGTCTGCTGCTATGCAGCCCCATACGCAACAACCAGTGATGCATTGAGTATTCTGACACCTTTCTATCAGAACCAGCATTAACTTCTTGATCAATTTGATCAGACCACACGGGCCAGCCTTCGCTCCCCACGTGCATTAATGAGCCTTGGCCGCCCATGACCCTGTCGCCGGTTCACCACTGTTCCTTCCTTGGACCACTTTTGATAGATACTGACCACTGCAGACCGGTAACACCCCACAAGAGCTGCAGTTTTGGAGATGCTCTGACCCAGTCATCTAGCCATTACAATTTGGCCCTTATCAAACTCGCTCAAATCCTTACGCTTGCCCATTTTTCCTGCTTCTAACACATCAAGTTCGAGGACAAAATGTTCACTTGCTGCCTAATATATCCCACCCACTAACAGGTACCGTGATGAAGAGATTGTTGGGGTAACAGCTTAGGAACCCAGGACCAGTAGTGAAAAGTGAAGACCAAGAGTCAGGAGTTAGATTAATTAAAGAAAAATTTACTGAAGAATAGTTTGCAGTTTCATCAGCAGAAGTCAGCTTCAAGTCTCACAAGGAGTTCGTAGGCCGCACTCCCTCTAACAGTAATAGCCTCCGCCTATCGTACATACAATTTCTGAACAGTTATACTGTTTTCAAGGTCTAACCACATCATTACTGCTGTTACGAGTGTGCTCAGGCAGGAAGACAAGTGCTGCGTCCCAATTCGCATACTATCCGTACTAAATAGTATTCGAAAAAAGAATTAGTATGTCCCAAATCGTAGTATGTTGAAAAGAGTATTCCAAAGATTCCCGGATGGTCTACTTTTTCCGGTCAGAATCTGAAGTGCAGATCGAGGCGCACTCTAACGGCTGATATTGCCCACAACCCATTGCGAGATGGACGAGGATTCGATTAGAACTACAAACGCAGATAAAAAGTGTTAAAAAACTACAAACATGACGGTTACGCGAGTCTGACGGTTAAGTGGAGAGGGTTAGATAAAGTGGTTTGAGTGAGCAATTATCAGTATTTAACCTGACGAAAAGATATTTATTCAATATTATCCACATTATATTTCACCTGCAGCAGCATTGAGAACTTTTGTAATGATACGTTTGGCCATTAACTTTGCAAACACATGAGAGGAGTCTCTGCATTAAAGACCCACGAAAGGCAGATCAACGAGCGACTACATTTCTCTCCGATACGGTAGGAAATTAAATTTAAAGTGGGGGATTTTAACTGTGACGATGATTGACAGTTTAAAGGGTGACGGGACGCACGTAACAGAGTCCGTTAAAGATGACGAAGTAGTATGTCCCAAAGCTTGCATACTCTTCTGCTACACACTCAAAAGTATGTACTTTTTCTTCACAAAAAGAGTCCATACTTTTAGGACGTAGTATAAGTAGGCGAATTGGGACGCAGCCAAGGAGAGGTAAGTAGATCTTCTTCTTGTAGGGTTTAATGGCGGTTGACAAGCCAACTTATGGTGTATTACCGCCACCAACTGGACTGGAGTGTGAAGCATAAATGCAAAAAACAAAAAAAAAACAAAAAAGATTACATCAAAACTGTAATTTAAATTCTCCTATCCAATCCTGTTATCCTTAGATACCTAAGTATTTCTCTCTGTATATTTGATTGTCCTGGGGCACAACTTAAAATATTTGATAAATTGAAATTGACTAAACCTGTATCTTTTAATTTCTTAAAAAACACTTCTCTTTCCCTTACATATCCCACACAATGTAAAAGTACATGCTCAATTGTCTCTGCTTCACTACATGATGTACATAATCCAGTTTGATGTTTCCCTATTGCAAACAATGAATGATTTAACCCAGAATGTCCTATACGGAGTCTTTAAATAATTATGTCTTCTTTCCTGCTATTAAAACTTTCTCTCCCTTTACCAACTTGTTTTTGAATTTTATATAGATGTCTACCCTTCTTTTCCCTGTCCCACATTACTTGCCACTTTTTATTCATGTGTTCTTTAATTATTCCTTTTATTTCTACTTTACTAAGTGGAATTTGCAAATCAACATTCCTATGCTGTAATGCCTGTTTGGCCAATTTGAGAGGTAAGTAGATTACTCAAACAAAGTTTAATGACCGGAATACTCACTTAACATAAACGTGACCAGACAAAGAATGAATTAACAAAGGGGAACTTAAATACAAACACAGATGACTGGATAAATGAAGGACAGGTGATACAGGAGATGATTAACTAAACACAGCTGAACAGAACTAGACTAACGAGGGTAACTAAGGTAACAGACAAGTGGCGGGAAACTCAGACAAAGGAACATGTGACAAATTAAATCAGGAAGTACATGGAGCAAAACACAACAGAGACATATGTGACAACTGCCATGTGGATTCTGATTGGCTCAGAGAAAATGGACAGTCTTGGTAAATTTCCACACATTGTCAGTTAATCAGATTCACGTGTACAGATATCACTTGTTGACGCTTTCACCCCGGAATTAGGCACGTAATGACCTTCCAGATTCTGGAGCAGGCGCCAGCTTGTCCAGAACAACAAACCCCTCATCTTTTAGGATGCCCGTAATCCACCTCCAATACTGATCTGTAACACCGAATACTATGCACATACACAGATACACAGTCTTTCCAAGGTTGGTGAGTTGGTGAGATCTGGTCCCAACCAGAGAAAGTTTTCCAAGACATTGATAACATGCTAATGCTATGCTAATGCTATCAAAGCATTGTGTTACCAATTAGCAAGGTAGCCTTTATTGAATTAGCTAGTTAAAGCTAGCCAAGTTTCCACTAATAAAACTATTTAAATTGAGATTACATGATAAATCATGCATAGCGTCAGTTCTGGCTGGTCACGTTAGTCAAGCTCGCATTAGCTGACTGTCAGCTGATCACGTCTATCACAGCATACATATATAAGCTCCTTCAGTACGATCAGCAGCTATCGCTTTCTCCAGAGCTCATTTACCCTCCTCCATCCCCAGCTCCTCCTCTCGTCCAGTCAGGATTTGGTATTCTGATTCCCCTTGAATCAGACTATATTCCCGAATTATTTTGTACATTTAACATCAACATTAATGATATCTGGAATACATTATGTTGGTTCTGTTCTGTTTACCCTAAGGGGGGTTATATCTGCTCTCCCTACTCTTATCCATGCTAGGCTGCATGGATGCGCAGGGAGTTCTTGCCTAGAACAGAACCATACCGCCAGTATTTCAAGTTAAATGTATGAATAAGCTTACTCAAATATTTCAAGTTAAGAGCAATTCAATCTGCAAGTTCTGCTTACTTAAACTTGAAATTTCTTAACTTAAAACAATTATGTAACTGATTACCTAAAATGTTTTAAGTTTTGCCAACTTATACAGGTTTACAGTGTATACACACACTTTTTTTTACTGGACTTTTGAGTAATTCTGAGCGTGTCTCCAATGAAAGCGTGTTGACTAGCGAGGCAACAAACCATCCTGACCTCCTCCACCTCCAATAGTAGATTAATCACATGCAGACCACGGATGAAATCTAGGCTTGAAGAATGAGAAAAACAACGCAAAAAAAATAACCAACAGATACACATGCGATGGAACAGGTTACGGATGGAAGAGTAGGAAAGGAGAAAAATAGGCCCCTGGAGACAGTAATTAAGACAAAGGATGTGCGGTACACTGCCTGGATCAGGGTTAAACAGTGGCCATCATGGAGGCCATGAAAGAAGAAGGAGGAGAGAGAGAAAGTGGAAAGAAAGAGAAATCAGCGCGGCATCAGCACAGCCCCATAGTGATGGATGAAGCCTGGAGCCAGCTATATTAAACCCATTAGAGGGACATTTCTTCACCTTTCCATATAAATCTCCAGATAAATTATTTACCTCTTGCAGCTCCACGCAACATGATATATGTGCGCAGGCTTTTGTATGCCTCTTAAGACCAGCTTTCGACAAACCTTACTGTACAGACCCTCAATATGCTCCTATTTGTGACGAGTGACCCTGGCAAACAACCCTTTATATCATTGTATTGCTGGCTTTTGAGGTGTTCCTTACAGCCAAACTCGTTTCTGCAAAAATTACAGTTATTGTTTCTACAGTAAATCTGTGATAGCTTGGACTTGATAAGAACAGTTCAGAAAGATTATGGTTTTTGCACTTTGCAATAGGGTTTGATTTGTAGTTATACTGTAGTTCTACAAACAATTTAGTGTGGATGATAACGTTTGTCACAAACAACTCATCAATAGACTGTATTTGAAAAATCTGCATGAAATAAAACATTGTAACACTCAATAATTGAATCCATGTAGTATCATGAACTATTGAGTGTATATAATTACATAGAATTATTTATGTTATTTTAATAATTACTAAACATAAATATATATATAAATATATATATATATATATATATATATATATATATATATATATATATATATATATATATATATATATATAAATATATATATATATATATATATATATATATATATATATATATATATATATATATATAAATATATATATATATATATATATATATATATATATATATATATATATATATATATATATATATATATATATATATATATATATATATATATATATATATACATACAGATGAGGCATAACATTAGGTGAAATGAACAACACTGATTATCTCTTGGGGAGAACAAGTATTTGATACATTGCCGATTTTGCAGGTTTTCCTACTTACAAAGCATGTAGAGGTCTGTCATTTTTTTATCATAGGTACACTTCAACTGTGAGAGAAAGAATCTAAAACAAAAATTCAGAAAATCACATTGTATGATTTTTAAATAATTAATTAGCATTTTATTGCATGACATAAGTATTTGATCACCTACCAACCAGTAAGAATTCCGGCTCTCACAGACATGTTAGTTTTTCTTTAAGAAGCCCTCCTGTTCTCCACTCATTACCTCTATTAACTGCACCTGTTTGAACTCATTACTTGAATAAAAGACACCTGTCCACACACTCAATCAAACAGACTCTAACTTCTCCACAATGGCCAAGACCAGAGAGCTGTGTAAGGACATCAGGGATAAAATTGTAGACCTGCACAAGGCTGGGATGGGCTACAGGACAATAGGCAAGCAGCTTGGTGAGAAGGCAACAACTGTTGGTCAATCTCCCGCGGTCTGGGGCACCATGCAATATCTCACCTCGTGGGGCATCAATGATCATGAGGAAGGTGAGGGATCAGCCCAGAACTACACGGCAGGACCTGGTCAATGACCTGAAGAGAGCTGGGACCACAGTCTCAAAGAAAACCATTAGTAACACACTACGCCGTCATGGATTAAAATCCTGCAGCGCACGCAAGGTCCCCCTGCTCAAGCCAGCACATGTCCAGGCCCGTCTGAAGTTTGCCAATGACCATCTGGATGATCCAGAGGAGGAATGGGAGAAGGTCATGTGGTCTGAAGAGAAAAAAAAAGAGCTTTTTGGTCTAAACTCCACTCGCCGTGTTTGGAGGAAGAAGAAGGATGAGAACAACCCCAAGAACACCATCCCAACCGTGAAGCATGGAGGTGGAAACATCATTCTTTGGGGATGCTTTTCTGCAACAGGGACAGGACGACTGCACCATATTGAGGGGAGGATGGATGGGGCAATGTATCGCAAGATCTTGGCCAACAACCTCCTTCCCTCAGCAAGAGCATTGAAGATGGGTTGTGGCTGGGTCTTCCAGCTTGACAACGACCCGAAACACACAGCCAGGGCAACTAAGGAGTGGCTCCGTAAGAAGCATCTTAAGGTCCTGGAGTGGCCTAGCCAGTCTCCAGACCTGAACCCAATAGAAAATCTTTGGAGGGAGCTCAAAGTCCGTATTGCCCAGCGACAGCACTGAAACCTGAAGGATCTGGAGAAGGTCTGTATGGAGGAGTGGGCCACAATCCCTGCTGCAGTGTGTGCAAACCTGGTCAAGAACTACAGGAAACGTATGATCTCTGTAATTGCAAATAAAGGTTTCTGTACCAAATATTAAGTTCTGCTTTTCTGATGTATCAAATATGTCATGCAATAAATGTAAATTAATTACTTAAAATCATAAAATGTGATTTTCTGTATTTTTGTTTTAGATTCCGTCTCTCACAGTTGAAGAGTACCTATTTAAAATTACAGACTTCTACATGCTTTGTAAGTGGGCAAACCTGCAAAATCGGCAGTGTATCAAATACTTGTTCTCACCACTGTATATATATATATATATATATATATATATATATATATATATATATAATATACTCACCTAAAGGATTATTAGGAACACCATACTAATACTGTGTTTGACCCGCTTTCGCCTTCAGAACTGCCTTAATTCTACGTGGCATTGATTCAACAATGTGCTGAAAGCATTCTTTAGAAATGTTGGCCCATATTGAAAGGATAGCATCTTGCAGTTGATGGAGATTTGTGGGATGCACATCCAGGGCACGAAGCTCCCGTTCCACCACATCCCAAAGATGCTCTATTGAGTTGAGATCTGGGGACTGTGGGGGCCATTTTAGTACAGTGAACTCATTGTCATGTTCAAGAAACCAATTTGAAATGATTCAAGCTTTGTGACATGGTGCATTATCCTGCTGGAAGTAGCCATCAGAAGATGGGTACATGGTGGTCATAAAGGGATGGACATGGTCAGAAACAATGCTCAGGTAGGCCGTGGCATTTAAACGATGCCCAATTGGCACTAAGGGGCCTAAAGTGTGCCAAGAATTACCATATCCACCACATATAATACCATTACACCACCACAACCAGCCTGCACAGTGGTAACAAGGCATGATGGATCCATGTTCTCATTCTGTTTACGCCAAATTCTGACTCTGCCATCTGAATGTCTCAAAAGAACGAGACTCATCAGACCAGGCAACATTTTTCCAGTCTTCAACTGTCCAATTTTGGTGAGCTCGTGCAAATTGTAGCCTCTTTTTCCTATTTGTAGAGGAGATGAGTGGTACCCGGTGGGGTCTTCTGCTGTTGTAGCCCATCCGCCTCAAGGTTGTGCGTGTTGTGGCTTCACAAATGCTTTGCTGCATACCTTGGTTGTAACGAGTGGTTATTTCAGTCAAAGTTGCTCTTCTATCAGCTTGAATCAGTCGGCCCATTCTCCTCTGACCTCTAGCATCAACAAGGCATTTTTGCCCACAGGACTGCCGCATACTGGATGTTTTTCCCTTTTCACACCATTCTTTGTAAACCCTAGAAATGGTTGTGCGTGAAAATCCCAGTAACTGAGCAGATTGTGAAATACTCAGACTGGCCCGTCTGGCACCAACAACCATGCCACGCTCAAAATTGCTTAAATCACTTTTCTTTCCCATTCTGACATTCAGTTTGGAGTTCAGGAGATTGTCTTGACCAGGACCACACCCCTAAATGCATTGAAGCAACTGCCATGTGATTGGTTGATTAGATAATTGCATTAATGAGAAATTGAACAGGTGTTCCTAATAATTTTTTAGGTGAGTGTATATATATATATATATATATATATGTGTTTTATATTTTTATTAATTATTAAAATTACATAAATAATTAGATGTAATTATATACACTCAATTGACTGATTGGTGTATATATATATTACATACTCTAAATGTAGATATTAAATTAAAATACATATTAGATAAACTGACATGTATATTATTTGCATGTATTACATGTATATTATAACAGTTCATCTTATTAACATGTATTATATTTTAGTATATTAATATTTTAACGCTGTATAGTTGCTTTATTTAATGCATTAAGCACCATGAGGTAACAATGAACAATATTTTAACATATTTGAATAATTAAATGAATTATTTCATTATATTAATGTATATAAATGATCTAATTATATCTAATTATATAATTTGTAGTTGCATTATTTCATGCATTAAGTATAATCAACTAACAATCAACAATACTTTATAGAATGTATTATGTTAATTTGTACATATTATAATATTTTTTAATTATATGTATATAATTATATCTAATTATTTATATATAAATACATTTTATTATATAAAAAATGTAATGCTGTACACTTGAATTATTTAATGCTTAAAATATCATAACCTAACAATGAACAATACTTTTACAGCATTTATTAATTGTTCATTTGTACATATTCAGTTAAATTGTACTAATTGTATATGCATTCTAAATGTAAATAAACAGTCTACACATATGTATATTGTAAATGTATGAATAAAAAACTTGAATAATAAATGCTGTAAAAAAATATCTCATATCTAATTCATAATGTTTCATAATGTTAATGAATGTATCTTATTGTTCCAAAAAATGCAGTGTAGATGTACATTTAGCTCAAGGTATACAGGTTGTTGTGACTGACAAACTGCAGGCCTGTTTCTCTTTTCTTTCTGACATGCTGCGCAAACAAGCAAGATGGATCGGAAAAGAAACAGCAGCTCTGACACCAGCTTGCAAAACGCATCCTAGGAACGACCTAAAATATGGTCCAGTTGATCTACAGCACAGACAGATGTGATCTCATTACTGGTCTGAAGCAGTCAGTAATAACCTGCATTGAGATGGGGGAAAAGATGCACGGTTTATTTTTCCTTCTCTTTTCACCTGGATGGAGAGATCGGGTTTGCTAAGGAGATGATATTGCGGCTGTAGTACATGACTGGAAAACAGCATGCACTTGTTGTGTGTCTGTGTGTGTCATGTCAGGCTGTAAGCAAGTGTGCTGGTGAAATTGAAAGTAGATTACATAGCTGATGAAATACGTGTGTGTGTGCGTGTGGTGATTATGTTTAAGGGGGGCACCATAAGATAAGAGTTGCTCTCTGCTCTCCTCTTCACTCTATTAATATGGAACAGAATGATTTCCAATGCAGCTGCATGCATATACGCAGACAACAAAAATCATTAGGCAAAGCAGAATTAACAAATAAACAAGCTAAATATTTGTGAGAATTATTTAACAGGCATTGCGCCGAGGGAACTAGGCTCAGCTTGTGCTTGTTTGACATCGGTTGACGCTTTTGTTCATAATTTGCATGAAATATTCTCATTCCAATCTGCTAATTATAATTTGTAGGAGGGGGAAATTAATTTCCGATTGCTTGCCATATAGTCTACATCATGTTGTTTGAGGAAAAGAAAGAAATAACTGTTGTTCGTGTCAATTTGAGCCATTTTTAATCTTGTATTTAATAGTTACGAATAGTTATCGCATGACATTTCAATCAACACTAAGTAACTTCGCAGAAAGCAGTCTGCTGTTTTTTGGGTTTATTTCCTCCAATGAACATACACGCTCACCGTTCACAGTTATTAAATGAACTCTGGAAGCTGTGTTACCTGGCAACACGCCAGCCAGTGTCATCTTCATGACAAAGGCAAAGATCAAGGTGCTATTTATCAAATGCACATCAACACAGCATGAGAAGTCGCTCTTCATCAGCAGCATGCACAAAAAGGCATTCATTTTGGGAACTCATTTAAATTCTTGTTTTTAAGAAGAGTATATTTGATCAAATCCAATTTCTTCCCTCTCGGAAGACTTGCAGTCCTATCAATCTTGTAAAACAGAGAGTTTCCTCTAAAGGCCATGAATCCTGCCAACCTCTCACAGTAAAAACGCCGATATTGTGACAAAATAGACTTTTTACTATAAGTAGTTGTTAACAGTAGTTAATTAAATTAGTTAACATAAAGATACTTCTAAAGCATGTAATCTTAATTTTAACATTTACTAATACATTGTGCACTCAAAAAAAATGTTTAAGCGCTAATAGTAAAATTCTTAATCCTTACATATTTTATTTAAATAATCCTTAATCAACTATTCAATTAAAATATGTAAGGATTATTCAATTCAATTTGATGGAATTACTTTTTTACTATTAATTGAAATGCATCGCTTTTTTTGAGTGTGTATCTGTTTTTATTTAATGGACCTATTTGCATTAACTAACGTTAACAAGAGTAAAAAATGAAGAGTTTCAGAGTTTCTGAAGAATCATGTGGCACTGAAGACTGGAGTAATGATGCTGAAAATTCAGCTTTGCCATCACAGGAATAAATTACATTTCAAAATACATTCAAAAAGAAAATGTTATTATTTAAATGAGTTGTTTAAACTGCAATATCATTTGACTGTAAGGGATAATCTAGGTTTTGTGTCTGTTTAGGTGGGTTTTGCACGTGTTGAGTTCCTGTGTTTTAGTTAGTTTGCTTTTCATATTTTGATATTCTTGCTCATCAGTTATTCATTTCATTGATTGATTTGTCTGTCTACATTTGGTTGTTCTGTTCCTGAATTCTTTGTAAATAAAATTTAAACAGCTGCAATTACTCCATTCATTCCTCTTTATTTGCAACCAAAGCTATTAGTGTTTAATCTGTATTTTTGATATAAATATATAATATATAGCCTTGGTGAGCATATGAGACTTCCTTAAAAAACATAACGTATCTTAAAGACCCCAAACTTCTCGTCTTTGTTATGGTTAACAAACAAAAAAATTATGTCATTATGTTGGCGAGGAAACTGCCAATAATAATCTAATGTTCAATTAGGAAAAAAATAAATAATAATAATGCATGCAATATTAATTATTCAGAATATCATGCAGTTATTTCAACAAAGCTCTAACCTAACAAATTAAACTTTAAAGTGTGCATCAAACCCGCAGGGCAATTTGAAAGCATTAAGAAAGCTTTCCTGTGAATACTGTCTTCAGGATCATGCGTTAATACATCTCTTTGACCCCGTCAGCCACGTTACAGTTCATTTTAATGCAAGTGCATGATGGATATCAAAATCTCATAAGTCTAATTTACAATAACCATTTCAGCATTTGGTGTAGCGGCTTTTGAGCTTGGTTTATTGAAGAGAACAGAGCGACTCCTGGACAACCGGTGATTTATACAGAGCTTCCTCTACAGGAGCGGTCCATTACAAACCCACCCCATTCACCCGCCATAAATACGGCCCTAATTGTTTCTGTGACAGGGGAAACATGGCCATTTTGTAACTGCCCACACAGGAACATTAGCACCCAGACAGTAGCGCTCCGAAGCCACCTCCCAAAACATTTCCCATGGAGCCTCAGTCTCAGAAAAAAAGCCATAAAACAACCACAAATGCATGGAATGCTAAACCCAGGAACATTTGAAACCACCGGCACCCTGGAAAAGCAACCCGAGGGCCCTCAAAGTATCCAGTGAAGTCATCAGAAGAACAAGATAATGGGCTGATTAGGCCCAAGGTGCTGATGCTCAGGGAATTTAGTGGTAAAAAGACATTAGCCGAGCAGGATAACTCAGCCCGAGTAGGAATTAATAGCAAAGGATGCGGCATAATTCCATTAAAAATGTGTTACTGATGGGTCAGCAGATAAAATACTGTTTGGCTCCTAAGGTTACCCATCCCATTGCATTTTGGAGAAATCTATAGTGCAGGGAGGCAATTGTGGCGAGTCTTTAGCACACATGTTATAGATAATTGATGTGTTCTTTGTGCAGACTGTCTCTGTCTTTGGGTGTTTCAATGGTTTTATTTATTCTGCTTCCATTATTGGGATTTTAAAGCCCAACTTTAGATTTCTAAAGGGAAGACTAATGCACAGCCCTTGGCCATTAGGGTTTATTTTGTCAACACTGTTTTGATATTATATTTGTCTCAAGTCTGTTGTTTTATTTCATTTCTTTTAGTGGGTCTGGACAGACTGTTGGGCGTATGCTGTGGGCAATGGAGGAACGAATCACCCCGGGGATGTCAAATATACCTGGAGACTGGTGCTTTCCATTAGCATTCCCATTTACCTCCACTGGCACATCAGCCCTGGAGGTACACACGACCAAGATCATCTTTGCTTCATGCGGACACTCATTTAATTTCAGTCAACCACTAAAAAAAAAGTGACAGTAAGAACTTTATATTGTTGTAAAAATAGAAATTATGTTATTTTGAACATTTAAAAAAAAAAAAAAATTATTTACAAAAAGATTAAGCAGCATACCTGGTTTCATGTTTCTTGGAATGATTTCTGAAGGATAATGTGAAAGAAGACTGGAGTAATGGCTGTTGGAAATGTAGCTTTAAATGACATTTTAATGCGTATTAAAATTGTATTTTAAAATATAATAATATTTCACAATATTAGTAGTAGTAGTATTAGCATTGGTGAGCATAAGAGACTTCTGTCAAAAACATTACAAAAATCTAAACTAAGCTCTAAAAAATGCTGGGTTAAAAACAACCCAAGCTGGGTTGAAAATGGACTAACCCAGTAAATGGGTTGTTTTAACCCAGCGGTTGGGTTAAATGTTTGCATAAAACAACCCAATTGCTGGGTTAAAACAACCCAATCTTTGAGTTAAAACAGCCCAATAGCTGGATTAGTCCATTTTCAACCCAACTTCGGTTGTTTTTAACCCAGAGTTTTTTAGAGTGTACCCACAACTTTTGAATGTCAGTGTGTGCCACTTGGTGCTGTAAAAATAAAGCCTTAATTCTGTACTTTTGCCATTCTAATGGTGTAGTTTCAGATATTAAAGAGCTAATTGTTGAAACTAACCAGCCAATCCATAAATGGAAGGAACTAATCACTCTGTCATTGTCCTGGTCAAACCTTCCCCGATAAACCACTGAAAACATGTCTTTGTAATGGCTACTTCCAATAACTGGCAGCTGAATTTGTCAGAAGGTTGGTGAACTTAGTAGCTGGCATATAATAAAAATGCCATCTCTGTGTCGCTTTTACATTTCAAATCCCTTTTCACCATCTCCAAAAAGCCAAGCTAATGTTGATTCTTGTTTTATTACAAGATGTCGTATTCTCTGTTTGCCAGCAGGTGATTCCCTGGAGGTTCGAGATTTAGCATGATCCATGTCAACCGTTCTCACGCACAACTAACCTATGCCACACCATACAAATGTCAACTTTTCTCTATTTACAGATACAAGTGTAACCCAGGTCATTAACCTAGGTCATTGGCATTTATTGGCAATTTTATTTAACTATTATTGTTATAATATGTATAAAATAAAGAAGAAATATGCAAAAATATTGCTCCTATAAATTAAAATTAGAAATACTCCTGAAACCATTGCTCATTGGTGAGGTGAATGGTTAGTCCCGCCCCCTGCAAAAAGTTTGCGCACAAGCAGGCAGAACGAGAATGAACTTGAGCGAGAGAAGACGCAGTTGCGCAATATATGATGAGAATCCTCTGTTTAGTAATCCAGCAATCGATTATTGGCAAGTTGAAACTTAAATCTGTGATTTATAACTTCTAGAAGGTCAAGTTATGAGAATAGTAGTGTACACGTGACGAAGTTTGAACAGGATGTGACAAGACAGACGCAAGGATAACGTTAATCGTCTCTTTCGGGAGAAACATCTGTTTTTTTTGTTTCTGATTTATATTTCTCCTTGGTGAGTACAAACTTTGTTATAAAAAGTGTATTTTGTTGTTTTGATTGCAAATACTGTGAATTGTTAGATGAAAATGGAATTTAAAAGGGTAATGAGTGATGTAAAAGTTTTCAAAAATGCTTTAAATGTGTTAAATCTTTGTATATAGTCATGTTTAAAGGTTTGTAGAATATTTCACGTGTTAGACAGAAATAATTTCTTATTGTGAACTATGCACCATGCGGTGCTAGCTTTGCTAACACTGTGCATAGGCCCTAGTGTTCAATTGAGCACATGGTGATTAGCGTGTGTGTTCTCATTCACGTGTAAATGATTTAGACAGAGTTTGATTTAATTTTAAATGATTTATTTGGACAGTGACATTAATGCTTAATTCGGCTTTGTTGTTGCAAGGCCGGGGTTTTTTTTTTTTACTGTCTTCCTTTACTGAGAATTGTGTTCCTGAATCCTGTCCTTGCTGAATCTCCGTATTCCGTTCGGACTGGCGAGCCATTCCATCATCTCGTGCCTGGAAACAGAAAAGAGTGTGAGATTGTCAAACTGGTAGGATCAAACTATTTTTGAGTTTTTTTTCCCTCTCTCCACCCGGATCTTCAGTGGGTCGAACATTGTGTTTTTCTCCTGGATTTAACTTTTTTCCAGTTTTGCTGGACATTGCTCTCATATTCTTGAAATTGAGACCCTTAACTCAAACTGAACTGGACATTACGTTTGAACAAAATCCTGAAGTTTATTGTGAAACTGATTTCAAGCCTTACAAACTGAATGTTTTTTGAGAAACGGACACTGACTTTGAAATTTACTTTGTGAAATTCAGTATTTTATTTTATTATTCTGAATCCTTATTGGGTGTTTGAATTGTCTTTTTTTTTGTTTAAATATATTTTGGGTCTTTACTATTCAAATCAATTGTTGTTATTTCTGTTTTGATTTTCTTTCATTGAGAATTTAAAAAAAGACTGACTGAAGTCAAAGAATCAGTCGAACCGTTATAATATAAAAAAATTTCCCTACTTGATTGACTCGTTACACAAGGAAATACGCACACACGGGCGAGTGACGTATGCAATTTCCGGCGAAAACCATCCCTTCAGGTCTAAAATATCAACACTTATAATTGGCTTAGTGAATCAGGGTAAGACAAAAACACTTTTTGGAAAAAGGATTGATGATATATTGAATTAATTTTGAAAAAAAAAAAAAAGTTACATTGTGTACCTTTTAAGCCACTTTGGATAGAAGTATCTATGACAATAAGAAGACCAAGAGAAAAGAACTTTCCGGAAAAAAAAACTGCTGGTATTTCAATGAATTTCTTGGTGAGTGCTACCTTACAGAAATCCCCTTATGCAGTGATAAGAAAAAAGAGAGCTTCAATAAAAAAAAAGACTGAAGGATAGAGGGAATTTGTTAGTAAAGATTGAAACAACAACAGCATTTTCCCGCTGGGTACCACCTACCAGGAGCAGTGGGTGATCGTCTCTAGCACTTGGCCTGTAAGAAAGTGATTGTGATGTGCCTGAATGGTAAGTCAGCAGGCTTTGCTGCCCATGAAGTCGACCCATGCAGTGCTTCAGGCAACCTGCTGACCAGTGGTAGTTCTCTAAGATGACCCCCTATATCACTGCGTAAAGTGATGGTGGTCTTCACTGAATACTTGATTACTTGATCTATCTATACTTTGGCTGGTTGAATCTTATATATAATATATACGTTTTTCAATTGTTGCCTTTAAATAGGCATCTGATATAATAAACTAAAGAGCAATGTAGTGTTGTCAAAAATCTTGACTTCCCGCTCAACAGCTTTCCACAGAATAGATACGATACCAGCTGCGCGAATATTGTTGCTGTTACAGGAATTGAATTTCGGCATAGGATTGTGCGTATTGCGCAAAATTTTACTCGATATCGAGCTCACACCCAATATGCGCTCACCTAAAAGATGTCTTAAAGTGACTTAAGTCACCACTGTTCCTTCCTTGAACCACTTTTGATAGATATTGACCACTGCAGACCGGGAACACCCCACAAGAGCTGCAGTTTTGGAGATGCTCTGACCCAATCGTCTAGCCAACTCAATTTGGCCCTTGTCAAACTCGCTCAAATCCTTACGCTTGACAATTTTTCCTGCTTCTAACACATCAACTTTGAGGACAAAATGTTCACTTATATCCCACCCAATAACAGGTGCCGTGATGAAGAGATAATCACTGTCATTCACTTCATAATGTAATGCCTGATCGGTGTATGCATTGTATTCACTAATTTTATTCAAATTTAGGAACTCAATTCAAATGTGATTGACACACAACCCTGATATGAAAAGCACATCCTTTCACAAAACCTGTAAAAGCCAGCCTTGTCCACGATGCATTTCCATTTTAAGCTGGTCTTTTCAGAAGAGTAAATATCTCTTTTCCTAAAGTGAAACTTATATGCATAATTGTCTAAAAGATTGACAACCAGAACCTGGGCATGCTGGAAAAGTATTCAACCAGAGTTCCCCATCTTTGTAGGAGCCATGCTGCGCTGTCACTCAATGGGGAGGTAAAGATGATAGAAAAAGCTCTCAGTGCCCTGAGCCGTCAAGTCAACAGTTAAAGTAAATAGAGCCACTTGCAGAAAACAGCAGTTGGAGTGTTTAATACCTGTTTTTAGTGCAGGAAAAGGCCCAACTGCTGCACGCCTCGTACGCTGTTGGTTTAGATGGAGGCCAAGACAAGAGGGTGGGAAACACAGATTACAGAGTGAATTTTCACCTCAGTTTTACACTTCCTAGTGGTTTTACAAATGAGTTGTACTGTTTGCAGATAACACATTTGGTTGTTTAAAAAAAATATATATTTTTTTTATTAAAATAAAAATAGAATTAATTTTATATTTATATACTGTAGCATATCTTTCTCTTACTTCTTCCTGATATTGCCTTTATAAAAACTGCCCTTTATAGGCTCTTTGTAGACATGTTGCGGTGCTTTCTCCCGGTAACCCTGTAGTTTTAACGTTAAACAACCCGAGGGAGTAGTTACACACAATAGATGGAGCGTGAACACCAGCAGGTCATAACACACTCCTAAATGGAAGGTGCTTTCTGTTTAGTGACCTATCTGGGGGGCCAGAGGAAACTCATAATGCCCATTACAGGGGTAGTTAATGGCTCTTAGCAAGTCCTATTAATTAAACACACAGACAGCAGCCCGTTGATGTGATAGGTACATTCTTTTCTCTTTTGCTGTGTGCATTATTAATGAGCAATGATCAGGAGCCCCTTCTGCATTGTGGGATCTAATTGACTCTAATAGGTGGGACAAGGGAGACGGCGTTTACACAAGCGGGCCGCAGGATTATTAACAATAAGCTCATGCATTTATGTGTCGCTGATTTAATGTGATGTGTAACGCCGTTTTGGCTCCGTTTTATGTGAATGCTGTTATTAAAGTTGGAAATAAATACTGCATTCAAAGTCAAGGCGTTTGGGACGGTAAGAGTGTGAATGCTAATGTTTAATTTCAGTGGTTAAGGTCACGTGTTGACTATAATTGCTTGCATAAATGGGACTGAGAACTTTTAATTCATGATTTTCATGAGAATTTAGTCTGGATTAGTGATTCGCTCTGAATTCCTTAGTGCGGTTTGGGTTCGTCATTTAAAATGTGCTTCTTATCAAAATGGACCCAATTTATTTTCTTAATGCTTGCTTTTTGTCTTATTGTATGTTATTTGGTTCATAACATTGTATGTTAAAGAAATCATTTAATATAATCATGACATAATACAATGCATAATATATCAAAAGTATTTTTTATCCAAATAATAATAATGACTTTCCTGTTTGGCTGACACCACTCCAACCAACTGGTATGTAACCCTTAGTTTTCATTATTCAAAATTTCGGAAAGAAAAAAAATCAACTCCCATCCTACATTTTTTCTTGATGAACGTCCAGTTTCACTTGGAAATATGCCATGTTACAAAAGTAAAATGGATTGTAAAGGGTTTTAATGTTGACTTCAGTGGATTCCGTTGGGGTTACAGAACAATTCTAGTATTATTTTTTTGACAGGAATGTTCTTCCATGATGTTTAGTCACAGAAAAATTAAACATGATGATTCAAGTCTAGAATCTTAACCATTAGCCCTCCAAAAGGTTCAAGATAAAATGATCCAGACCTTTAATATACTGTTTGAGTGTTTGAATGTATGTGTCTCCTTAAAGTCTGGGCCATTTGTTTTTGATTTATGTTCTGAATGCAAGAAAGAGTTCATTTCATCCCATAATAATCATCTCATTAATCACCTCTGTCACACAGTTGGATTTAGAAAACTTACAGCGAAAGGGAAAATATGCTGTGGAAATCCAACAAGCATTAACTTCAGACAAACAAGAACCATATGCCTCTAATGGAGCTTCCCACTCAAAAATAATGCTAGTGAACTCAATTCATAATGTATCAAGTTCTCTAAAGTCTACCAAGTTTGCAAAGCCGGCATAAAGTCCTTTTTTTTTTTTTTTTTCTCAGTAAACTGCTTTAAAGTGCCATGTCGGTGTACTGAGGTACCTGCTAAATGGACGGTGGATTATCTTTAAAATAATTTAGTTAAAAGCACAGTATTTATCATAAGTGCTTTTTAAAGATTCTGGTATATGTATTATCTATAATGGATATGAAGCACCTCAGATGGGTTCAGAACGTTTGAAAAACACATGCCCGCCATTTAAACGGCCTGGATGAGTGTTATGTGGTTAAATGACAGTTCATGGCAGGTGTCTGAAATGTGAACGAATTGTCATTTTCAAACAATCATCAGTCTGGTCTGAATGATTTGTTCATGAATCAATCAAATCGATCCAGTCAGTCACTCACTCACACACTCAATGCTTTGTTCACAGCTCACCGGAGAGGAAAATACGTGATAAGTAATTAAATTCACTTAAATTTCAAAAGGCTTAAGTTTTATAAACCACTTTTATGGTGTTTTTCTGTCAATGTTCAAGATTGGAAGCTTTAGTTCCTGTGCATTGAAAATGCATTGAAAAGAAGTAAACATTATTAGTTTCTGAAAAAATCCTAAATCCTACTTTAACTATGAAGAACATCTCGGTTACGTATGGTAACCCTTGTTCCCTGAAGGAGGGAACGGAGACGTATGTCGGACGCCACCGACAAATTGGGATTACTTCAGGAAGCCCCTATCAGCTTCGAGATATAGAGAACGGGCCAATGGGCCATTGGCGTGCGAGATTTGTATCTCGCGCTCCGCCCCGCACCGTGGGTATAAACAGGAGGCGAGAGCAGCGCACTATTGTTTTTCACTGAGGAGCCGAACTAGTGACTCGGCCATGCAGTGAGGATACAGCAATTGTGGCGACGGGACGTACATGTCCGTTCCCTCCTTCAGGGAACGAGGGTTACCATACGTAACCGAGACGTTCCCTTTCAGTCGGTCACGTTCGATGTATGGACGTCACCAACGAATTGGGATCCCTTTGGAAAACGCCACAGTTACTACCACTTCCAGCACCCAGCAAAAGCCCCTCAGACCCCGTCTGTTCCGGGCGGGAAACTCACGCAGAGAGAGTCACACTGCTGTTCCGCAAGACCCACTCGGCAAACTATTGGATAACGCTGGGAAAGCGTGCCCGGAGGGCCGCTGCGGAAGCCACATCATGCCCGGAGGGAGTTACCATGTGGAGAATAAACGTATGGACTGGCCTTGGGCAGTGCAACATATGGAGGTCTCAGGGGTGGCCTTTTTTAGGGGTACTCGACTGGAGCAGATAAGCGCACGTATCCGTTCCAATGGGAAGGGAATGGCGCAGCAAGCCGACACTAGAACGGGCACTCCGGTGTTACTGACTATGGGAAGCGAGCACACGGGAAGCTACCGGCTCTACACGGAGGCTATAAAATCTAGCGAACGTGTTAGGTGTCGCCCAGCCCGCAGCTCTACAAATATCTGCCAGCGCGGCGCCACGAGCCAACCCCCAGGAAGAAGCTACACCCCTGGTGGAGTGGGCTCTTAACCCGAGCGGGCAGGGCATGTCTTGGGTTTCATACGCCAAGACGATGGCATCCACTATCCAGTGGGCCATCCTCTGCTCGGAGACAGCCTTTCCCTTCTACTGTCCTCCGTAACAGATGAAGAGCTGTTCTGAGGCCCTGAAGCTTTGCGTTCTGTCGACGTAGGCCCGCAGGGCGCGGACCGGACAGAGAAAAGCTAGGGCTGGGTCTGCCTTCTCCGAAGGCAGCACTTGCAGGCTCACCACCTGGTCCCGGAAGGGAGTGGTGGGAACCTTGGGCACGTATCCAGGCCGGGATCTCAGGATTACATGAGAGTTACCGGGCCCGAATTCCAGGCACGATTCGTCGACCGAAGATGCCTGCAGGTCCCCTGCACTCTTGATGGAGGCCAATGCAGGAGTACTGTCTTTAGAGACAGAACTTTCAACTCAGCTGACTGCAAAGGCTCAAAGGGCGCTCTCTGCAGTGCGGTAAGCACTAGAGTTAAGTCCCAAGAGGGTATAGAGGGAGGGCGAGGCGGATTCAGTCTCCTCGCCCCCCATCAGGAACCTGACGATCAGATCGTGCTTACCTAAGGACTTTCCATCTACCATGTCATGATTAGCGGCGATAGCGGTGACATAAACCTTGAGGGTGGAGAGAGACAGCCTTCGCTCCAACCCGTCTTGTAGGAAGGAAAGCACCAAACTGACCGTACACTTTCGGGGGTCTTCTCGGCGAGAAGAGCACCAGTCGACGAACAGGTTCCACTTCAACGCATAGAGCTGTCTCGTAGAGGGAGCTCTAGCGGAAGTGATGGTGTCTATCACCGCGAGGAACACAAGTTCCGGGAACCAAGTTCGGTTGGGCCAGTACGGAGCAACCAACAGGACCTACTCCTTGTCCTCCCTGACCTTGCACAGGGTCTGTGCAAGAAGGCTCACTGGGGGAAACGCATATTTGCGTAGGCCCTGGGGCCAGCTGTGTGCCAGAGCATCTGAACCGAGGGTCCCCTCGGTCAGGGAATAAAACAACTGCAGTGGATCATGTCCGGGGCGGCAAACAGGTCTACCTGTGCGGTCCCGAAGCGACTCCAGATCAGCTAGACCACCTGGGGATGGAGTCTCCACTCTCCCGGGAGCAACTGCTGACGTGAGAGCTTGTCGGCTGCACGATTGAGCAGGCCCAGAATGTGAGTAGCATAAAGCAACCTCAAATGCTTCTGACTCCATAAGAGGAGATGGTGGGCGAGTTGTGACATGCGACGGGAGCATAGACCTCCCTGTTTGTTGATGTACGCAGCGGCCAGAACGTGCTTGCCTCTGAGCGGCTCCTTGAAGCGGCTGAGTGCAAGACGAACTGCTAACAAATCCAGGCAATTTATATGCCATTGCAGTTGAGGCCCCGTCCACAGACCCGAAACTGCAAGCCCGTTGTACGTGGCACCCCAGCCGGTGGATGAGGCATCCGTGGAGACAACAGTATGCCTGGACACTTGTTCTAGAGGCACAGAGGTTTGGCGGCAACTCGGCGTCACTTGGACACGGAGGGATCTCAGCCTCTGAAAATGTTTCAGTGGTACCACTGTTCTGCGTTTGAACGAATTCAAGCAGTTCAACACCGACTGGACGTGCTCCTCGGTGAGCCGCGCTGTCTGGGCGACCGAATCCAGCTCCATACCGAGAAAAGCGATCCTCTGCGTTGGGCAGAGTTTGCTCTTCTCACAGTTGACCCGAAGCCCCAACTGGCTGAGGTGTCTGAGCAGCATGTCCTTGTGTTCGCACAACTGCCCTTGCGACAGGGCAAGGATCAGCCAGTCGACGAGGTAGTTGAGGATGCGAACACCATGCTCTCTCATGGGAGCAATGGCCGCCCCCGCGACTTTCGTAAAGACGCGGGCGACAGGGCTAGCCCGAAGGGTAAGACTTTGTACTGATATGCTCGTCCGTCGAACACAAAGCGAAGAAATGGTCTGTGTCGGGGGAGAATCGAGACATGAAAGTACGCGTCATTCAGATCGATCGCTCTAAACCAATCTTGGGGACGGATGCACCTGAAGATGCGTTTCTGCGTGAGCATCTTGAACGGCAGCCTGTGAAGGGACCGGTTCAAGAACCGCAGATCCAAGATTGGCCGTAACCCGCCACCTTTCTTGGGTACAATGCCCCTAAACTTGGGGGGACACTGGACGAACTGAATCGCATAGCCGAGTCTGATGGTATGGATGAGCCAGTGAGACGGCCTGGGAAGCGCTAGCCAGGCTCCCAGGGACCGTGCAAGCGGGACCAACAGACGTACCCACAGTGGGGCAGCGAGGCGGCATGCAGGGACCCGACTCGGACGGCATGGTTGTGGCCCGAAGTGGGGTCTGCGTGTGCTGCGCAACACTTACCTGCTTCCACTGAGGGGGTGTGCGAGTGTGGGAAGGCCGCTTGAGTGCGTCCCCACAGCTGGCACCCGCTACTGGTGAACAGAGGCGTCTGAGAGTGACAAGGCATGGGATCGTCGAACACTGACAGGCGCGCTCTCTTGGCAGCCAGAGATATTGGAAACTGCTCTTTTATTGATAATGTGGGCGGAACAGAAAAAACAGAACAAAGGATTCTCCCCTGGCCCTCCTCCGGGGGAAGGAGTGATGCTGCAGCCCTCTCCTGAAGAGCAGTTTCCTCCATCTCTGGGTGGCCCGTCTCAGGGTCTCTTATGACGGCGCTTGCCACCTGGCTTGGCAGCGGCCTGAGTGGGCTGGACATCCTTCCCGTGGCCGGCTCCTCGCCCATGGTGAGGTGTAGGATTCTGCTGGGCTGGGGCGGGAGCAGGAGCAGCAGCTGGCCACCGGGGCAGGATGTGCTTGATGGCCTCCGTCTGCTTCTCTCGATCGCGTCGCCGAACAACCCGGCCGGCGAGATGGGGGAGTCCAGGAACCGGTACTTATCAGTCTCCCTCATGTCGACCAGGTTGGGCCAGAGATGCCGTTCCTGGACCACTAGGGTGGACATCGCCTGACCAATTGGAAGTGGTCACCGGACACAGCTGCATCGCGATGGCCCGCTCAACTGGTGGGATCCCCACGTAACCCTTGGCCTGCCCGCCATCAAGGGTAGTGAGGAGGGAGGAGCCACTAGGTCTGTTTCTGGCACTGAAAGGCGCCGTCCTCGACCTAGTCAGCTCCTCATGCACCTCCAGGAAGAATGGCACCGGGGCGGAATGCTGAGAACCAGCGCGACCCGCCCCAAGAAACCAATCATCCAACCTGGAAGGTTCGGGACGTGGTGGAGGGTTCTACTCAAGCCCGACTTTCCCGGCATAGCCGAAGCAGTACAGCCGAATCTTCATCCTCCGAGGACTGGAACTCACCCTCCGATGCAGCGATCGACATCTGCTCATCCGCGGGTGCCCCGAAAATCACTGCTGGACGCCCATGGGAGGGGCCAGCAGCTTCTTCCGAAAACACCACCGGCTGCGGAGCTTGTGAGGGATCAAGGGCCCGTGGAGGCTCGCTCGGTGGGTTTGCCCTGAACGTAATCCTCAGATCACCCCGGGCATCCATCGAAGTAGGTCTATCCTGCTGTTGGGCAGGGACAGCACTAGATCGAGGTGTGCGGAGGGGGACTCCACCTTCCCGAAGGTAGACGAGTCTCGATCTAAGCTCCGCGATAGTCATGTTCCCGCAGTGGAACCATCCACAAATGCCGCCTCAGCAGTCGAAACTCTGTGTAAACGCCAGTTCGGCTCCGAAGTGAATGGCTCTTATATATCTCGAAGCTGATATATCTCGAATCTGATAGGGGCTCTCTGAAGTGATCCCAATTCGTCGGTGACGTCCGACGTACGTCGAACGTGACCGACTGAAAGGGAACTGTAAAAGTGGACTTTGCTAAAATTATTGTGAAAGAATCCTCCTTAATGGTGGGGATTTTCATTAACAGTTTCTTCAGGTTACATAAATACGCCAGAAGATGGTGACAAGTGAATGTCTTTATGAGTGAGTCATTGATTAAGTTACATGATTCGTTCAAGACTCATTCAGGAACTAAACATGTGGCTATACGTGTCCTTGAAGCATTTCCTCAACCGATTCATTGAACACTGATTTATTCAGAAACTAAACAAGAGACTGTTCATATGAATGAAACATTGAATCATTCACTCATCTAAGTTCTTCAAAAACACTGATTCATTCTGGATAAATTATGAGGCGTGTGACAGTTAATTCGGCTGTGGCCTCATTTGTATCTCGCAAAAAGTAACCAGTATTATAACTTCTTGTTTATTGAACTGTTCCACTGCAACGTAAACCTGAATCAGAAGTCAGGACCTCACACAAAAATAATTTTGCCAAGCCAAAAGAGGTTTGTTTGTCCTACAAGTGTGTCATACCTCAAAGATGTTAATCACTTAGAGCTGACTAGTCTTAGTTCAAAGCTGTAGTGGCCCATCCAAGACTGTCAATGACACTATTATGGAAATGCCTCCTTGCCAAGACTCACTGGAGATGAGTTTAAAGGACTCTGCTGCTCCTATGCAAATTACCAAACATGCAGACGAGGTCAACGCGAGTGCTGCCAAGCAACGCTTGCAAGCCTGAGACTTTATTTAACAAATACATTAATCTTGGCTAATGTCTTATTATTAAAATGAGAAAAAATGCCTCAAACTGTGCAGTGTAAAGCGTTATTCAATCAACGTGTTGATGTAATTTTCACTGAAACTGAAAGAGAGGGTGGACCATATCGAACAGCCCCTCCCATTTTTTAAAAACACCCAATAGTTGAATTCATATCACTGCACGGCCAGCGCTGTTGAGTTTGGTAAAGCCGCATTTGACAGCTTATGACAGCCACAGTCTGATAGATTCCCCATTTAGATTTATTATGAAACTGTTACTAAAGCAAAACAGCGATCATAATCATGCTGAGGAAGTGTATCTTATTTTAGTGCATGGCACCGGTGTTATCTTTTCTACTCGTCAATGCTGCTTCAAATGCAGAGTCTGTTTAACCATTTCTCCTCCTAATCTCCTCCATCGTTTTAAAATATGGCATTCTATCAAAGACTTGGTGCACTTATATTACTATTAATGAGAGAAAGTGCAACGCACAATATGGTGGAATAAGTCCCGCCTTCTAAATAAAAGAGGCAATCACTGATTGGTGAAGTCATTGTGTCACTGCAGCTGCCGTTAGAAGCTACGGTTCCTATAGAAACAGTCACTTAGCTTTGTCCAGGCTGAACAATTAGCGTTTTTTAATGGTATTTTAACATAAGAAACCACATTTATGGGACAGTTACAGTCAGATTTCAAATTGATTTTAAATAGACTTGGTCGGCGTCGTGTCATAGCTGGGGGCGTGGCGTGGGGGAAAACAGTCCATTCCCCACAATGGAAATGCATGGGGTTAACCCACTTTAGCCTGTGTAGAATCACTTTTGCCGCTCAATAGAGCAAGATGTATAGAAAAACTGAGCCATATTGGGTCAGATTGTCCGTACAGTATCTGTGACTGATAAATGACCCAATGGAATCAATGGCCAGAGGTGTCATTTTCTCATCAAAATACATGCTGCTCCGCCGACCCCCATATAGGTATGACATGCCAACTTTATAAAGTCTTCGATGAAGACGTTAATTCAGTGTGTATTACATACATTTAATGTTTTAAAATGATCATAAAACGTGTCTTGTGCTATGAAATTGGTATTTGGAGTTGACATGTCAGTGTCACAATATTATTAGAATTAATGACAATAGCGAAGTTTGTGCGTATTTACTTTTTATAGACACTGTCTTCATCAAAAGACTGGGTGATTTATGAAGTAGCCTAGCTATTATGTCGTGTAATATTTGTAGGAGCAGCATGCATTTTGACGAGAAAATGTACAAGTATCGCACATATAATGTGACTATCAGCTTGAAGCACAATGAGCCCAGCCCTTCCCATCATGAAATAAAGAAGACTTTTGAATGTTTTGTACATTAATAACCTCACACATTATGTGGGTATATGATCGCTCATCGTGAAAAACGAGTCCTGTGACAAGTATGACTTTATTGGCGTTTTGTTCAACAAACTTTTACCATTGCAATTAATGAAATCTCTCTTTTTTTAAATCTTTACAATAATACCAGGCAACATCATGTAGTGCAGATGTTTAATTGTAATGGACGCCGTGCATGCATTTGATTGAACAGAAAATGTGATGAGAGTGATGTCATCAACATCGTTGATCCATTTTGGCGGAAGTGAGAGACTTGTACGTTTTGAATGCTTATATCTTCCAAAAGCAAATTTTGTCATTGTTTTGGAGCACACTAGCTTATAAATAATCTTAAAGGAACACTCCACTTTTTTTGAAAATAGGCTCATTTTACAAGTCCCCTAGAGTTAAATAGTTGAGTTTTACCGTTTTTGAATCCATTCAGCCGATCTTTGTATCTGGCGGTAGCACTTTTAGCATAGCTTAGCATACATCATTGATTCTAATCAGTCTATTAGCATCTCATTCATAAAATGACCAAAGACACTTTCAATTTTTTTCCTATTTAAAACTTGACTCTTCTACAGTTACATCGTGTGCTAAGACCAAGTGAAAATTAAAAGTTGCGATTTTCTACACCTATATGGCTAGGAACTACTTTCTCGTTCCTGCGTAATAGTCGCGGATCTTCGCGGCAGTATATATTATATATATATAATGTTTTACACAAAAAAAACACCAAAGTGGCCCACATGACTTGTGATATAGTCCAAACAGAACAAATTATTGATTCAAAATATCTTATTTTTTATTTCACAAACATTTTAGGTGAACTGTTCCTTTAAGCAGAAGGGTTTTTGCAGTACATTTCTTTCAAAACCCCTCTCTATCGGCACCATCAGCACGCGGTGGGTGCGAAAGGCGTAGCTATCACGGGACACGGTCCAGCGTGCTCTGCTGGAGTGAACACAGCTGATGAACCGAGAGAAGATATCATTCGAGCTTCCTCCATCAGCCTGACCCATGCCTGCGGACATGCTCCGTATCTCTTCCTTCTGTAGTGCTGTGGCCTGTCAACTGTGTCCGTACTGCCAACAAGCTGGCGTTTTTAACCCTACGGCTCTCCTGCTCTCTCACCATGCTGAACATATAAACAGTGGGAGCTATACTGGTGTGTGTATTAATGAGCTCTGTTTTTGTTTTTATTTTTTTATTCTGTGTGCTGCGTTTGGATGTGGAGGGCCAGATCCTAGGATTGGACACTGTGGAGTGTGTTTTGTTCCTTAATGTCTGTCTGCTGCAAAAATTGTTTATCTGGCATGAATGGCTGACCCCAGCGGGGCGAGTCATGTCAGACCATATGACATGGCTGTGTGTTGGCCTAGAATGTGAAGTAGGCTATTATTCAATCTAGTAGTATGCACAATTTTTTTATTTTTTTATGTGACTCTGATTTGTAAGGTGTTTTCGATAAAAGCAATAAATGCATATATATATATAAATACATTTAAAGGGTTAGTTCACCCAAAAATAAAAATTAGCCCATAATTTACTCAACCTCAAGTCTTCTTTCAGACGAATACAATCGGAGTTCTATTAAAAAAGTCCTGGCTAATCCAAGCATTATAATGGCAGTGAATTGTTGTCTTGTTTATGAAGTCCATAAAAGTGCATATAACTGCTCCACACGGCTCCGGGGGGTTAATAAAGGCCTTCTGAAGCTAAGTGTCGCGTTTGTGTAAGAAAAATATCCATATTTAAAACTTTATAGACTAAAATAACTAACTTCCGGCGGATTGCCGTACGCAATGATTTATAGCGAAAAAAATAACCCTTGACGAATGCAGAAGCACAGAGGATAGAGCAAAACAAAACAAAACACTGGTCATGAATTAGAGTCTAAAACGAGAATTTTTATGGTGCGTTCACACCATACGCGAATGAAGCGAGTGATTTACATGATTTACAAGTCAATGCAAAGACGCGTATAGGCATTCTGCGGCGCGATACCTGCGAATGAGGAGGCGCGAATGACGCGATTCACGACACGGCGTGAATTGAGTGTTTGAGTTGAAAAATCTGAACTTTGCCGGATATTCACACTACGTTAACAAATCAGGAGCTTGCTCTAGTAGTGACAACAATGAGGACAAAATCATATGTGGATAAACAGGAATAAAAAGGATCTTGCTTGGAAGAAAGTGAATGGGGAGGTCGGACAATCTGGTAAATTGTAAAAAACGCTCTTTATTCAGTTTGAGCTATACATAGGGGTGATTTCAGGGTGGTTGGGACACTTTTTGCCATTGAGATGACTTGGAAAAGGTGTCAAAATCACCCTGAATGAACCCTATTGAGACTACAAGCTAGTTAAATCTGGCAAATTGAGTTTATTCGCCGTATTTTAAAACAATCCATGTCAGCCATTTCGCAACGAGACAAGCCGGCTGGCAGAAGCCCCTCCCATGACGCAAATTCGCGTCTGTTGTTTAGTGAATGTCACTCGCGAATGAAGCAAATTCTCAAAATGTTCAAGCGTCCAACTACGCCTGAATAACGAGATTTATTCGCTTCATTCACGTCTGGTGTGAACGCTCCATTACAGAGAAATGGTGGAGGATTTCGATATAAGAGAAGAAGGGCTTGAGTTTGTTGCCCAGCACTATCCGCGAGAGGTGTCAAAGCTTGCGATGCTTCTTTACATCGCGTCAGGGGTTACTCTTTTGACGTAAGTCGAATTGCAGAGGCGGCTGGTGATACTGATTTATTATTAATTTTTTAAAAAATTGCGGGGGGGAGGGGGGGCATATCAAGCTGCATGTTGACTAAATTCAAGCATTAAAGAGAAAACTGTGTCTTCCCTTTTATCTTTTTACACATTCATTTCCCACATATAATTGAATGAGGAAAGGGAAAAAAAAGAATTAAAAATCATGTTGACTACTTGAACATACATTTTGCTCTCCTTTCTTTCTGGCCAGTAAATTTCTCAATGACTCTCTGATTAAAGTCAGTCATCTCATCAGTGTCATGACGTTTGCATTTTTCAGTCAGATATTTGAGGTCTCTTACCCCCGTTGTTGTCCACAAAACTTCAGTACTGACACTTTGAAATAAAAGACAGGGAAAGCAATAAAGGGCATTGCTAACAACACATTCAGCCAGCCACCTACATTTCTCATAACAAACGCGTGAAGCTCCGAGTGCAGCTGCGTCCTCTCACTGGCCTGCTGCTGGATTTGTAAATCGTGTTGGTCCGGTTCGGGATCCTTTATCATTTTTTTTCTTCCAACGAACGCCTTGTGAAAGAATTTGGTTTAACTGCTGCCATCTCTACGAAAGTGATCATCCTAATAAGGTTTTGCCGGAGTCTAAGCGACTGTGTCTCCCACACACTTTCGCTTTAGTGGCCAAGAGTGTAAAGTTGAATGACAGGTGACAAGAACCAATCAGATTGGATAAAATAACACGCATCCAATTCTGATTCGCCAGGGACGCAACGACCTGCGTCCGGAGGAGGATCTTTAAGAACCAATTAGAGACCAGCTTCAGGTCACATGCTGCCCGTATATTTTTAGACTCAGATAGATCCATTTGTTCGGCGTCCTTCGCCCATGAAACCGCTTGAAACATATTGAAGAACATATAAAATAGTTAACCCATCAAAGCCAGTTTTTATTAAATGCTGAGGCTCTTACTAACAGTCAGCACATCGTATGAGTAAACTCTTTTTTTTTTTATTTCACTTTTATATCATTTTTGTATACATGTATATTTCTGGAATTTTGATGGGGGCGGCGCTCCAGCGCCCTCTATTGACCAGCCGCCACTGGTTTTAAATATGGATATTTTTCTTACACAAACGCACCACTTCAGAAGTCCTTTATTAACCCCCCGGAGCCGTGTAGAGCAGTTATATGATGGATAGATGCACTTTTATGGACTTCAAAAAGGAGACAACAATTCACTGCCATTATAATGCTTGGATTAGCCAGGACTTTTTTAATATAACTCTGATTGTATTCGTCTGAAAGAAGAATGTCATACACACCTAGGATGACTTGAAGGTGAGTAAATCATGGGCTAATTTTCATTTAATGCTTTTTATATATATATAAAATTATACTTCAGTCGACAGTAGGTGGCGACACAAGACTGTTTATGAGTGTGTCAGTAAATCATTTACACAAATGATTAATTCAAAACACTGAATCATTCAGGAACGAAACAACGGATGGTCTTTCTGAGCGAGTCATTAAAAACATTCACTAAATCGTTTAATACATTTGGTATGGCTTTGTTTTTTTAAACTATTTTTATTGGCGAAGCAAAAATAGATAAAGTAAATTTTGTGTCTAAAATGTAAGTTGCTTATTTATTGAACTCTTCACACATTTGCAAATGTGCTGTTATAGTTAGCTTATGCTTTTGTGATATCGTTTAAAAATATTAAAATAAAAATATATGTAGTCATAAAAATTACATTAAATATTGAAAATGTCATTGTTAAATGGTTCATGTTGATTAAGTATTTATTTAGCAATTGTTTTTTAAATTATATTATAATTGCTTTTGTTTTTGCAGCTCAGTTAAAACAAACTGCTAATAAGAAGGAAAATAGACAAATAAATGTTTAAATAAAAATGAACACTGCATTAAATCGCCTACATCTGTTTTTGCCCCTCTCTTTGTCATTTCAGCTCTCACTATCAAAGCTGATAATAGTGTAAAATGAGATTAAAAATGACCTCAGTCTTACGTCAACAAGAAGCAAGTGTACTTATCATTCCCTATAGGCTTTATCGTTCTTTATCAGCTTAGTGCTAAATCAACCCATCTCAGATCAGACATCGCAGCTCCCTCAGGACCACCACACTTAAAAACCACGGTAGACACTGGGGACTGTCGCCACTTTTGAACGGTAATGCAACACAACACAAAACAGTTGACAACATTTGCAGGCTCATCACTGGCATTGTGATAAAACCTGAAAGCTTGTTTGTTGAATCCCTCATGTATTTTGGAGCCATTTACTCACCGTCAAGTTGTTCCAAACCTGTATGCATTTCTTTCTTCTGCTGAACACAAAGGAAGAAATTTTGAAGAATATAGGTAACCAAACAGTTGATTGTACCACTGTATGAAAAAAAACCAAACACAATGGAAGTCAATGGGGCCCAGTTTGGTTACCAGCATTCTTCAAAATATTATTTGTGTCATGCAAGTTTGGAACAACTTGAGGGTGAGTAAATTAAATTTCATTTTTGGATGAACTATCCCTTTAAAGGACTTGCTAATCCAAGAAAACAATGTCATAATTTCAAACACATACAGTATATGAATTACTTTCTTACTAAATTATATTTCAATAAAGAAAGTGAATGACGAAGAGGGATACCAACTTCCAAAATGACAAAAACTGGTAGTTTCTTAACAGAATTAAGGCCCATTCACACCCAAAAAAATAACTATAACGTTAATAATAAACATTTGGTTCTAAAACTAGTTCTAAAAATCTAAATATAAAAGAATAGCAGAGTCCAAACCACCACTATAATGATAACGGCACAGGGAAATTTTATTGTCGGAATCACTTTCAGAATGATTTTTTCCTGCTGATGATTGATAAAAACATTGACAGCCAATCAGAATCTGCTTTTAAAGCGACAGACGACAGCATGCGTTTAGAGTAAACAGAACAATATCGTCCACTGGTGTGGGCGATAATATAGCTATAGCGTTATAGCTATCGTTCTTGTTGTGAATCGGACTTTAGTTTTGTTAGTAAATGAATCGTTCTTTTGAACCTTTCAGTTGATTCAGTTCCCGAAACAGATCTGAATGATTCGTTCATGTCTGATTCATTTCTTGCTTTCAATCTACTGAATGATGTTATCGATTTGAACTTGAGAACTCATTCAGTCCTGATTATGAATCATTAAGACCAATCAGCTCAGTGGAGGAGCAGATCATCAGTGAATAATGACATTTCTGTTCCTCTCACAAAGGTATCTAATGGCTTCAGAAGATTGTTATTTTAGACTATTATGATGCGTTCGCATTAAAAAAAAAACTTCAATGCCATTCATTGCAATTTATGCCAAAAGAACCAATACTGCTTCTTTACTCCACTGAATGTCTCCTCTTCTTTTCCACAGAAGAAATAGTTATATGGGTTTGTAATGACACAGGGGTGAGTAAATGATGGCAGAGTTTTCCTTTTTGGGAGAACTAATCATTGAAGAGGAAGGAGGGGAAGGAAATGTAAGAGCGCGATTGAGTTGGACTATAGCCAGCGTAGCATCTCCTCTATCCAAAGTCCATCCTTCATTCTCGAGGCTCAGAGAGCCTGTAAATACTTCAGAGAGAGTAAGACACCTCATTTTTACCTGAATGAACACCTCTGCTCCAGCCAGTGCATTACACTAATTGAGTCCTGTGCTGGTGTTTGTGTGTGAGAGAGTGTGTGACCTTTTAATACAATGCCTGCAGCACATTATTCCCAACAGTTGTATCTCTGCTAGAAGGTAGTGTGCGTGTGCCAAAGACGACGTGTATGCACAATGTAATCAATTGCGGCATATCCTGATTCGGATGATTGTTTTATATGTACATTTCAGCATTTACCGATGTTAAGGTGTGGTCACATTTACCGTTGCTCTGTGAAATTCACGAGTTTCAGTCATTCCGGGCGATTTGGAGATTCGAAAAGTGGAAAACTTAAGAGGCAGTGGGTGGAGCTAGATGTCCATTTCTCGCTCTATGACATAATGGGTTGAGCTTGAAGGTCTAACCATACCCTAATCTCAGCCTCAGGCGTCACAGACCGTTGGCTGAACATCTGATGCATATGGCACACAAAACAGGAAACACTTCAGGAGTTTCAAAGTCGTCATCTGATTGAATTCTACAAGATTTTCGGGAGATTTCCTGGAAACAAAGATGCCGTGAAGCCAAACCCCCTTATGGAAAAAGCAATCCATTGTGTTTTCAACTGTGACAATGAGCACTAATCATGATAACTAAACACTGAATTTTCAGAAGTATGTAAAGTTCGAAGCGTAGACTCTTTAACCCTCTGGTGCTCTTCGTTTAGGGGTTGCATTGGTTGTCTTCCCGGTCATAAGTGACCGGACACCTAAAAATTAAACTTCCTGCACCCCAGTAAAACCAATGCAATTTATTTTTCTTCAATAATATTTTTTCTTTTTAATTTTGTATTTTGAGATGATTTGATGGTATTTTTTAATATTTATGCAATAATTATGGTCTATTTTTGCCATTGAAAATTATACTTTTTTTTTTTTAAGTATTGCAGTATTTCAGGTTAAAATAGAGACTAGGCCTTCAAAATTATTTTTTTGAAGGCAGATTCCCTCTTTTGGAATTATTCAAGAAATCATGCAACCATGTGTGTAATCTCAAGTCTCTATGGAGAGGCTTGAGAATTCCCTAGTTCTCTTTTGAACACATTGAAAGTGTTTTTTTGGATGGATTTGAATATATATTTAAAAAATCTCAAAGACTTTTTATTTTAAAGTTTTCGATTTTTTTTTGTTTTGTTAGAAATATAGATTTTTTCTGTGAATTTGTGTTTTTGCAGATTTCCCATTCATTTCCTATGGTGGTCATTTTTGACCGAAGAGCACAAGTGGGAGTATTTTTTTTACGGCCATTTAGCATGCTCGAATCATGCCCTCAATTTTTTTGTGTGTTTACATACCTGATGCTAGAAAAGTCCCAGAGTTTCATATCATTCTGATGAAGCTGTGATTTTTAAAAAAATCAAAAAGTGGTTCATAGGTTCAGTTTTTCATAGGTGTACGTGTGTGTGAGTGAGTGGATGTGTCAATATCACACTCTTGATGTTTTAGAGTGTCACCCCTTTACTGCTGTGTACTTTTTTTCAGCATCGTGGCCGATTTGTAGATTGTACACACAAATATTCTGAGAATGTGTTTTTGCTGATTTCCCATTTATATCCTATGGTCGGTCAATTATGACCGAAGACAATGAACGCTACTTTTTTTTTTACGACCAATTAGCATGCTCGAATCATGACCCCAATTTTTTTGTGTGTTTACATACCTAATGCTTGAAAAGTCACCAAGTTTCATATAATTCCGATGAAGCAGTGATTTTTAAAATTTCAAAACAGAAAATGTTCCGGTCAGAAATGACAGAAGAGCACCAGAGGGTTAAAAAAAGTTTTACACACCGGACATCGCTGTTACATTTTCACCCCCCTAAACATGACGCTGAACAAAGCGAACTGTGATTGGTTGCTTTACATGTCGGTCAGATGGCCTCTGGGCGGTCCTTGGCCACTGAAAGCTGCAATGGAGTCCAGACCTTCAGACTGATGGCAGACTAACCACAGCCTTAACCCTATCCCCAAACATAACTAGGTTAAGCTCTACCCATTAAGTCCGTAGAGGTACCTGGACGAGGTCAATCTCTACCATTACATCTAGAGAGGGGGAGCTGGATGTCATTTGGCTCTGCAGTGAGCATCACTTAAAACACTTCCCTACGCAGATTTTGCTCATTTTCAATTCCCAGCTAAGAAACATTCGTAGCACTTTGGCTAACGTTCCAGCAAGGTTCTCTCAAAGTTATGAGCAAAATTGTTCCAGTAACGTTCATAGAATGTTCATTCAGAGTTTTCTTGTCTTTAACAATATTCTCAAAATGTTAGCACAAAAATGGTATTTATGCATAGTTTATGGACGTTTTTCAAATTTATTTTTAAATGTTACTACTCGTTTCAGAATGTTTAGAGAACATTCAAAATAATGTTTCCTTTATTCAATGGGAACATTTGCAAACCATTCTTGGAACATATTTTTGTTAGCTGGGTTCATATATCTCAATATTGACAATGGGCAATATTTTTTCATGTGAACTTTTGCTGGAATCTTGTTAATATGACTGCACTTTTAGTCTGTGATCTTAGATTTCAGTGTTTTATCCCCCTCACCCCCCAGGTGAAAATTCGCTGCCAAACATGTACTGTTTTTTTGCGTCATTTTGTAAATTCCCATTCAAGTTGTATGCATTTACATGGAAGAATTAGTCCAAAAGTCAGACACGTTTTAGCATGTACTGCACGTGTCGTTGCCTATATGAATGCAAATGTTCCTTTACAGATGTCACCCTGAGAAACAATTATTATTATTCGAATTGGGAGTGCATTTTGCTTTTATTTATTTCAAACACAGTGTTTTCTTGTTGTATTTTTGGTGCAAATGTTTCTCTAACAGAAACATTACAGCCCGAGTAAGGCGGTTATTAGATCAGACCACATACTAACTGTCAGTGCATCTCCATTTGCTGCCATTAGTTGCAGGGGGGAATGTTTTAGCTGGGGGACGTGGCAGAGGATGTGGTATCTGTTGTGGCCTGAGATGATTCACTTCGGCTAGGTCATAAAGCCCCATAATTGCCGTGGCTTTCTGTTTTATTGCTATTCATTGCAGGGAGTACGAAGCAACTCAGAGGCCAAATGTGGGACCCTGCGAGCCCTTTAATGGACATCTTTGCCCATTTTGGTCTCCGCTATGATTCAAGATAGAAAGAAATAATTGAATAGGGCTCGGATAAATGGCTTTGGTTTGGGCAACGGATGATGCTTAATGTTCAATATATAAGGTCAGGCAACACTGTGCCGGGAGTTTCTGGTTGTCATTGGTTTATGGTTGGTGATGCTTCAGGCAAAAGGGTGGAATGCGATCTTAGAGGTCAAGAGAAGTATGTGTTTCTCCATAGGAAAAGTGCAGTTGGTTTGGTTCAAGCCTGTGATTAAAAATCTAAGTTAAACCTGGAAAGCTTAAAAAATTTTTTTTGGCAAACTTATGGAGTTCATGCAGCTTGAGTTTTGCTATTAAAGAGATATATTATGCGTTTTACATTTTCAACTTTTTTTAGCGTGTTGCCGTTTTGAACATGAAAAAGGTCTGCAAAGTTAAAAAGCAAAAAGTCACTCCAAAGGGAGTTATTCTCTATATCAGCACTGTTTCTGAACTCCCTGAAAGGCCTCGAATGTAGTCTTGAGTTTTAACACTGATGTAGAAGCCCCTAACCTTGGTTGTAAGCCTAAACTTGACAAACTATAAACTGGTTCCTCAAATCTGATTGGTTGATTGGAATGTAGTTCCAGGGTTAACAAATACATTGATCCAGGAACATGTTGTACTTGGTGATCCAGGAACATGTTGTACTTGGTGAAATCACGTTCACCGTGACATTTCCCAAACACGCTCAAAGCGGTCCAACACACCGGTCAGAACATATCAGAACATAATGTGCTTTTCAAAAGGAGGGACTTTATAGAGACAAGAGGCCTCATTTATAAAGCGTGCGTACGTACAGATTTGATATTAGAGCATGCATAGACTAAAATCCTATATTTATAAAAACAGTCTTTGACGTGGAACAGTGCTTAGCACCACGTCAGGGTCTGAGCAGACGTACGCACTTTTCCTTGTCGGGGTGTACTGCAGGGTTTTCAGAAATCTAAGCTATTCTTGCAGCTCGCCATTCTAAAATCTAAAAATTGGATGATGGCTTGTGCTCCTTTATATGTAAATGACATTAATTGGGCATTGTTTACAACACTCTAAAAAATGCTGGGTTAAAAATAACCCAAGTTGGGTTTGAAAAATGGACTAACCCAGGAATTGGGTTGTTTTAACCCAGTGAATGGGTTGTTTTAACCCAGCAAGTGGGTTGTTTTAAGCAAACATTTAACCCAACCGCTGGGTTTAAACAGCCCAAATACTGGGTTAAAACAACCCAATTGCTGGGTTAGTCCATTTTCAAACCAACATTTTTTAGAGTGAAGGGGGAGAACTTCAAGATCATTTGTGATTTATAGATTTCACATCTGGAAGAGTTTTCGTGCTTTTTCTGTGCGTACGTTCATTCTATGAATCACATATACACATATTTGAGAAATTATCGTCAAATCTAATTTAGGACGTTTCTACGCAACATTTTATAAGTGAGACCCAGGAACTAAAAACACTTTAAAAAAGGGCATAATATGGCATCTTTAAAGCAAAACGGGGGACAATCTGAAATTAAATATTTTTTTTTTTCTTCAATGTTCTCTCCCATTGTTATTCTGATAATATAATGAATGAAATAATATAATGAAATAAATTGTATTAAATAAAAAATGCAGAATAGGATTTTTACTAGTGATCTTTGGACCACACTGAATGTCTAATGTTTTCTTTATCATTTTTCAATGCTTCAACATGGTTTAGGTTTGTCACAGCCCACTGAGCAATGGGCCCCACTTGCCAATTTGTAATGTTTTTGTGGCTTAAACAGGATTATAGGTTACACTTTAAATTAATCGTATTTTAAGCTTCCCTTAAGACAATCCCCAGCATGCAATTACCAAAAGAAGTTGTCTTTAGGATTTATAATTTCATTATTTATTTAATGATAAACCCCTTTTCTGTCATTAAATTAAAAAAGTAAATTATTTTAAAACTCTTTCCCTCCAACTGCTTGTCAGAGCTTGGAGAGCTTGTCATGTACTTATTATTTGTTCAAAATAAAAATAGATACATTATGCTTGGAGACCACAATTGAAATATAGAATGCTGGCTATATTTATGATTTTAATTTTCTCAGATGTTCTCCCCCAATTTTCATATTTGATTCAGTAACTGCCACAGTATCAAGGCACTGCAATTCAATAACCCATGTTTAAAGGATCTTTTACATTACTGTATAAGAGACTATAACATCAGGTTGGCTTATTTTGATTAATGTAATTCCCTGAACTAGAACCCTTTATTTAATGAACAACAGAACACACACATTAATAATAATGCTAAATAATGCTGTACGTGTATTAATAATCGGAAAAGTTTTGAAACACTGGCGGCATTTTAGACGTTTTTTTTTCTTAAAATAGGTTTGAAAGAAGGCCATTTGTGCTGTGTTTAATGAAAATATTGTCCTCCCACTCAGGCACATAGTAGATCTGAATGCGAGCTTACTTCAAAGTGCTTGGCACGCAAAAGAAAAGGCATATCTATTAAAAAAGTGTGAGTGTACTGTATGTGAATAGACAAGGTAAACAATGATAAAAGGGGATCTAATGTTTGGAGGGTGTTTTTCAGTAGGAGGTGATTATTGTTTCTTATCAAAAACAAAGAAGTTGAAGGCACCTTGAAATGGCTTTAACTTTATTTCATCATTTGTTTTAGTCACATTTTTTATATAAAATCCCGAAAATACAGAGTCTCATTTCTTTGTTGTGTTTTAAGGTCGTTTTTTGCTATTATGGTCTTCTGGAGAGAATAAAATAAGCATGAGACTGCCATTGGGAATTATTTGTGTTGTTTTGATAAGTACGTAATAAAAGCAAGTAATAATAAAAGCAATAAAATGACCTTTATGCTATTCTTAAAATGCTTTGGATGCAGTTTTCCACTCTAAGTTTTCCACTCATAATCATGCATGCATTTATATAATACACACTAGACCTCAATTCATTTTGAATGCAAATATATGTATATACACTATATTGCCAAAAAGTATTGGGACACCCCTCCAAATCATTGAATTCAGGTGTTCCAATTTAGCCTGGATGCCAACCGAACTTAACCCCGCCCGCAACATTTGAGTTGGACTTGATCCATTGTGGAGCAATTATGCAACATGCGATACATATCCACTTTTGCGGCACAACTGAAGCGTGGTGTTGTGAGGCTTCCCCTCATGTGTATGTTGATGGGCGTTTGAGCCAGCGGGGATTGAAAAACAAAGGACCGGCGAGAGACTTCCCTCCGTCTCCATGTGCTCTACTTCTATTGGATAGCTGCGTCGCGTTCAATGGATTAATTTGCATAAAGTTGAGCTTCGGCCAGCTTTTTTGACGCACGGCATTTGTTTTAAATGCAGCGCTGCCTTCCCGGAATGCTTTGCGGGCGCGTTAAAGTCGCTTGACGTCACCCATAGGAATAAAGTGGAGTGCGGCGCGACAGAAGTGTTGCACGGACAAGTGGATCAGCACCTTAACAGAAGCTGTTAGTACCATAAACCGTAAAAAAATATGGACGACGCGACTTCATTGACTTCCGCTTACCATAGTTGAAGCTTTCGTAGGCCACACACAGCGCTGACATCTTGGGACCAAGTCTGCGCAGTAGCGATCTCGGGACCGGAGTTGCGCAGTAGAGAGCAGGAAGTAGAGGCGCGATTATCAAAAGCCCGCCCACACTCTCGCAGATGCAGAACAATTCATTATGATGGTGTGAAATAAACAGTTATGGAAATGTAGAAGCTAAAGCTAAACGTACTGGGGGGGGGGGGTAATTGTTGCCGGGGTAATTGTACAAAAAAATGGCGTTTGGGGGGTAAAATATGTGTTTTTTTGCCAGGGTTGCCTGGGTTCCTGGGTCTAAATATCATATAATTGGAGTTGCTTTAACCCGCGGATATGGAAAAACTTGGCAACACTGTGTGCAGTTGAGTTCTGTTGACATTTGACAGCTAACATTATGCGTCGCTCCGTTGCTCTGATTGGTTGTAGGTCTATCCAATTGAGGTCTTTCCTGGTACGGTTGAAACGCGCCCCATAATCACAGCCTAACGGAGCAGTATCAGAATCATATTCTGACTAGAATTGAGTATGACAACGTCAGGCTAGTTCCAATCACTTCCATGGCCAAAGGTGAATAAAATCAAGCGCCTAGGCATGCAGACGCTTCTACAAACATTTGTGAAAGAATGGGTCGCTGTCAGGAGCTCTGTGAATTCAAGCGTGGTACTGTGATAGGTTGCCACCTGTGCAAGAAGTCCATTCGTGAAATTTCCTCACTACTAAATATTATACAGTGAACTGTCAGTGGTATTATAACAAAGTGGAAGCAATTGGTAACAACAGCAACTCAGCCATGAAGTGGTAGGCCACGTAAAATCACAGAGCAGGGTCAGTGCATGCTGAGGCGCACAGTGCACAGAAGTCGCCAACTTTCAATAGCTACAGATCTCCAAACTTCATGTGGCCTTCAGATTAGCTCAAGAACAGTGCGTTGAGAGCATAGACCGATAGACCGTAAAAAAATATGGACGACGTGAATTCATTGGCTTCCGCTGATGAGAGTTGAAGCCTCCAGAGGACCGCACACGGCGCTGACATCTTGCGCAGATTTGGGGCCGGAATCTGCGCGGTAGAGAGCAGGAAGTAGAGACGCAATATCAAAAGCCCACCCACACTCTCACAGATGCAGAACAATTCCTTATGATGGTGTGAAATAAAAGTTATGGAAATGTAGAAATTAAAGCTAAAGCTCCAATCTCCTCCCAAAAATCCCCAAAAAAGTCTGTTAGTGCCTCAGTGACAACTTCACTCAGAGAAGCCGTCAATCTCAGCTGTCAATCATGACGTCACACCCCCCGTTTTTATAGCATCAAATAACTGACTAAAACGAAACTTATTTAAAAAACGAACACTTGAAATGAAATCATCGTTATAAAAACTGCCTAAAATGACAGAAACCATCTTTAGGAAACAATTATTTGAAGTGTAATTTAATTGTTTAGTTTTTCTCGCGTCCATTAGAATCTACGGAGGGGGTTGAGAGCTTCATGGAATGGGTTTTCATGGCCGAGCAGCTGCATCCAGGCCTTACATCACCAAGTGCAATGAAAAGTGTCGGATACAGTGGTGTAAAGCATGCCGCCACTGGACTCTAGAGCAGTGGAGACCTGTTCTCTGATGGAGGAGTCTGGGTTTGGCAGTTGTCGGGAGAGCGGTACTTGCCTGACTGCATTGTGCCAAGTGTAAAGTTTGATGGAGGAGGGATTATGGTTTGGGGTTGTTTTTCAGGGGTTGGGCTTGACCCCTTAGTTCCAGTGAAAGGAACTCGTAATGCTTCAGCATGCCAAGACATTTTGGACAATTTCATGCTCCCAACTTTGTGGGAACAGTTTGGGATGGCCCCTTCCTGTTCCAACATGACTGTGCACCAGTGCACAAAGCAAGGACCGGAAAGACATAGATGAGCGAGTTTGGTGTGGAGAAACTTGACTGGCCTGCACAAGTCCTGACCTCAACACCTTTGGGATGAATTAGAGCGGAGACTGCGAGCCAGGCCTTCTCGTCCAACATCAGTGCCTGACCTCACAAATGCGCTTCAGAAGGATGGTCTAAAATTTCCTAAACCTTGTGGAAAGCCTTCACAGAAGCTGTTATAGCTGCAAAGGGTGGGCCAACTCCATATTAAACCCCAAAGGCAGGCGTCCCAAAACTTTTGGCAATATAGTGTATGTGTGTGTGTGTGTGTTTGTTCATGTTTTCTATCCTGGTGGGGACTTTCAACCTGAATGCACACAGACTCATGGGACCCCGTGTCACCGCCAGGACCTAAATTGAGGTCCCAGTGAGGAAACAAGTTAATAAATCATACAGAATGAGTTTTTTTGAAAATGTAAAAATGCTGAAGGTTTCTGTGATGGGAATAAGGGGTAGGGTTAGTTTAAGGGGATAGCATATACAGTTTGTACAGTATAAAAACCATTACGTCTATGGAAAGTCCCCACAAAGATAGCAAACCAGACATGTGTGTGTGAACTGAAACTCAAGCCATATAAATGCATATGTTCTGATTGCAGGTCTCCTGAACCAAGACCTTCACCATCCTCTTCGATCTGCAGTATGACAGGAAAAGAACCCGAGGATCCCACTGTGACGGCCCAACAGAGAGCTGTTTTCTCCCGGCTTGTAATCTTCATCCTTTGACCCCAATTTGTGGAGGTCCATCTTCTCCATTACCAGCAGATGTTCTCCCAGCCTTGCTGGAGTCATCCCGGACACACCCATCAACCTCCTGAGAATGACAGTGGGGTTTTAAAAAGGTTCCACTGGTTGGTTAAAAGACATGAGCTCTGCTAGTAGAAAGCAAAACTGTCCCTATGGGTGCCCTAAAATGGATTCCTGACATTGATGAATTGGCCTGAATGAGGGATATGATGATATTTCACCCTTAACAGTAGACATAGTGCAAGTCAATGGCCTTTGGAACACAAAAACGGAAGCAAAAAATACCTAAACATGCCATATGAGGCGTACTGTGACATTTTGTTTCCACACGGGAAATGAGTCTCCCCATCGGTTGACACACTGGTGCTTTATGAATGCAGATCCCTGTGGAAGATCCCTGCTGTATACATGCACTAAGAAGGACGATTTTACATATATTTTTGCCATTTTTTTATATACGATTTTTAGCCATATATTTTTGCCATTTGATGAAAATGATGTGGCATTTCAAAATTAAAATCGCTTGCATCACCTTAATATTAACTTTAATGTTTAATAATAATATTAAAGAGACAATAGGGTCAGATTCATAGTAAGATTTATAGTCAAAACATAAATCATTATTATATGAGTTTGAGTCTAAAACAAAATTCTGTGTACATGGGTTTCACACTACCTTTCAAATGTTTGGGTTCAGTATTATTTTTTGTGTTATGCCTGTAAGTAAGTTATGCTCAGCAAAGCTGCATTTAATTGATAAAAAATGCAGTAAAATTGTGAAATATTTCACATTTATATTTTAAAATGTAATTTATTCATGTGATGCAAAGCTGAATTTTCAGCATCATTATGCCAGTCTTCAGTGTCTCATGATCCTTCATCATTCAAATATGCTTATAATTTGCAATAAATATTTTGTTCATGTTATTATTAATGTTGAAAACAGTTGTGCTACTTAATATTTTCATAGAAACAGTGAAACAATTTTTTTTGATGATTTTTTTATGATCAGAATTATTATCATTATATTATTTTATATTTAAATGTATTGTAACTAAGATTAAATATAAGTAATGATTTTAAAAGTTTGTATGTTCTATATATAGAAATAAAATATTATAAATAATACATTCATCCTGTTATATTGGTCAGCACGGGTCTATGTTATATTAAAGGTCCCATGGCATGGCATTTTTCTATTATTTTATAATGTTTCCTGAGCTGTACTTATATTGTTAGTATGACTTTTACATCATAAAATGTCATAATTTAGAAATAAAAGGCATTTTTTCTATACTGCTGTTTGCCCTGTGGCTGAATGCCCTGCTTCAAGAGGCGTGTCTGCTGTGAGACTTCAGTAAAAACACCCACTGTTGTGATTGGCTGACATCTTTGCATTTTATATGAGCGGAGGGGGCGTGGTTTATCGAGGCACGAGCAGGCACGAGTCTGCCAGGGAGACGGATGGACCTGAGTTCACTTCACATCAGTTCTCAGCATGTCTGAACTGTTGTAGTTACAGCATATACTTTAGGTTATTAGTCTATTTCTAGTCGGAGGGACTGTCACTCATGTCAGAAAGTTAGTAACTTTAGTAAATTATGGATCAGCGCTGACTGGAGACGCGAACCGTTTAGAACGATTCAGTCCGATTTGGTGAACTGATTCGGTTCACTAAAAAGAACTGGTTCAAAAGAAAGATCGTTCGCGAACCGGACATCACTAATGTATCAGAGACTGAGCTCAGCGATTGCTAACAAAGTTATTTATAGTAACTACTGAGTTATGAGAGCGCTGTCAGTCAGCGCGAGTTTATTGTGTTTGTATCTGAGAGTTCTGAATAAACAGTCACACCGAGTCCGTCTCTTCATCATTATTCTACCAACTTTGTAACACATGCAAAGTACCATTAACGTTACAGCTGTCGAGATGAACGAGTTAAAAGTAAGTGTTGATAATAGCATTATTTTTAAAATAAAATAAAAGCGTCAGTGACGCGCGTTGAGTACACAGCGCAAACAAAGACACAACAGCAGTAATCGGATGTAATCCAGTTTATTGTGGGGCTAGGCTGGCTAGCCCGGATATGCTCAAGCTTACCCCCCTTCTGCTTAATCTCACGCCGCGTTTGGTGCCTCCGCTGTGGGCCAGATGCAGTACTGTGGGTCGGGGATGTTGAAGGCCGAGCTTCGGCGTGTGTGAGGTTTATCTCTGCTGATGTTGAGCAGAAACTCATGACTGTATGCACATTTTAGAACCGATAGACGCGACGAGGACGTACAAAAACACTGACTCACAAGATATAAAACACGAAAACACCGTTCTGTCTGGAGAGAGAGAAGCCGCATTGTGTGCACGAATAATAAATAATTAGCTACACATCAGAAATCACTGATCACAGATCAGAAGGAACTGAAAAAAGACTTCTGTTTTCATTTGTACATCCAAACACTGAGAAACTGCCAGCGTTCACTCGTTCACAAGCAATGATGCAATGATCTCTCGACGAGCGTTTGCATGGGCGTGCCAGATTCTCTGGGCGGAGGAAAGGGAGGAAACCGTGCCTGCTTGGACGTCAAACCAGGAGACTTCAGGATTGGCTAGTCTGGCCTGTCATTTTCTCAAAGGCAGAGAAAGACAGCCACAACTCGGTTTTACACCGATCAACATTTCTATCCACTTGGGGACAATATTCAGGCTAGGGGAACTCATATTAATGTTGAAAAACCTCATAAAATGAAAATTTCATGCCATGGGACCTTTAAACAATTATTAATTGAACTTTGGGTATTTGTAGAAATATCTGCATTACATTCTTAAGAAGCACATTTAATTTTCTGCACGTCAAATTAAACTGTAAAACTATCAACCATGTTACCCTCGCCAACTTTTCCAGACATAATTATGTCCTACATAACATCACACATGAAAGAAACACTGCAATGTATGGGCACATTGAATAAACGATTTATTTAAATATGAATGATCAGAATTATTCAAAGAATGGCTTGTGTAGTTAATTGTTGTTAATTGGCTTGTAGCAAACACTCCTCAGCCAAATCAATTTACAGTAGCATTATCACTATTGACTACAGAATATGTCTCAAAGCTAGAACGGTAAGCAAAAATCAATTCAGTTCTTTTGGAAAAAGCCAACAGCTCTTGTGTTAGCGTCCCGCAACTTAGACCGTGACCACCAGCTTAATCACACCCTTGTATAATTGAATTGAGTCCCTTTGTTTCAAATCTAGAACAGCGTTCCCTCTTGAGTCTGAGATGTCATTTATTCACATGTTGCTCTTTCTGTCACAGCGCAGACATACAGGTTTGTGGCTGTGTGACTTGTTTCTGCTTTAGACTGTATCCTTCCATTTGGTGAGTACAAGGAACAGGGAAAAATGTAATGAAGAGGGAGTGTCTCCTTTCGCCCACACTGAGGCCTAACACATGTTGTTACTCACAGAGGGCGAAAAACAGACAGAGGGAAATGGATCTTGCACAGGTTGAATCACGACGCTTCACTATCTGACTCAGTAGCATAAACTTATGCAATTGTTCTTCACACACATACACACGCACACACACAAAATAATAAATATAATATATTAATAAAAATAATGCCTATATATATTATTATTATAAAAATAACAAATATGCTTGTATTCTGGTAGTTAATTTTATTAATTAAATTTTGTAAAAAAAACTACATATTGAAATGCCTTGATTTTAATGCATATGAACAAATAAAAATATATATTTATTCTCTTTTAATAGTATAATGTAACTGTTTTAAGAGCATATTTAAGATAAATCTAATAACATCTAAGTTACTGATGAGTTTTGCAGACGGGGGTCCATGGAAAAGTCTAAAGAAAAGAAAAACAGTGTAAAAATATAAAGATAAAGAAATAATAAAAATAAGATTAATTAACTAAATACATTTATTATATAAACAATATATAAAAACATATACATACATCTACAGTACAGCATAATACAGTCAATAGGGGGAAAATGTAATAATGTAACATAATAGAAACTAAATAATTTTCAAATATTATTTTAGACAGAATATATCTTTATACATGAAAATATATAGCTGCCTTTTAAATTTAAGGTTGGGTTGCCCTCGCACCAGGATGATCATATTTTGAGGTCCATGGCATGCCATGGAATCTAAAAGATTGACAAACCCAGGTGTTGATCAAGACCATCCTAGTGTTTACATGTAAACATAAATATGTATTACAATAAATAGGCTATGCACTGGCCCTTTAAGACAGCCATTTTGTCACTTTCCCTTTAAGAGGGCCTACCAATCAAACAGTCTGGATTACAAACAAAAAAACTCTCAAATGGATTTTATACAGTACAAGAAACACCCCTAAACCACATCTCTTAAGGAATGGGTTTGATTGATTTTTTTTGTCCACCTGGGTGGGGATTTGTGGAAGGCCTTTAATTTAGCCAAATTTCTGTCTGTCAATGCATTGTGCATAGTTGCTTGTATACAGAGACAGAATTAGGCATCTTGAATCTTATAATTTGAAACTATTGCCATATTTGTTTGTTTGTTTGTTTGATTGAATGTTTACTAGGATTGATTTGCTGATGGGCTTGTCTTGTCTCTGGGCCAGATGAGCTTTTGAGTTGTCTTTAACAAAGTATTTGTGTCACTATGGAATGGAATTTTGATTGATTGGTTTTTAATAGTGATTTTAGCTTATTTAATGTTTATTTATTTTCCTGGTGATTTGTGTAGCATGTGGCCTTTTAGTTAGGTGGTACTTAATGGAGAGAAAACAGATGATATTTGTGCTAGTTGTCACACAGACTTTATGTAAATAATTATACATCTAGTTTTTTTCTCTCTCTCTAGGTTTTAAACAGAATAATTTTGTAAATTCTCTTCTCCCCCCAAATTTCCAATATCATATTACAGTACTTCTTGGATAAATAAGTGAACAAATTAAATCCACACTGGCAAATATTCAGGGTAAATTATATAATGATTATTGTCTTAATTTATTATTATTATTTTTTCATAAATGTTAGGTTGGAGCAAATTTGTACAAAACATTTTACATTTGCATTACATTTAAATTATATTTAAAAAAAAAATAACATTCATAGGCCAAAACCAATGGCTTGCTATGTTTACATTTTGTAGTTTCATTAAATACATTTTTAATTTGTGTGTGAACTTGATGAAAAGCTATACTAGATTGTTTAATGATATGTTCCATGTGACAACCCATATAGTGTGACGACATGCTATCTTATTGCATTTTGCAATGTATATATTCAATGAACTACATCTTTTTCCCCCCTAGGAAATAATTGAGGAATGATGTATTTAATAGCTGTTTGCATTCAAGGCTTGCTTATGCAGAAATGAACTTTTAAACACGAAGCGACAATGTTCAGTGTGTATTGGGCTTAAAGTAAACTAGAAGCCATCATAAGGATGAATGACTGTACAGAACACATGGATGTTTTTCTCTCTCGATTTTCCTCATTACGTCACCAGCAGAGCTGTCTTTAGTTTTCACTCCTTGAGCCATCTGTTGCTCCAACTGTTGCTTTCCCTACTTTAGCGAGAAAGACTAAGTGATGAGGAAAGACGTCACTCTGGGAGCCCGTTTGCATCTGTCTTGCCTGGTCTCATCAAAAGTGCTCAGCACTAAATTCAGGTGTAAACGGGGCTCAACGTTTTGAGATGATGATTCTAACTATATTTGTAGGCAGTGTTGGGGGTAGTAACGCATTATGAGTAACGGCAACCCGATCTCACAGCAATTCGTACGTATTTTACGAGGTGGCTACTTTGTACGACCTCACTCGAACCTCGTACGAATTTGTAAGATTTTTGCAAAATCATACGTATTTGACGAGTTGCCCAATTCGTAGGTTTTCGCACTAATGACCTAACCTCAAACCCCGCCCCTAAACCTACACGTCACTGCGGTTACATGATCAGATTACTTTTTTCAAGTAACTATTAAAGTAAAGTTACTTTTAAATTTACAAAATAACTGAGTTACTTTTTCAAACAAGTAACGCAGGTTACTTGGTTTTCTCATTTATAGACTGACACCTCTCCTGTCCTTTCCCCAACACTGTTTGTTGGTAGTCTGTGTTGCATTAGATAAACGAATTCACATGAAGAAAGTCAATTATGCATGTAATTTATGCCGAAATATGCTGCTAATTTGGCTTTAAAGGTCACTTAGAGCCAATAAGAAAGGTAAAGCTTGAATGACCCTCCAATCTCTTATCTGCACTTCTCTTTGCTGAGGTGGCATAATACGGAAATCTGCATATGGTGCCATGATCTTATTATCTGAGAGCACACCCCTATTCAAATCGTAGTTTTAGGTCCTGTTTGATTTAAAAATGCTTTTAAATCTTATAGAATCACTCCTCACAGGGGTATCAGTTTGGATTATAAATGTATCCATCTATCCTTTGTCTTTGGTCCTTATTGATGAAACCCAATAGAGAGCAGTGGAAAATGGTGTGTGTTTGTGAGTATGTATGTATGTATTTTCATGTAGACCCGTGATGTGTTTTACAAGTCAAGCAAGATTAATATTGTTATTTATTTATGTTTTTGATTACGTTTTTTTCCTGGTGTGTTTATGAGTGGATCTTAAGCCCTGTTCAGGCTGGACTATTTTTCCCTGAGGAGGTCACATACATATTTGTTTTATAGAAGAACTTTGTGTTTTTTTCCATTTGAATGAAACAAATGTTTTCTGGCTAACTCAGGGGTCCGCGGATAAATCTAATCCCATTCGGATGGGAATATCTGTTGTTGGGGTACATTAAGTTGGGGTAATTAATTACTTTATTTTGACGTTTTTGGAGCACCTGGTGCAACTTCATTATGGATTTAGACTTTAATAAGTTCTGTTTCCTTCATTGGGCTTCAGTTCTTCTGAGATCCCAATCCTGAATTCAACCTAAATAATCACAGTCTTGTTATTAAACGGTAACTCAAATGTCATTTAATTTTACTGGTAACACTTTACAATGAGGTTTAGGGAGCTACTTTCGTTAACATAAACGTACAATAATCCACTTCAAAATGTGTATGTTTTGACATTTAGCTAATGCGCTGAGAACATGAACAAACAATGAACACATTTATTTTTTTATTAATTAAAGGGGGGTATAATGCTATGTTAAAGATTTGGATTCCCATGCTAAACATGGCCAAAGTTTCAAAAAATAAGTTTGATGGAGTATTTCTGTGCCAAAAATACTCCTTCCGTTTCTCACAAGTTTCGGGAAGTTTTTTTTAGAGTATGGGCCTATGTGACGTCAACAAGGGTGCAATTTCCTTGTACAGACAGAGCGAGAGAGCAAAAGCACGCCCATCAACTCTTTGCTCGGCTTTAGGGAAGTCGTCGGCAGCGAAATCAACAATGTCCCCAAAGAAGTGTGTTTTTGGTTGTCAGGGCAAGACAACCCTGTTCAGCTTCCCAAAGAATCCAGCGTTAAGGGGACAGTGGATGGAGTTTGTTTTTGCGGAGCAGCAACGGAGTTGCGCAAGTGTTTTTGTTTGTTCCCTGCATTTTGGCGATGATTGTTTTATAAACAAGGCCCAGTTCAACTCCGGATTTGCAGATCGTCTAATGCCGAAAGATGGAGAGGTCCCAATGATAAAGGTTCACGGTCAGAACTGCAGGCGGTGAGTAAAACTGCTTCAAATGTCTGTGTGTTGTTGGCTATCGGCGCGTAAGTGCACATCAAGTAAACAACATGAACGTATAGTTAATTTATCAATGGAGCATGCGATTTATGGTGTGTGTTTAAATATATTTGTTTAGCTGACCACTATAGGTGTCTGTTTGTTTATTGTAAAACCACTCCAAACTGCATTACACAAAGAGTGGGGAAATATGTTGAACTAAATTAAATATTTCATATTAAACCTCACACAAAGCGCACTTCTTCATTCAAATGCAGTACTTTTCCATTGTTTTGTAAACACGCACGAGCAAAACTTGCTACTGCTTGTATGTGACTTGCTACTGCTAAGTCACATACAATGGTCCATAAACCAAATCATGTCCTCATAAACCATGAGTAATAGCACACAAATGTTGTAAAACTCGCGCATGACATGGTGTTCTAAAAACCAGAGATGGACAAAGTACACAACTCTATTACTTGAGTAAAAGTAAAAGTACTACTGGTCTAATTGAAAGTTCTAAAAACAGATTTTTACATAAGTAAAAGTACAGAAGTATTTGTTTTTAAAAGTACTTAAGTATCAAAGGTAAATTTCCTTTTTTATGTCATTGCATTATAATTTTATTATTGTTGCATTGTTGTATAAATGCACTCTATGCCATCATGGTGGTTTAAGCCAGTCAGTGATGCTCCATCCGACATGCTAGCATACGACTACCTTAAACTCATTTCAATACTTGTGTAAAAGTTACAAAGCTTTTTACAAAGCTGCTGTCACTTTAAGGCTGAATGCATGGAGCTTATACTCTGATACTCATCTGATATTCTCCCAACTGTTTACTCTTCTCTTTCTCCCAGACATTTACATTTTTGAGCATTTTATGAGAAATGCGTCAAGTGTATGCCAACTAAACTAATCTTTAATCTTTTGAGAAAACTAAAACACACTTTCTAAGTATGGCCATGGGTGCACACACTCACACGCGCAGAGGAACCGCCTTCTTCCATTTTGCTATAAACTGATCAGTGTTCAATTTTTTTGAGGAAACTTCACATGACCATACAAGAGTGATTACTGATAGGCTGTCTGCAAAAAAATAAAAAATAAAATAAATTTTTTAAAGAAGAAAAAAAATCATCCACTGACTTTCAAAGCTGCTACAGAAATTACTTTCGACTTTGAGGACCTTGATAGAAATGTGGTGGATTAAAAAGTAAGATATTTGTCTTTCAAATGTAGTGAAGTTAAAGTAATAAGTATCCAGAAGAAATAATACTCAAGTAAATACTCAAAAAGTGTACTTAAAGGGTTAGTTCACCCAAAAATGAAAATTATGTCATTAATTACTTATCCTCATGTCGTTTGACACCCGTAAGACCTCCGTTCATCTTCGGAGCACAAATGAAGATATTTTAGTTGAAATCCGATCGCTCAGAAAGGCCTCCATTGGCACAATGCACTGTACACTCTCAAGATCCATAAAAGGTACTAAAGACGTCATTACAAAGTCCATCTCATTACAGTGGTTCTACAATAACTTTATAAAGTGACGAGAATAGTTTTTGTGCACAAAAAACCCTAAATAACGACTTATATCATGATGACCGATTTCAAAACAAGGCATCATGAAGCTTCGAAGCGTTATGAATCAGTGAGTCGATTCAGCGGTTTGAATCGCCAAAGTCACGTGATTTCAGCAGTTTGGCGGTTTGACACACGTTCCGAATCATGATTCGACTCGCTGATTCATAACGCTTTGAAGCTTCATGATGCATTATTTTCAAATCGGTCATCACTATATAAGTCGTTATTTAGGTTTTTTTTGCGCACAAAAACTATTCTCGTCGCTTTATAAAGTTATTGTAGAACCACTGTAGTGAGATGGACTTTGTAACGACGTCTTTAGTACCTTTTATGGGTCTTGAGAGTGTACCATGCATTGTGCCAATGGAGGCCTTTCTGAGCGATCGGATTTCAACTAAAATATCTTCCTTTGTGTTCTGAAGATGAACGGAGGTCTTACGGGTGTCGAACGACATAAGGGTAAGTAATTAATGACAGAATTTTCATTTTTGGGTGAACTAACCCTTTAAGTTAAGTACTCAAGTAAATGTACTTAGTTACAGTCCACCTCTGCTAAAAGCCTAAAACCAACATTTTTTTCCATGTTTTCTAAGGATGTCACAGCTTTTGACGCTCTCAACGCAAAAGCAGCGCATGCTCATGACTCTTTAGCTCCGCCCACATGATACGCCTCCAGCCGCTCGGTTTTATTCGGAAAGACTCGGTACAGCGTATCTGGCTTTTATAAATATGAAATATGAAGGATGCAATACTACTAGATAGGTACTCAAGATTGACATGATATTGACAGAAACTGTGTGTGATACCCCTCCTTTAACATTAATAAAAGTTAATAAATGCTGTAATGGGTTCAGACACCCATTACTCATTACTTTTGGACCATGCGGCTGGCACGCAGACCATTTTTTTCTAAATAAATTGAGCCTTTTTGGAATTAATGAAGTATTTTTCAATTAATTTAAATACTAAAAACTACACAGCACATTGCAGTGCGACAAAACTAAATTGCAACATTTTGTTACTGTACCAGCTGGGCTGTCTATAGCCTTCAGTTGGACACCTTGTTTTTGTTTTTTCAAGTGCTACAGCAATTCTAGCTACTCCTTTTACTGCTTGTCCATCTAAAAAAGAAAAAGAAAAGACAAAGTTAAATGTCATGAATTTATTTAAACTAATTCTTACTGGCTTCCCTTGAGATATTCATACCTGAAAGTAGTCCTGAATGAATTGAAATTTGTTTTTATTAAAATGAAATATATTTATTAAAAGAGGCATATTTTGATCACCTGCTTTAAGATGCAACTCTTGTGAAGAGTATATTTAATCGCAGTTCTCTGAATTCAACATGCTCTGTTAAGCAGAGTTAACCAACCAACAACCTTGCCAAATGTTGCCTGTTTAGAAACGCTTTTCTATTTGTTTCTTATGCTGGAGCTGTCAACAAAAACTTGCTTAATCATTCATCAGGATGTTCATTAATTGCCTGTTGAGTTCTAAGTAGAATAAAGGAGCATGCTAAAAGTGGCATGTTGTGTTTGTGACAGAACTTGAACATCTCTATAGCGCTGAGTTTATTCCAGTGTCAGCTTCAGGCCAAGACGTCTTAGCATCTTTAGATCTGCTCTTAATGGAACAGGGCCATCACTTTTATGGCATTGCCCTCTGGAGATTCCCAAATGGCTTTGATATCTCTCTCCAAAGTTTGACTCATTTGTGTAGGACAGAATGAGATTAACCTGCCAATTCTGCAGATGAAGCCACAGTGGCAGGACAGCCAACCACAAGATAGACATGCAGCCAATATGCATCCTTAAAAATATGGCACCATACTTGTGTTAAAGCACAAATTTTAAACTTTTCGGATTCATCAAGGCCATTTCAAAACCAAAGTTGTCAAATTCTGGAGTGTTAAGCACTTTAGACCAGCTGAGATGGGATTTTTCATACCTATGAGGCTGTTTTAAGTCCAAAGGCCACACACTAGGTGTTCATAACAGCATTCGCCCACGGCAAACACTGTATTCACAATGGTTATGAAACATATCCTCTCAATGCGAATCAAGTTTATGCTTCCCCCCCCCCCCCCCCTGCCTGTCCACTCCCCATAATGCTGAGCAAAGCATAGCTCCAGGAAGAATACAGCAGTGTTTCTGAAGCCAATAAACATCATCCTGTTTTGACTTGCAGACGCTCGAATTGCATCTTCTTGAAGCAACGGTTTAACTTTTTTAAAGAGGTTTTTGGCTGAGTGTATTAAATGTACTTTAATATATTATATGTACAATGTTCACTACTGTTCAAAAATTTGGGGCCAGTATATTTTGAAAGAAATTACTTCTTTTTTTTTCAGCAAGGATGCATTAAGTTGATCAAAAATAACAATAAAGATAAAACATATAGGCTACATTGTTACAAAAGATTTCTAATTTAAATAAATGCTGTTTTTTTAACATTCAATTCATTAAATAGTCTTTAAAAAGAAAATGTATCACGGTTTCTACAAAAACATTTAGCACAACTGTTTTCAGCATTGATAATAATAAGAAATGTTTCTTAAGCATCAAATCAGCATATTAGAATGATTTCTGAAGAATCATGTGACACTGAAGACCAGGGGCACGTTCAAAGCTCAAACCGGTGCGCAACGTTTTGCTACGGTTTCCAGTTGAACGTCATGTTTCCTGGAAATGGTCTGCAACGGTGTGCAACGGATTTGAGATGCGTTTTTTTCTCGTTTGGTGGGTGTGTCAAATATATATATATAATCAACATGATAATGTGTTTATTTATATCTTTAGCTTCATTGCAAGGCAAATTTATTTATATACCAAAATTCATATGTGGTAATTAAGTGCTTGACATAAAGTGAGAAAGAATATACAAGCTATTAAAAAAGTAAGAACTAGAAATAAAATTATTTAAATTAGAACTGATTACCAGGAGATAAAAAAACTGAAATAAATGGGATTGGGATGTTGTCTTTTATTCGGGATGGCAAGGGCAGTGATTACATGTATTTTGCAGTATTAAACACGTATTTATATCGATTTTATCAGGCTCCGAAAATTCCTCAAAAAGAACAAAAAGAATGGCCTTCCCGGCTGCCATAGTTACAACTCTTTCATCAACAGAACAGGGTGTTCAACGCTGCACCGTTTCCGTTTAAAAAAACGTTTTGTTGGGGCTTAATGCAGAGACTAGACTACTGATGCTGAAAATTCATCTTTGCCATCACAGGATAAAAATATTTTAATGTGTAATAATATTTAACAATATTACAGTTTTACTGTATTTCAGGTCAAATAAATGCAGCCTTGGCGACTGGCCACAAACATTAAACCGTAGTGTATATAGAATATTTATATAATACCTAATACATTTTTATTAGCAGTTTTGCAAATAGTGCTTGACAGAAAAGCCAAAAGCCACACAAAGAATAATGATATTTACTCCTCGTGAGTCCACTTTAAGTTGGAATTAATCACACATGTCAGAGGTGCAGTACAGTTTTTTTCTCCATTTCTTTTTTTTAGTCTATCTATCTTCCTTTTTATACCCTCCACCAGGTCCCTTCCTGCCTCTTCAAAACACTGGCATGCATGTCAACTTGAGAAATGCCACCTATTCCCTATCTGGCAGGGCCCATGGCTGAGCAGATGGCATGTGGATGTCAAGCACCAATGTATTTATTTCCATGCGCCCCCAATGATGGCAAAAAAAGCAATATCTGAACCCATCCATTCTGCTGGTCGAGAACTGGAAATATGTCTTGAGTTTGTGTGTGTTTATGAAAATATCACCAAGTTGTCAGATTTGAGGGACTACACTCGGCACCCATAGCGACAGCCTTCATCTACTGCTCATCACCTGTGACATCAACTTCTTGCACAGCTAAAGCTAAACTGCATAGCTGAGTCTCATCGAAGATGAGGCCCCACAGATTGTACAGCTGCCCTGGCAGGGGCAACGGGTGAATTAGGGCTCGAGAAAAAGGAAGGAAATGGAGTGTACATGACTGTGACAAGCTGCCGTCTTGCGCTCTTGTGGCTTTAGAACTGAACCAATCTGAACAGGTGTTCGATTTGGAGACCTGTAGACCAGAGGGGACAGTGATACTCTAGAGATCCGAGGGCTGTAACAGGTCTATTTCTGGAGTGCCAGAGATGGAACAAAGAATTCAGGTGGAAGACTGAACTGGAAAGCACACACACTGATTGCCATTTGCTTAGTGTCATGTCATTCCGAGTTATACAGTTATATAACAGGGAGTAGTGATTCACTGAAATTAACAACTGCAAAGTTTCGATTTTGGACTAAATAGATTGACCGAAATCATTTCCTGAAACTGAAAGGTGTCACTAAAACAGCTTGCAAATGTAACATTTTCCTGAGGAAAGCCATTCAATGTCCATAAACTTACTAGTTGGGTTGAAAATTATATCTAGAGAGAAGCATTTTGCTAAATATATGCACTGTTACATATTCTTTATATTTTTACTTAACGTGTTCTTCAAGTGTTAGAATAAATCTGTCACGAAAACAAGTTTTTATTATAGCCACTGTTTAAATGTTTATATTTCAATGAATATAAACATAATTCTGTTATTAAAACTGCCTTATGTTTTTATTTGAGTATTAGTTATTAAATACATTTGATTTATTAATTGATTATTAAAGGTAGGGATGCATGATATATCGGCCACCATATCGGTATCGGGCAATATATGTTAATTTTTTTTATGTTAACGTTATCGTAAGACAATTTTGCCAATATATTACAGATGATAAATAATGGATTATTTCTTTCAGCCGAGACACTTCAGATGCAAACGGTTTCGCCATGACGGTTTTGAATTGTTTGAAATATGATTGGAATCACTTAAAAACATTTTTATACAGTTTGCAACATGTGCATGCATAAAAGGATACATCAAATTATAATGAGAACCATTATAATTGTGTGCTTGGGACATGGCTTTTAATGGTGAGACTTCTTTTGTAATCAGGCTCTCAAAAATTATATAAAAATTTGGATTTAGACTTATCGGCCAATATATTGGTTATCAATTTTCAAATATATAGAGTTGTATCGGCCAACATTTTCATATCGATGCATCCTTAATTAAAGGGTTAGTTCACCCATAAATGAAAATTATGAATATTATTGTTACTCACCCTCATGTTGTTCCAAACCCTTAAGACTTTCGTTCATCTTCGGAACACAAATGAAGACATTTTTGATGAAATCTGAGATTTCTGTCCCTCCATTGACCATTCACGCAATTACCACTTTGACGCTTCAATAGGTTCATAAAGACATTGTAAAACTAATCCATAATAATTGAGCAGTCTAGTACCAATTTTCTGAAGAGACTTGATCATTTTAGGTTGAACAGATTGAATTTAGGCTTTTATTCACAAATAAATATTGATTAGCAAACATAGAAGCTCAACTGTACTTGCTTTGATGTGCGAGCACAAACCTCTGGTTCTTGTAGAAGCTCAAACGTGCTGCATAACACACAAGAATGAACCTCATTGGTTCTTGCATGTAAAGCAAACTTGATCTTCCGTTTACCACAACTGATGTGTGAGTTGATGAATGTTTATATGTGAATAAAAGCTTAAATTAAATCTGTTCATCATGTAAAGCGATTATGTCTCTTCAGAACATTTGGACTAAACCACTCGAGGGGTTAGTTTAATGATCTCTTTATGAACTTTTTGACAGTATGATCTGACAATAGAGGGGCAGAAATCTCTCAGATTCTATTAAAATATCTTCATTTGTGTTTTGAAGATCAACTAAAGTTTTACGTGTTTGGAATGACATGAGAGTGAGTAAGTTATGACTTTTCATTTTTGGGCGAAGTAAGCTATTTTTTTTGGTGTCCAGCACAATGGAAACTTTAATTTCGGGTTGCATTAAAAATTTGTTTCAGTGCATCACTAACAGGGAGTAAATGGTGACAGGTTTCTCTTTTTTCCCCCAGTGAACTATTCCTTGCAGCACGTGCACACGATCAAAAATGCATCCTCATCCACCTTCCGCCCACTTTCAACTTCTTGTCTGGTTCTCTATCTGTCACTGTCTCTCAAGTTTCCTTTCGTCTTTTACTCTCTTGGTTTCCTCTCCTCCTTTCAAACACAAGAAAAACACTCCTGCAAAAACCTCTGGCAACTCCTGGCTGTTCATCGATTCTGGCTTGTGTGGCTGTGAAAATAGATTTGCGATGGCCTGATCTCTGTTCACATGTTTGCAAGTTTGGACTCACAGGATGGGAACGTCATGAGCTAGTACCCTTCAACATTTCAGATGATTTTTGAACTCTAGGGTTAATAAAAGTCTAACTGAAGTCAACTCCATCCACTATCCGAGACAACAAGGCTTTCACACAGAACTATTGCTATCTTGAACCCTTTGTCTAATAAGACAGGAGTCCATTTGCAACACCCAACTTCTTTCCAAACTAATCCAATAAGAGGGAAGGGCAACCAGTATCAGCAAACCACCAATGTTCCTTAGGTTTTGAGGTCCACTTCACAGCTAATGATGGACCTTACAATCTAGTCACCAACTATCAAGAATGAAGGCCAAAGCTTCTACTGGACTTCAAAAGGTCTCAAGGTCTTCTGTCGTCCTTCTCACTACGACAACACTTATGATCACTCGTTCAACTACTCTACACTTCTACAAAAGCAGAGAACAACCATAACTACATATTATCCCTCAGCAGTTCCCTGAAACTAGTTACTTTCTCTGTCTGCTGTGGAGAACCAGAAGGGACAGATGAGGAGAAAGCAAACTCAAAGCCGGGGTAGAAGGAAAAAAAGAGACCACTTGAATCCAACTCAATCAATATGTCCTGAGAGACCATTATGGGATTGTTCTTTGTCAGTCCTGCAGAGGCCACAGAGTCAGTCACAAACCAAGTCAGAGTTATTCCCAGAATCCTCTTCAGCTGTGTGTTTTTTTTTTTAACAGCTATTCTGCCACTGAGAGTTTTGACCTTCGGTGTGTATGCGTGTGTCTGACTTTCTCATCTTTCTGTTTCCCACTGGATCCAAGCATTTGCTCTATTGATCTGTTCTCCAGACATTTATTTATTCCTCTGAAAGTTGTTGTGTTGTTTAGCTGTGCAGTCAAATGGATGTGGTTAATGGAGCTCCTGATGTAGCGCAAGTACTCCAATAGTGGGAAGAGAAGAGGGGAGATGAGTTGGTGATGGTGGGAGTTCAAGAATGGGGACTGAGGCCATCTGAACACCTTTTTTTCACCCCATGAACAAAAGCCATTGACGCAAACCACTGACTCCAATTAAATTGCTATTAAATCGAAACTCAATGTGTTCCACTTTCAATTTGTCTGTGAAGGACTTTTTTGCGCTTCCACTTTAACTTGCCAACTGAAGTGACCGTCTCTTCTTCCACTCCACAAAGAAATTGACTGACAGCTCTCGGCTTGGCAGAAGTAGTGGGGTTAAATTGTTTTTCTTTCTTTGCTAAACAAATGGATCAATTACATCAGCAACTACCCAGGTTGCCGGGTCTGGGAGGGTTCGGTTGGTTGAACAGATTCTGAGTTGAGCCCACAATGCCCTGGGAAATTAGTATTTGGAGCACCAGTCTGGGTATTCCTGAATTGGCAGGCTCATTCTAGAAGGCTGGCAGAAGCTTTAGGACAAGAGCATAATGCTCCATCATAGTTTGCGTCATGGCGTCACGATCACAATATAATCTGGCAACTATACCGCAGCTGGGGAATGTCAAGGCTGCTTATTTGATGAAATGAGATGAGCTACTCGGATAAGATGAGCTGAGTCATTTGATTGCTTTCAATTCACTATTTTGAGATTCGAGTTTTTGACTAGATAGACTTCTTGTAAATAAACTGCATCTACAAGTCATAAATTTAACATGCTTAAGAATGATCCTCTGGATCTCCCTGTTCTTTTTTTAATTGAAACTCAAAGTAGTATGGTGGTTGCAGGTGATAGACCTGCTGTGAATTGTAATCTAAGTCATTTGTCCTCTTTGCATATTATTATTCATTTGGTGCTGGCTTGTTCTGTAGCTTGAAGTGTGTCCGTTTCATGTTCAAAGACGATGCAGTATCAAAGGTGAACTGCTGAGCTGCTTCAGTTAGTGCAGGGATGTTAAAATGCAATGCTCAGTTTTGAAAATTCTCTCAAATGCATATTTCTTGAACATTGTCAGTAGGTTGTAGGTTGATCTTGGATGTGAATATTTTATTTTATTTTTAAAATCTTCTCAATAAAAATTCTCAAACATGCATTTTAGTCTAGGACTAGTTTAAGCCTTGTCTGTGAAACCGGGGGAAAATCTTCTGCTGGTGAAATGACCTGCCAAGCTCCAGCCATTTTCAAGAAACGGCTAAAGACCCTGCTGAAAAAATATGCTAAAACCAGCCTAGGCTGGTCTTAGTTAGTTTAAGCTGGAAGTAGCTGGTTTAAACAGGCCAAGTTGGTGTTCAGCTGGTTTTAGCTGGTCTCCCTTGACCAGCTAAATCCAGTCTGGTCAGCTAAAAAAGTGTCCAAAACCCCTCTAAAACGAGCCTGGGAGACCAACTAAGCTTAGGCTGGTTTTAGCTGTTTCGACACATTTTTTGTCAACACTTGACATTAAAACTATCCCTTACTATTCTATTGTAAAGACCTTGCTAGCTACATGTACTGTGCTAGACTAACTGGGACTTACATATTGTAAATTGTAAATGTAAACAACTTTTTTTGTACTCCAAAGAATAATTCAGTAATACATTGGATAAATGCTAACTGCTAAATGCTAACGGTCTAGTTAATAATAATGAATACACACATACATCTTTCTTAGGGCTTCCCTCGGAGGAAAATTATCACAACATTATAGCCATAATATCACATCCACTTTTAAATGCACCAGTTGTCAGGGTAGTACATCAATCACTATAATAGACTTTTTGTCAATGATTTAACCATTAAACTTGTCCTTTACATTCTGTTTAGGTAGTATAGCATGATAATTCAAATTCGTATGAACACATTATTTTGAAAAATCTGAACTAGAAAGGTCAGTTATCTTTAGATCACGCTAATTGGACATATTTGAATTTCCTTGTGTGCGATTTAAAGTACTAAATCCTCTGTTACTTAATCACACCTAATTTCTAGCAGGCAAGGATGATGAATTGAATGACCTCCCTTCTTCTGGCTCTAATCAACTCTCGATTAATCCATTTCTAATCAATGCTGATGGATGAACTGTCTTGATGTATCTTTTAGCAGGCGGAGGGGGCTCCCCCGTGTGTCTAGTGGATGATGCTTTAGAATGACAAGCGAGTGATGCCAGACAGAGGTCATTAATGTGTATTTCACTTCAAAAGTAGAGATGTGGCAACAAGATGGAGCTCTTCGGTTTAATGCAAGTTCGGATCAGAGTGCAGTTTGATCCAGGCTTTAGGAGATGGGCCAGTGTGGGTTGGTGGAGTTGTTTGAGCTTCTCTGGAGAGATTTACTCTGTATAATGTAACATCTCTGTACTGCAGTGTTCAGAATAGCTATGGATTGAAAAGACATGTTAATATTAGGGATGTCAATTTACACATTCCCATGATCAATCATCGTTTAAAATAATCAATTCATTGATTAATCATTAGCCTTAATATTGCAATGGCATTGCTGACAGCATGACTAAAAACGTCATGTTCCTCACCAAAAAAATGAGAAGGGTTTTCAGTCTAAATAAAGGGCTAGTAGGGTGGTAAAATGAGTCGATGTGATTGATAATTTAATTAAATTACTTATTTAATAGCCAAATATAATGACTAATATATGTCAATGCCGCCTCAGATGCGTGCTAGTCAGAATGTGTAACTCCTGTTGTGGACGCGATCTTCCCGCAACAACGCGCTGAAACACCGCAACTAAACCCAATGAATTCACGATGCATTACAATAGTGTTTTCATTATAATATTATGTAATATGACAGTCCCAGTCATAGTTATTATTAGTCATGCATTGCTGTTTGAGCTGCGTGTGCTGAATGAACACTGGTAAACTGAAGCCCTTTGCTAGCGGGTTATTTAACTCAACGAAACGCATCCTATATGAGATTAATCAGATATATACAAAATAAACATAATATTACAAATTACATCTGCACAAAACTGACGCAAATGCACAGGTGAATAGTCTGAAACTCCTGTTGTGGATGCGCTCTTTCAGTAACATCCCGCTGAAACAAAGCAACTACCCAATGAATTCAGTGTTTTATTACAATATTGTTCTCTTTATAATGTTATGTAATATGACAGTCCTAATTATAGTTATTATTAGTTGTGCATTGCTGTTTGAGCTGCATGCGCTGAAGATGATCACAGCCACGCTTCATGCCACATTAATTCTTAACAAAATCCTATATTAGATCAATCATTATCCTGCTGAAAGAGGCCACAGCCACCAGGGAATACCATTTCCATGAGAGGGTGTACATGGTCTGCAACAATGCTTAGGTAGATGGTGTGTCAAAGTAATATTCCACATGGATGGCAGGACTCAAGGTTTCCCAGCAGAACATTACCCAAAGCATCACACTGCCTCCGCTTGCTTGCCTTCTTCCCATGTGTTCCCCTACACACAACTGAGTTGTGGGTTCCGTTGCGTCGCATCACTGGCGTTGCTCGCGGCAGAAGTTGAAAAGTTTTCAACTTTTCAAGCGCCAACGCAGGTGTCAGCCAATCAGATCACCTATGTAAATACCCTAGTGCAGACACTAGCCAATTGACCTATCTGTAAGCCCCTCCCCTCGAACGCAGATGAGCCAATAGCAGTTGAGTATCTGTTGCGCTGGGACCGTAACTCGGACATCTTTAGGTGTCAGTGCCATAGAGAAACATTGGAAAATCCGAAGCTCTCATCGGTTTGATGGTGTTTATGCTACAAAAATGCTAAAATGTCGTGCCTGAGGTACTGTAGCACTGATTCCAGGGATCCTGAGAGGATTTTCTGTTTGTCATACTCTCGTTAAGTTACGATTAAAGTCCCTGCTAACATACAAACCGAAATAACTAACTGTTCTCACGTCATGTAACACTGTGGGCCCTATCTTGCACCCAGCGCAATTGACTTTGTACACCGACGCATGTGTCATTCCTATTTTGCACCCGCGCAAAGCGCGCTTTTCCCTCCACAGAAGCACGTCGCTAAACTAGTGAATGAACTTGCGCTACCTGGGCAGTTCAGCGCAAAAAAGGAGGCGTGTTCCGGCGCAAACAATCCCTGGTGCTATTTTGCTGTTCCATTAAACAATTGCGCCACTGACCAGAAAAAACCTAGTCTAAAGTCAGTGGCGCGTTGCGCGTTGTTCATTATGCTATTTTAAGGGCGCATTCTTGACCATAATGTATAGCGTGCACAACGCGCATACACTTTGCTCATGTAATCTACACAGATGCAACAGTTATTTTTGCAAATCATAAATTGTTACACTAAAAAAAATATTAACACATGAGATGACGGAAATCATTGTGGTGTGCCACGAAGATGTGAAAAAAATAGGCATAAATCTAGCTTACAAATGATTCAGGCTAATTGTAATAATTAAGGATAAGACCTGTTTGCCCAATAGTGGCAAGACATATATGTATATAAGGACATCTGACAAATTGGTTTGTCCGTCAAGAACCAGGAAAAAAAATAGACTGAAAAACTGAAAAAACTGAAAGACTGAAAAAAAAAGACTGTGAAATCACCTTTACCATAATGTACAACATTACAACTTCACTTCTCTGTCTTTCACTGCTCTTACAAGCACATCAGTCTCCTCGGCTGTGAACCGCTCCTGGCGTGCGCCTGGTAAATACGCCATAATAATAGCAATCCATAATGGAACTTGCGCACCTGCTTTTAAAGGGAATGTTGGATGACGCTCGGATTGGTTTATTCACGTTACGCCCAAACCACACCTATGAATAATGAAGCTACTTCAGACCAACCCATTTTAGATTTGCGCCGGGCGCAAGAGCCATTTATCCCACCGGGAAAATAGCAACAGCGCCGAGACCCGCCCACAAAGTTACTTGCGCTTCGCGTTTTGACACTTGCGTTTCAGATCGTTAAAATAGGGCCCTGTATGTCAAAAACACGAAGGTCTACATTTCAGTGCCCCATATTAAACTGGTTATATGTAAATTAATTTAATTTTAGATATGTTCAAGGTCTACATTATCTGTCCAACTAAGGAGGACTCCTATTTTGATGGGTATTATAGTTTACGGGTAGTGAAAGGGAGAGCTCGCACACAGTTTATGGGAGTTGTTTTGCAGACACAAAGTTTACCAGTTATTAACTGCACCCCCGAAAAGTCATGAGCTCTGTGTATATGTTTGTTTACTGTTAGTTGTATGAGTGTTTTTGTTCAATTTGCTGTGTATGTTAATGGTAATGCAACGGAGAGAGATAGTTTGTGAATGAGACGTTAATGCACACTTCTTATGCTTTGTTTGTTCAGCTCTAACGATGATTTTTTGGAGTGAAAAAGAACATAATAAACTTGATAAACCATCAGTAAAGTTTGGCCATCATTCGGACAGGGTATACGCTACATTCTGTGTCCAAAAACGTCTTGGGAAAAGGTTTTCACACTGACAGCTGTCATTGTAAGATATAGCAACTCCGTTTGTTTGTCCGAGTTAGCAACAGTAACTAAGGGGGGCGGGGCTTACCGATAGGTCAATTGCATTCATGCAACACCGAAAAAGTAGTATGATTGGCTGTTGTCACTATAACGGTCGTGTCAGCACCAAGCTTCAGACACGCCCTCCATCAAGCGTTGACGCAGATGCCCCGTGTAAATGCAGCGTTGCACATCAAGTTTAAGAACAAAATGTTCACTTGCTGCCTAATATATCCCACTCACTAACAGGTGCCGTGATGAAGAGATAATCAGTGTTATTCACTTCATCTGTCATAATGTAATGTCTGATTGGTGTATATAGGCCTGCACAAAATAAACACACACACATTATATGCACACACATTCTTATAGTCATGAAGGTGTAACTGTAGCCTTTTAAAATGGTCCCAAACCTACCTCCGGCATGCTTGCTTAATTTCCTTTTGTCTGCTTTTACGTGTTTGTTACGTGTTTAGCAGTTGAGCAGCACGCACGCACATTACCTAATCGACTATCGATACATTTTATCGATTAAATTATCAACAATTAATCGATCGTCGATTAATTGTTAGCATCCCTAGTTAATATACAGTCAAGTTGCCCCCAAAATAAAAAATTTCATAATTTACTTAACCTCACATTGTTCCAAACCTGTTATGACCTGTTATGATATGTTTTTGGTGAACAATGAAAGTGTTATTTTGGACCCCATTGACTTTCAGTGTATTTGGCTTTCAGCTGAATTTACTGGGCATTACAAAATGCAGTGGATTTTGAGTGTCATGTTGCACATGCAACTCAAACGTTGACTTTTAATCACTGTTACTGCACAAATGTCAAACTTAGGTTTTTACACTTTTTTTTTTTAATTCACCCACCAGTCACTGTAACAGTATTCTGCAATAAAAAAGCCTTGCAAACTTCTTGTACAAGTATAACGGTAAGCACATGATGAGAGCCCTTAAAACAAGTGTGACTGTGTTGATGAGCGGAGTGCTTTTGCTGCATGTTCAGGAGGTGCAGAACAGAAATATACAGTAGCAAAAAAGATAGATTGAAAGAGAGAGAGATGTCTGATGAGGCCCTCTGTTGTTTGTTTCCCATAATGCACAGCGCAAACTCTCCTGGAATACCTAATCAGCTAACACACTTCAGCTACGAATGTGGCGAGTTATGAACTAATGAGCTCACCTTCACACATCTGACCTCACACTGGAACTGATGCGAGACTATTTTTTTCTTCTCATTCTCTGTTGTGAGGAACAGACCAGCTTCATTTGGAGTTTGGGTTGTTCTCTTGCGGCATTTGAGGTGTAATATGTCATGGCAAAAATCTGGAACAGACAAAGAACATGGAAAAACATTTTTGTAGAATGTCTTAAAGTACACATAATGGATTTTTCTTGTTCTCTTGAAATAGGAGTCGATGTACCATGTAGGCATAGTCCTGTTCACAGAGCAAAGCTTCCTTTCACAATCCACCCAGACAATATATTGACACTAAACTGCTATGAGTCATTCAAAGATGTGAATCACTACCATATACACGTTAACATATGACAGCCCTCATTTGTGTATTAGCAGCTTTGCACGTCCTGATGAATGACACTATAAATTATACTAGTAATTTTAACATGCAAAGATGTTTGTCAGAAGTAACATGTTGTCAAAAGTAATGACTTCGTTACCAAGTCGGTACTGAAATTTAAAAAATAGGGATGGGCATTTTTGTCAATTTCTCATTTGGATCATCGATAGGTCTCAAAAACGAGTACTCGGGGGCGGGGCATGTGCAGGGGGCGGGGCATGTCCGTAATTGAGATAATGAAAATACTGTTATGAAAATGGTTGTTGACAAATACAAACGTGACATGAAAACGGGTATATGAAAACATGAACATATAAAGCAAAAAATAACTGCTAGATTATGATGCATAAATGTCTTTGAAAAAGGAACATCTTTATAAAATGACCGTCTCAAATAACCAAGTCAACAATATCGAGCATTGCCTTTGAGCTGAAACTGTGAAATAACACCACCCTGCAGAGCTTGCTAGCTGGTTAATAAACTCAACCAAACGCACCCTATATCAATATTAATATGAAGATTACTATGAACCTATTACGACATAAATCAACACAAAAGGACGTGAATGCGCACGTGAACTTCAGCGTGCTAGATTTTACAGGCTATGGTTTGAAACGGAACATTTTGAATGCGCTCGAACCCTTAACAACGCTGATACACGGACAACGAAAGCACACAGAAGCAACATTTTATTAAAATCGTGTTCTCATTATAATGCTTTGACAGATTGACTCTGCACATCATGCACTTAAAGGGTTAGTTCACCCAAAAATGAAAATTCTGTCATTAATTACTCACCCTCATGTCGTTCGACACCCGTAAGACCTCCGTTCATATTTGGAACACAAATGAAGATATTTTTGTTGAAATCTGATGGCTGAGAAAGGCTTCAGATAGGCCTCCATTGGCATTCAGTACATTTACACTCCCAAGACCCATAAAAGGCACTTAAAACGTTGTTACAAAGTCCATCTCACCACAGTGACTCTACAATAATTTTACGATGCGATGACAATAGTTTTTGTGTGCAAAAAAAAATCTAAATAACACCTTTATCCAACTTAATCATTCGTTCAGTTGATTTTTGATTTAATATTGAAAGTTAAAAAATGAGAAAATAGCTTGTTTTTCGTTTTTTCGTTTTTTTCAGAAAAACGAGATTTCGACTTGATTTTTCGTTTTTCGTTCAGAGGTAGAAAAATGAATAAACAGTTTGAATATTCGATTTCTACACGTGGGCGGGAATTATACGCCCCTTTCTGCTGATTGGTCAGCCGAAGATCAAACTATTCCGTCATCGGTTCTTCCTCAGTTCCGCACAGCAGAATAAAAGCCATGCGCTTCTGCAGCTGTACGGATTCTTAACGCGTTTATTGCAGCTACATTTCATATTTTTCTCATCAAACAACCAGACTAACGAATGGATCGACACAACCCGTCCCGGGGCAGAGCCTTGACAGGGCTTTCTTCTGTGTAGACCAGCGGTTTTAGTCCAGGAAAGTGCAAGGGGTCCGCGAAATAATTTGCTATATCATACCATATTTCCCGTACTGTAAAGCCACATTTTTTATCATGAAACATGCCGTGATTTATTCCAAAGTGACTTATATAATGCATTTAACGTCAAATAATCAAAATGTTGACTTTTTAAAGTAGGCGGTCCAGTATTCGCTGTAGCCTATTTTAGTTCATATTTCTGTTGTGCGTCAGATGTTAAGACCGAGACGCGCTAAAGCAGCGCATCCTGTTTTCTTTGGCATGACATTTTGTAGTAATTTTAAATGTACACAAATAAAATAAATATTTTACTGTTTCGAATGAGGAAAACATTAAGTGATTTGTCTGTTGTACAATATTAAGGCTGTGCAAGTCAGTACTTGCTTTTCCAAACTCATATCTCTGCATGTGAAGATGCCGATTTAGCCGTATGGGACTGGACTGGACTGAAATACGAAGCCTTCTTTACGTAAATAGTATAATAGCATCCAAATGTTACATTGCAAATATGGAAACTTTGGACCGAATGAAAGATGCACGAGCGACGAGCCCAACGTCGATATGTTTCAATTCAAATAAATTAATTTTGGTGTTTAAACTAAATGTTGTTTGTAATAAATGGCATAATATATAGACTATTTTATATAGGCTAGGCTTCTATGTATATTTTTATTATATGGCTATTTATATTTTTCATTCTTGCTGTTTTCTGAATACCATTAATTTAATGATTTGTCATACAGTGATGGGAAGTAAAATAGCCTACACATACATAGCGTACGTGTTAATAGTGTTTATAATGTTAATGTTGTATTTTATTTACCGTTTTTTTTCTGAATGTAGCCTATGCTATCCTATGTTTCTCTCACAACGTGACCCGGCGTGTGAATTACACTCGGTGCGACTTTTCTGGCAAAAACGATCAATTATAAAAATTTGCTTTATTATTACAAAATGCATACGATGCGTTATAGGCTGTGTTAATTATCCCCACCCACATTAACTTTGGGCTTAATCACTGTAATGTCCTGTTCGCATTTGCTCTTCTTATTTAGGCCTATTTATTCTTTAAAGCGGATGCAAATATAGCCTATCGTAACATAATCCATATCCTATGCAACTCGTGCTATATATTGCAAGCGCTCTGAAGGTATACTGGTTTGAGAAATGGGAAGTTATTACAGGCTTTAATGAAAATCTTTTGGGATCAATTTTAATAAAACATAAATCATAAAAAAGAAAAGTATGTATTTGAACATCTCTGTTCTCCAGTTTTTCTAATTCCAGCACATTATTATTTTCTTTTTGCATTAGTGATTAGCATTAGCATTAGCGAGCCATTCGTTAGTCTGGTTGTTTGATGAGAAAAATATGAAATGTAGCTGCAATAAACGCGTTAAGAATCCGTACAGCTGCAGAAGCGCATGGCTTTTATTCTGCTGTGCGGAACTGAGGAAGAACCGATGACGGAATAGTTTGATCTTCGGCTGACCAATCAGCAGAAAGGGGCGTATAATTCCCGCCCACGTGTAGAAATCGAATATTCAAACTGTTTATTCAATTTTCTACCTCTGAACGAAAAACGAAAAATCAAGTCGAAATCTCGTTTTTCTGAAAAAAACGAAAAACGAGCTATTTTCTCATTTTTCAACTTTCAATATTAAATCAAAAATCGACTGAACGAATGATACACGGATTCAACTTGTTATTGTCTTCCGTGTGTGCCTCCACGACGCATGCGCGAGAATATGACGCAGATCCGGCGTTCGGACACATGACCCAGAAGCGATTTGTTTACAAGCAGAGGAAGACGCGCGTATCTAAGCTGTTGGATTCTACATTGATTGTGCTTTAGGTCTCGGCGTAGTTCTCAAAATGGGGTTAAAGTGTGCATTTCATGGATTCCCAAACCCCGGCGTTACATCATATTCTCGCGCATGCGTCGTGGAGGCACACACGGAAGACAATAACAAGTTGGATAAAGGTGTTATTTTGATTTTTTTTTGCGCACAAAAACTATTGTCATCGCATCGTAAAATTATTGTAGAGCCACTGTGGTGAGATGGACTTTGTAACGACGTTTTAAGTGCCTTTTATGGGTCTTGGGAGTGTAAATGTACTGAATGCCAATGGAGGCCTATCTGAAGCCTTTCTCAGCCATCAGCTTTCAACTAAAATATCTTAATTTGTGTTCTGAATATGAACGGAGATCTTATGGGTGTCGAACAACATGAGGGTGAGTAATTAATGACAGAATTTTCATTTTTGGATGAACTAACCCTTTAATTTTATTATTCATGATCGAAATATACAGACATCACTGCGCGCTTTCGAACTCATAACGAAAAACAACTTTAAATAAACTAGGTCTACTGTTAAAAAATATGAGAACAGTATAGCACTGCTGCATTACTAATATCAATGATTCTGAGAAATAAATAGCCTATATCTAAAAAGAATATGACAGTCTCTAAACCATGATGTCGAGCATTAATGCATTTGAGCTGAAACTGAGGAGAATGAACAGCCGGTATAACGGCAGCGCTTTTCTAGCTTATTAAGCTCAACCAAACGCATCTTATATTAGATTAATCAGATATAGAAAACATAAAAGTAATCTTACAACGTGCATCTGCAGAAAAGGACGCGAATGCACACATGAACTTCACGCGCTAGTCTGAGTGTTCTCGCTAGTTTCTCTGTGGATTTCCTTTAACAGCTGATACACGGGGAAGCACAGAGCATTCTATTACCATCGTGTTCTCATTATAATGCTATGTAGGCTATGCCAGATTGGCGCATATTTCACTAACCATTCAATGATCACATGTGATTCCAGACATCACTGCAGTGCACGCCTCAGTTTCACTTTATTTCGCCGCGGTCTGGAAGCGTGCTGTATAACGCTAACCAATCAGACCTCCGGTACCGCGCAAAATGACGCAATAACCAATAAAAAAAGAGACAAATACATTTTTTTAAAGTCAGGGCGATCATCGTTCTCATGATCGATGATCGCTGTCAGGTTCGAGTACTCGATTACTCGACCACTGTTGCCCATCCCTATTAAAAAATGTGACGATACCAGCATTTCCCACTAGCATTTTGAGCGCTGTTGAACGGATTCTTAAATGCTTCTGATTGGCCATTGTGTTCCCACGTTCATAAGTCTGTGATTGGCTACAATGATCAATGCTCTTCATCGTGTGCTAACACAGAAACACACAGGAGCTTTTGGAGGCAGGTGTCTTCCGACGAATCCCTAATAGATCCGCTGATTAAATGTTCCTGTGTTTATCGGTGTAAGCGCTTTGTGAAGAGCAGCAACAATGTCTATTTACAACATGTTTTTGAAGCGTTGATCATTGTAGCCAATCACAGACATATACACTCACCTAAAGGATTATTAGGAACACCTGTTCAATTTCTCATTAATGCAATTATCTAATCAACCAATCACATGGCAGTTGCTTCAATGCATTTAGGGGTGTGGTCCTGGTCAAGACAATCTCCTGAACTCCAAACTGAATGTCAGAATGGGAAAGAAAGGTGATTTTAAGCAAATTTGAGCGTGGCATGGTTGTTGGTGCCAGACGGGCCGGTCTGAGTATTTCACAATCTGCTCAGTTACTGGGATTTTCACGCACAACCATTTCTAGGGTTTACAAAGAATGGTGTGAAAAGGGAAAAACATCCAGTATGCGGCAGTCCTGTGGGCAAAAATGCCTTGTTGATGCTAGAGGTCAGATGAGAATGGGCCGACTGATTCAAGCTGATAGAAGAGCAACTTTGACTGAAATAACCACTCGTTACAACCGAGGTATGCAGCAAAGCATTTGTGAGGCCACAACACGCACAACCTTGAGGCGGATCGGCTACAACAGCAGAAGACCCCACCGGGTACCACTCATCTCCACTACAAATAGGAAAAAGAGGCTACAATTTGCACGAGCTCACCAAAATTGGACAGTTGAAGACTGGAAAAATGTTGCCTGGTCTGATGAGTCTCGATTTCTGTTGAGACATTCAGATGGTAGAGTCAGAATTTGGTGTAAACAGAATGAGAACATGGATCCATCATGCCTTGTTACCCCTGTGCAGGCTGGTGGTGGTGGTGTAATGGTGTGGGGGATGTTTTCTTGGCACACTTTAGACCCCTTAGTGCCAATTGGGCATCGTTTAAATGCCACGGCCTACCTGAGCATTGTTTCTGACCATGTCCATCCCTTTATGACCACCATGTACCCATCCTCTGATGGCTACTTCCAGCAGGATAATGCACCATGCCACAAAGCTCGAATCATTTCAAATTGGTTTCTTGAACATGACAATGAGTTCACTGTACTAAAATGGCCCCCACAGTCACCAGATCTCAACCCAATAGAGCATCTTTGGGATGTGGTGGAATGAGAGCTTCGTGCCCTGGATGTGCATCCCACAAATCTCCATCAACTGCAAGATGCTATCCTATCAATATGGGCCAACATTTCTAAAGAATGCTTTCAGCACCTTGTTGAATCAATGCCACGTAGAATTAAGGCAGTTCTGAAGGCGAAAGGGGGTCAAACACAGTATTAGTATGGTGTTCTTAATAATCCTTTAGGTGAGTGTATTTGCATGAGCTCACGTGAACACAACGGCCAATCAGATGTGTTTATGAATCCCTTCAACAGTGCTCAAAATGCTAGAGGGAAATGCTGGTATCGTCACATTTTTAAACTTTCAGTACCGACTTGACGAAACTTTAGATAGTCAAAAATGTTGGCAACACTAGTGTAAAAGTACAGTAGCAAAAATGGCTTGTTTAATTCAAAAAGGGGACACAAATGGGAAAATGGTTCTGAATGTTTTTGGTGTACAATTGTTTGACTATCTAAAGTAGAAAAATTAATTGAATGGTTAAATGTCAAGTGTTTAAAATCAGACCTACAGTGTTGGCCACCCATTATTTTTCTTGCAGAAGAAGTGAACAGGATGGTTATATGAAGAGCCAGAGTTATATTGGAGCCAGCAGCCATATCACCCTGTAGCCCAAGACTGGTTTCCCACCGAAGCTAAGCATGGTTGAGTCTGGTCAGTACTTGGATGGGAGACGACCTTGGAAAACTAGGTAGCTGCTGGAAGAGCTGTTAGTGAGGCCAGCAGGGGGTGCTCGCCCTGTGGTCTGTGTGGGTCCTAAAGCCCCAGTATAGTGATGGGAACTGCTGTAACAAGCACCATCCTTCGGATGAGACATTAAACCGAGGTCCTGACTCTCTGTGGTCATTAAAAATCCCAGGATGTCCTTCGGAAAAAGAGTAGGGGTGTAACCCTGGCATCCTGGCCAAATTTGCCCATTGGCCTCTGTCCATCATGGCCTCTTAATCATCCCCATATACTGATAGGCTCCTCTCCACCAATAAGCTGGGGTGTGGTGGGCGTTCTGGCGCAATATGGCTGCCGTTGCATCATCTAGGACGGATGCTGCACTTTGGTGGTGGTTGAGGAGATTCCCCCCTTCCTTTGAGTACCCAGAAAAGCACTATATAAATGTAACAAATTATTATGAAGTGTACAAGCAAATACATTTAAGCTTTATAATAAAGACAGCAAAGTATTAATGGCCCATCAAATCAGGATGTAGGACAGTTTAGCAGTGATATTCGCTTGATCTTGAGTAGAAACAACATCCCTTTTAAGGCAATTCTGTCAGCATTCTGTCTAACTTCTTGGTAAGAAAATGTCTTTTACAATTCAGATTATTTATTTTTTTCAGATTGTGAAAAATTTTTCTATGCACCTGTGATTGATCTAAGACTGATGCTGTGCAGATTCATTTATGGACTATTCTACAGCCACAAACTAAGATTCAGTACATTCTTCGTCTTTTTTTCTTCCACCTCTTCTTCTAATCCTGATACAGAGGCTGCATGAGGTGGTTGGCGAGTGACAGATATTGATTGTTCACTGTCAGGACTTATTTAGGGCCGGCGCTGCCACACACAACGGATTTTAAAGGAAGAGTTCAAGCTAAAATTAAAAAGATGTCGTCATTTACTCACTCTCATGTTATTCCAAACTCTTATCCTTTTCTTTCTTTTCTCCTTGAAACAAATTACCATGGAAGTATTCATGTGCTGTCTTCTGATAGCTTTGTGTGAGGAACAGAATGAAATTTAAGTCATTTATGCTGTTAAACACTTTCTGGTTTTAAATCACAGGGCTTTATGTGAATTGCATTGGTTCTTCCTATATAAATGCATTGCGAGGATTGTATGATAAATAAAAGAAGAACCGATCCAGACAAAAGGTTATTAATGATATAAAACCTCAGAACTAAGAGCTTGTCTCATCAATCAGGCATGAAAGCAATTAAGTACACTAAGATACCGCTAGTAACAGGGCCTCTTCTAAGTGAAATGACCCAACCGTATACGATATGCATTACAGTCAAGAGTCGGATGTTATTTACACATCCGTTTAAGAGATATAAATCTATTAAATATCGCTGCAAGTGCGCATTTACAGAATCATTGTGCGTTATTACTATGCTAATGGAAAAAACATATTCATGTATGCTGGAGCAGCATACATTTTTGAAATAATGTAAAAGTATTTACTGTCACCATTGATCAATTTTATGCTTCCCTGCTGAACAAATCTTATTGAGCCTAAACTTTTGAACTGTAGGTTACACCTATCAGGCATAGCATTATGATCACCTTCTTAATATTGCGTTGGTCCCCCTTTTGGTACCAAAACAGCCCTGACCCGTCGAGGCATGAACTCCACTAGACCCCTGAAGGTGAGCTGTGGTATCGGCACCAAGATGTTAGCAGCAGATCATTTAAGTCCTGTAAGTTGCAAGGTAGGACCTCCATGGATCAGACTTGTTCGTTCAGTACATACCACAGATGCTCGATTGGATTGAGATCTGAGGAATTTGGAGGCTAAGTCAACACCTCAAACTCATTGTTGTTCTCCTCAAACCATTCCTGAACCATTTTTGCTTTGTGGCAGGGCGCATTATCCTGCTGAAAGAGACCACAGCCACCAGGGAATACCGTTTCCATGAAAGGGTGTACATGGTCTGCAACAATGCTTAGGTAGATGGGACATATCAAAGTAGCAGAACCCAAGGTTCAGAACATTGCCCAAAGCATCACACTGCCATGCACCCGGCCATTCACGTGACGTAAAAGAAAACGTGTTTCATCAGACCAGGGCACCTTCTTCCATTGCTCCGTGGTCCAGTTCTGATGCTCACATGCCCACTGTTGGCACTTTCGGCGGTGAACAGGGGTCAGCATGGGCACCCTGACTGGTCTGCGGCTATGCAGCCCCATACACAACAAACTGCGATGCACTGTGTATTCTGACACCTTTCTATCAGAACCAGCATTAACTTCTTGAGCAATTTGAGCTATAGTAGGTTGTCTGTTTGGTCGGACCACACAGGCCAGCCTTCACTCCCCAAATGCATCAATGAGCCTTGGCCGCCCATGACCCTGTCGCCAGTTCACCACTGTTCCTTCCTTGGACCACTTTTGATAGATGTGCAGTTTTGGAGATGCTCTGACCCAGTCGTCTACCGATCATAATTTGGCCCTTGTCAAACTCACTCAAATCCTTACGCTTGCCAATTTTTCCTGCTTCTAACACATCAACTTTGAGTGCAAAATGTTCACTTGCTGCCTAATATATCCCACCCACTAACAGGTGCCATGATGAAGAGATAATCAGTGTTATTCACTTCACCTGTCTGATCAGTGCGGGTATATATAATATCATTTTTTATTATTCTATATTTTTCTGTATAATTGACTTTGAAACGTTTATTATTCACTGAATTCTTGACTTCCAAACCTTGATGTGTGAGTGTATAAAAGGTATGAATAATGTTAAAGAGTCTTTTCAATGAATCGATTGATCCAGTTCACAAAATCAGTCTGATATTCTATAAAATAAATAGACAGTAGGCTAGTATAGATTTGAAACAATGTGAATTTACAACATTTAATTTTTTGTTGTTGCATTAAACGTTCCTTTAAGGTGTGTTGCACAAGATGTGCTGCGGCTGCTGCCATCAACAAATGGAAAAAAATACATATTTTGGTTACACTTTCGATAGTCCACTTTAGACTAGATTCTACTAACTATAAGCAACTACATGTCAGCTAACTCTCATTGTCACTGTTAGGTTAGGGTAGGTCAGTAGAATAGCTAGTTGTAAAGTTACTTTATAGCTAGAAAGTGGGCCATCATAATAAAGCGTTTTAGTTCTGAAACAGCTAAATCACTATTTCTGTCTTTACACTGATAGGAAATAAAACATTCATCAATGTAAATAAGATGAAATGTATGTATAATTGTTGTGGAAACGAAGGCGTTGAATGCCACACACATTGAAGAGAGACGTTAAGTAGGCTACAGCAGAAAAGAGATGCCAGTTATCTCGACGACTTCAAACAGACAAGAGCGATGAGAGGGAGGAACAACGTTCCTGACAAGCAAAATGAGACGACAACGTGAAGAGGCAATTAAGGAGGAACGGAATCAATAAATACGAGTCTAGCCATTATTTCGCCCTCTGTGAAGAGGCAGGTGCAAACTGATGTGCAGGTGACAGAGTGGGTTTTTGAAAACCTCGACATCCGACCGACAGTTAGACTAACGTTTATGCTTTCGCCATCAGTGGCTGTGACAAGTTAAAAAGGCCCTTGCATTTTGGAGGGCTTGGGGTGTGTGTGTGTGCCTTTTTTCCCGCCGCAAGCGCGTTTATTTACGTTGGCGTGCAGAGTTCAAATGGAGCTGACAGTTAAGCAGATCAAATCCTCTGCGATTAATTGACTGTTCTCTGTTATTTTTGTTTTCGAGAGGAAAAAGAAGCTTGAAAAGGCTTTTTGGGAATGAATGAGCTCACTTAAAAGCCATGTGTCAGTAGCAAATGTATTTTTACACTTAAATGTGAAATGTTTAGTCAAAGAAGTTTTTAATATTTGTGATGTTTTAACTTGTTTTGTGTGCTATCAATTGACTTCCTAGTTCAACAGAAATGGTCATTTACTTACCCCCATGTCTAAAGACCCGTTCACACCAAGAACAATAACTATAACGATATTAGCATCCACACCAGCAGACAACATCGTTCTGGAGTGCGCGCTGCAGTATTGCCGCCTGCCTCTTAAAGCAGGATGGATTCTGATTGGCTGTCAATGTTTTTATCATCAGCTGGGGGGGGGGGGGGTGAAGGGGGGGGGGGGGGTCGTTCTGAAAGTGATGCCAATGATATTGAATGTTTCTCTGTGTCATTATGGTTATAGTTGTATTGGGGACTCATTCTTTTAAATTTAGAATGATTTTTAGAACTATAGTATATATTTATTGTCTTGGTGTAACCCTGCACGAAGATGTAGACGTTCTTCTGTGGAATACAAAAGGAGATGTTTGGTAGATTAATAAGCTGCTTTTCATACGATGGAAGTGAATGGTGACCACAGCTGTTAAACAATATTTGTGAATAATTACTGAATTCAATTCCTCACACAAAACTATCACATGGCTTCAGAAGAAGTGCACAAGTTGAATGAATAGCTTTTATGATGCTTTTATGGTGCATTTTGTACTTTCGGAGCTTGACAGACCCTGGTCCCCATCCACTTTTATTGTACTGTATGTAAGAAAGCACTTCCATCATCTATAAAGTCTTACATGGCCAGATTTTTATTCATACTATTGTCATAGTCTGTTCTAGGACTACTTCCCATTCTACACGGGTAAAAAAAAAAAAAACTACAGCTGTCTTTGAAATGCAGGTTTAAAACATTTGGTTTAAAACGTACTTCGAGTTCGAGTATGAATGTGTGTAGTGTGAATGGAATTCAGACATGCTGCATCCAGCATGTTGTCATGCAGGGGAAATTCAGGATTTTCATTTTAGGGGGGCTCAGCCCCCAGTCAGGGTATGAAAAAAAAAAATGGTAACACTTTAGTTAAGGGTCCAATTGTCACTATTAACTAGTAGCTTTTTAGTATGCATATTATTGGCTGTTTATTATTACTTATAAAGCAAATATTAATGCCTTAGTCTGCATGACCATATTGAACATCCCTTAATCATACAATGTAGGCAGGCTTATATTCACTGAGATCCCAAATGTAAGGTAGTTAGGGGCAGGGGGACGGGGGTACTTGCTCCCCAGAGAAAATTTTGATTTCCATGATCCACATGTGCAATTTAAGATGTTCTGAACGGCAAAAAATTGAAAGCTTGAAAACCATGTAAGTGGGCAGATGTGGCTGATTAAGTTTTTCCATTTTCGTCGGTGAAGACAGTAAAACTATATATCAAAAATATATCATTTAACTGATATTTGTTTTATGAATCATTTTCATAGACATGCTAATTTACTGAAGGCTACCAGAAAAGCTTGGTAACTAAATTGATTAAATTAATTCACAATATGCACACATTCATTATTAATCTTATGCCCAGTACAGGCTGAAAAAAGCTGAGCTTTTGTATTTACTGAATGCTACAAATGTAGTTATATTAATTTACAATATGCACACATTCATTACTTATAATCTTACGCCTAATCGTAAGAAAACGGCTTTGTTAATATTTCTTGTTTGTTAATTAGGCCTATATTATAAATTACATTACATTGGCAATTCAAAATGGTGAAATTAGACAAAAGTTTATTAATTTGCCTGAATATTTTTGTCATTTGTTTAACATATCTGACTTAAAGAAGCAACTGTCAAATATGAAATGTTTAGTTTAGCTACATATCTCGCACTTGACGTCGAGTCGTGCTGCTAAAATTCGCGCTCAGCCTCAGCAGCTTCTGTGCGTACATAAAGCCCGCCTACCTTGATTTGATTGGTTTTCTCAAATATTTTGACATTGACGAGTGGTGACAGACCAATGAGGCTCAGATCAACGCACACACCTCTGCTTCTGATGTGCACTCTGCCCATGACGCCCATGTTGTCATGTGATCTACGGCGTCAGTTGCGTCGCTTCACTGCCATTCACAACATTCTGGTCATCAATGTACTTTTGTTCGTTGTTTTTTGGAGTACTATGTACTCGGACATACTGATCTGTATTGTTGTTCACATACTATACAGTAGAGAAGTATTCAGTTTCAGACACGTCTTCTCTGTATTTAACCGAAAATTCATAATTTATAGAAAATTCCTTCAGAATGTTTGTAATTTTGTTTTTATTATTGTTATTATTTTGAATAATAATCATATATTATTATTAGGTCTGAAAATGTAATTTTATTTGGCCAAAATGGTGTATGCTAATGTAAGATTAAGGTTTTTTTCCAACAACATGTTCATTTATGATACAGTATAGGTCCACAGCTGAGGCTGTCTGGCAAAATATACTGTCAAGGTTTTCATCACAGTCTTGTCAGACTTGAGCTTGTAAGTAAGTGACTTTTCCTGTCAATATAAAGCACCATGGGGCCAAAAACTGATGCTGGACCTTTGACAAAAGGAAGCAATTTATTGAATGCCACACAAAGTGACTTGAGAGAAATAGCGTATTTATTTCAGAAAGGTTAAGTAATATTTCACACCTGTGAAAGTGTGTGTATCGCATTAGCCCTATACAACACATTTAGCACACAGGTGAATCTTGGGGAAATTAATTAAAATTACATCAAAGGGCCCATGAATGCATATGTTGCAGTACTACAACACAGAGCTGGCTTTGTTGTTGCGTTTCACAGTGTTAAATGTTGTATGTGCACACATGGTTCATGTACGGGGTCCTTCATTGGAAACATGTAGGAAGTGAGAATGACAGATGGTTCTGTTCCTCCGCTCTGTCAAGCAGGCTTCAACCCCACGGCTCTGTGGCTCCGTTCCTCTGTATCTCTCATGATGAGGAAAGATGGGGCAGGTCAGCGCTTTGACAGAAGGGAGCAATGTGAAACAGACACCTGCCTGCCTGTGTTGTATGCATGTATGAGAGAAAGACTATTGAGCTGGGTGGAAATGGAGTGGTGCTTTTAAATGATGAAGAGAAAAAAAAGTTTTTTAGTTTTTTTGAAATACCCAACCAGTTCTTTTAAAGGCAGGGCGATTTGTTCCAGAATTGTTTTTATTATGCTGATTGAAAGTCTCTTCACATTCTGATAGCAGTCACGGAGTTAAAGGGCTAGTTCACCCAAAAATTTAAATTACCCCATGATTTATTCACCCTCAAGCCATGCTTGATGTATATGACATTCTTCTTTCAGACGAATACAATCTGAGTTATATTAAAAAAATATCCTGGCTCTTTTAGAAAATACATACTTGAATCATTTTTATCAGTGTAGGAACATAAAATGTGTGTCCAATCATTGCATTCGATGTCCTACCTGCCTGTCAACATAGGTATTTTCATACCTCCACGCACCTGCTTGCGCGGACATCACTGGTCATCCGCAACGTTTCATGCTATGCAGAGTTACTGTGCGTTCACACCGGCGAGAGCGTCAAAATTCGCTCTGACCGCCCTGCCAACGATGTTGTAGAAAGATTCGTGGACGCGCTGGAGCACTGATGTAGATTGAATGCTTGGTCTTTTTTTAAGCTTTATTTAAAGGTTACAAAGCAAACAATCATGTTGATCGGCATTTGTGCTGACTGACCGCAAGTAGGGTATAACCGTATAAGTTAATCTCATGAAATCATTTAAAGGTCCCATGGCATGAAATGTTCATTTTATGAGTTTTTTCAACATTAATATGAGTTCCCCTAGCCTGAATATTGTCTCCAAGTGGCTAGACATTTTGATCAGTGTAAACCGAGTTCTGGCTGTCTTTCTCTGCCTTTGAGAAAATGACAGCTCAGACGAGCTGATCTTGAATTTTCCTGTTATGATGTCATAACAGGAACAGTTACCTCCCTTTCCTTCGCCCAGAGAATTTGGCACGCCCATGCGAGTGCCATATTTGTTTGTCCTCGAGAGATCATGGGAACTTGTGAACGAGTGAATGCTGGCAGTTTCTCAGTGTTTGGATGTACAAATGAAAACAGAAGTCTTTTTTCAGTTCCTTCTGATCTGTGATCAGTGATTTCTTATGTGTAGCTAATTATTCAAGTTCACACAGAACTTTATTATTCGTGCACACGCTGCGGCTTCTCTCTCTCCCGACAGAACGGTGTTTTCGTGTTTTCTATCTTGTGAGTCAGTGTTTTTGTACGTCCTCGTCGCGTCTATCTGTTCTTAAATGTGCATACAGTCGTGAGTTTCTGCTCAACATCGGCAGAGCCACATCTTTAAAGATAAACCTCACGCACGCCGAAGCTCGGGCTGCACTGACCCGTCGGCCTTCAACATCACCGACCCCCAGTACTGCATCTGGCCCACAGCGGAGGCGCCATACGCGGCGCGAGATCAAGCAGAAGGGGGGTAAGCGTGAGGGTATCAGGGCTAGGCTAGTCAGCTCTCCCCACAATAAACTGGATTACATTCGATTACTGCTGTTGTGTATTTGTTTGCGCTGTGTACTCAATGCGCGTCACTGACTCTTTTCATATGATAGGAAAATATCTAAAAATAATGCTATAATCAACACTTACTTGTAACTCGTTCATCTCGACAGCTGTAATGATACATTACATGTGTTACAAAGTTGGTAGAATAATGATGAAGACGGGCTTGGCGTGACTGGGACTCTTGTTTAATCAGAACTCTCAGACACAAACAAAATAAACTCGCGCTGACAGCGCTCTCACAATTCAGTAGTTACAATATAACTTTGTTAGCAATCGCTCCGTCTCTGGTCGACAAGTGATGTCCAGTTTGCGAACGAATCGTTCTTTTGAACCAGTTCTTTTTAGTGAACCGGTTGAACCAGTTCCCTAAATCGGACTGAATGTTCTAAACGGTTTGCGTCTTGAGTCCGCGCTGATCCATAATTTACTAAAGTTACTTTCTGACATGAGTGACAGCCCCTCCGACTAGAAATAAACTAATAACCTGAAGTAAATGCTAGTAACTACAACAGTTCACTGAACTGAGACATGCTGAGAGAACTGATGAGAAGTGAAGTCGGGTCCATCCGTCTCTCTGGCAGGCTCGTGCTTTGTAGACCTCGTTAAACCACGCCCCTTCCGCTACAAGATCTGATACTCATTTCAAATGCAAAGATGTCAGCCAATCACAACAGTGGGCGTTTTTACTGAAGTCTCACAGCAGACACGCCCCTTGAAACAGGGCATTCAGCCACAGGGCAAAGATCAGTATAGAAAAAATGCCTTTTATTTCTAAACTATGACATTTTATGATGTAAAAATCATACTAACAATATAAGTACACCTCAGAATACATTATAAATTAAAATAAAAAATCCATGCCATGGGACCTTTAAATGTGAAAGTAAAAAAAAAAAAAAACGATCGATGGAAAGAACTTAAAAATTATAGTTACACGTTTGCTAACGAAATAAACAAATTAAAAGCCATTTGTGTGTTGTGGCTTTTGTGTTCATAAAGTGCTAGTCTAATTTCAACATGCAGTTTATAGAAGACGTTTGCTAGCCTTAACATTAACATTAACATTAATTTGTGTGCAGCCTACATTAAAATAACTATCCTGGTTGAAGTGCAGCATTAATGCAGTTGGTCAAATCAGTGTTGTTTTGAGCAAATTCATTGTATTCCAGCTGAAAAATAAGTGTTCTAGAGCGAAAATGTTGCCTATAAATAGTGTTGCGCGCCTTCTTATCAAACCCGTCAAAGTTTACAGGACAGTGTTGTCTGGAATCATCTTAAGCGGAGCACATCTATATTCCGATTGGTTGCCACCGGACCGCATCATAGCTTATTACCATAAAGTTTACCTAATTTTAACTCTCCTAGATGCCCAAATCGTCCAAGATGCACTGTGCTGCTCTCGCAGGAGCTTGCCGCCGGCTCCCATTGAAAATGAATGACTTCCGGCCATTTTGACACTCTCGCCGGCGGTGGTGTGAACGCACAGTCAGTCACTGAGCACCTCAAACAAACAGCAGCCGCGATTTACAGTTCCTCCTGACCCAAAACAACGAGATTATGCTGCGTTCACGCCATGTAATTTGTAAGAGATGTAACACTATCAACGCCGAAATGAATCTGCAGCAGTCAGGTGGTACAGGACAGTGCTCTTTAAGTTGTTTATGTTCATTATTGATTATGTTATGTGCTTTGAGACATGAGGCCGTAGTTTAACGCCGTCTCTCATGACATTTTATTGGCTTTGGAGACTCTCTGAAGGGAACTCTATGCTTTCAAAGCTATGCTATTGCTAGTCACTTTGAAAATGCCATACCTACCTTTAAGAACTTTTAAAAATAAAGTTTCAGTAAGAACCAAACAGGGTTTTATAATCTAATGCCAGGAGAACCTTTTGAAGTTCCTCAAATATCTTTCCGATTGTTGTCTGGTCTTAAATTGTGAATGATTAATCACGGAACAGTATTGCACAGCAAAAAATTCAATGTTTATATACTGTACGCCATCGTTTAAAAATTGGGGACAGTAAGATTTTAATATATTTTGAAATAAATATTTTCCAAACCAAGGCTGCATTTATTTGATTAAAAAAATACAGTGACAATAGTAATATTGTGAAATATTTTTACAATGTAAAATAACGTTTTCTATTTTAATATAGTATACGATGTAGTTTATTCCTGTGATGGCAAAGCTGAAATTTGTCTTCAGTGTCACATGTTCCTTCAGAAATCATTCAAATTTGTATTATTTATCAAATTTCTTATTATCTTCAATATCAATCAGTTGTGTTGTTTAATATTTTTGTGGAAATCATTATACATTTTTTCATTATTCTTTGATGAATAAAAATTTCAAAAGAACAGCGTTTATTTTAAATGGAAATCTTTCGGAACAATGTAAAAGTATTCACTCTCACTTTTGATCAGTTTCATGCATCCTTGCTGAATAAGAGTATTAATTTCTTTAAAAAACTGATGCTAAACTTTTGAACAGTGGTTTATGATCATCATCATCATCATTGTGGAAAAATACTCATTAATCCGCCGCAATAAGAAATGCGTATTAAAGTGCATCCATTTTGATTTACCAAATTGTAGTTGCATCTTTGCTTTAAAGAATAAATTATGTTTTTTCCTCTGCTAATGAATGATATTTGAACCAATGTGCTGATCTGAAGAATCTATAATGTAACATCAAGAACCTTTTTAATCTCCAAAGAACCATTAAGCAAACTCAAGATGCATATACAGCAAAAAAGTGCCCACATAAATAAAGTTTAAATCAGAACAAACTGCTTTGGTAACCTAATTTGACTTGTTCCTCTTAGAATACTAACCTTATAGTAAAAACATAACCGGTTGGAATCGGTTTAGTGGGTCAGAATCTCTTAAGTAGAATATCCCTCATGTTTTCTGTATATTAGAAATAGTTTATTTCTACAGGAAGGGGAATTGCTTCTGCATTAAAAGATAACTTGCATCCAGTAAGCTTCATTGCTGTTTTAACCAGGGCTTTTAACATGTTTGCTCATCTACCATGAATGCAGCCAAATTGGGGTAAGCTAGTGGATGAAGCTTAAGTGATTCAGCATCAAATATTTATCGTGTGACCACATTGGCAATTGTGGGGAAACAAAGTGAGGCCTGATGTGCCTGCATTTAGCTGTGGTTATTTGTAGCTAAAGCACTATTTCATAGTACTATTCATCCATTTGTCTTAGTGGCCTACTACATTAAAATGGGTCATATTGCATCATTTTAATTTGTAATAGTGTTGTTTTTATGCATTAAACTATATTTGTGTAATACATGCACATTGAAACACTACTTCAGGCCAAGGATCCCTTGGGCGATAGAGACCATAATTTACATATACAACGTAGTGTTGCTTTCTGGCCTATAATTACATGCATATGGTTTCATAATCTTGCAATGTTATTCTTGTATCATTGAGAGACTATGTTTGAATCATATTTTGAATGAATTTTTATTTGTAAATTTTCTGTCTTCATTTTAAAGGTATACTATGACACTATGTAACTTCATGCATTTTGCGGAAGAACATTGTTTTGGTTGTGCTTTGTCTCTTCTTGACTGTGCAGATGAATGGTTATGGTTATAATGTATACAATACGTCTGAAATCGCGTAGTGAGTATGTACTACATTTGAATTTTAACTTCTGCCTTCTGACCGGTAAAAAAGTATGTTCTATTTGAATAAAATGAATGTAATCCAGATGTATTACATCTGCAATGTTGTCATTATCACTTGATCTACCAACGTCTGTTGCGTTGATTCACCTCTATTTATAAATCCTGTCCAGTGGCTTCATGGGATAGTAAAGTGTCCATCGAATGCGCACTTCATATTCTTGGAAGGTTGGTGGTTCAGTCCCCGGTTCCACCTGACCAAGGTGTCCATGAGCAAGACACCAGACCCCAGCTGCTCCCGACGAGCTGGATGGCGCCTGGGTGAATGTGAGGCAATATGTAAAGCGCTTTGGATGGCCATTGGTCTGTTGAAAGCACTATATAAATGCAGTCCATTTACCATTTACCATTTACCAATTTATCAGTTCAATAAAATATCTTACTCATCTGTTGAGTAATGAATAGACCATCAGCATGTCATTTCTGCAACATTTCAAATCCCTTAGTTCTTGCTATCTCCGAAAGGCCAAACCAATGTTGATTCTTGTTTTATTACGAGCTCTGTCGCATTCTCTTTTTGCCAGCAAAGTCTCCTCTTTTTGCCGTTTGTTTAAAACAGGTGATTTCCCGCTGAGGTTCGTGATCCATGTCATCCTTTCTCGCTCATTGTGACAATTAACCTATGCCCCTCCCACAACATACATGTGTCAAAGTAGCTGGAGGGAGCAACGTTTCTCTATTTACAGTTATGATGCGACATACACGGATGAGTGACGTCTGTACACAATTTCCAAGAAAACCCTCCCGCTTTGTCTAAAATATAAACATTTATAACAGGCTTACTGTAGTATGGAGCCCCGCACATGACAAATATATATTATATATTTATTAGCGTGGCCACAAATTTCTTTTCTCAGTTTTGTAAAACGAGTGAACAAATTATTATATTGTGTGCATAAATTAGGCTACTTAAAACGAGGGAACAAAATAGTAAAACATGCTTGCAATATTATTAATAATAATAATGATAATAATAATACATTTTATTTAACGCACTTTACATTAAACTAAATCTCAAAGTGCTATATTAGTGAGTCATGGTTTACATACCCTCAAGCCACCCTAGGTGTATATTACTTTTTTCTTTCAGCCAAACACAATTGGTGTTCTATTCAATAATATCTTGGCTCTTCCAAGCTTTGTTATGCCCTTGAAAGCACCCAAGTTTTTGAAGCTTTCCAAAAAAGTTTCCATTAAGTACATACATCCATCATAAAAGTGAGCCATACGACTCAGTGTTAATAAATGCCTTCTGAAGTGAAGCGATTGGATTTTGTAAGAAAAATATCCATATATAAAACTTTATAAACTATGATCACTGGCATGGGCCATACGAGAGAGTCGAGTTCAGGTGGAAGAGTGACCTCTGAGCTGGAGTCAGTGTAACTTCGGTTGTGTTGGGTTGAAAGACGGAAATCATATACTTAGGATGTCATGAAGGTGAGTACATTATGGGATCATTTCATTTTGGGGTGAACTATTTATTTAATTCATGGCCATGATATAGCCTATACATTTTGGTAGAAGGATTGATCATTTATTGACTCCTTATTTAAAGTAATTTTGTAATACTTTTTTTCTGTGGGAGGGACAATGAAATGTTTATCTTTAGATTATTGTTAAAGTTAAAGGATAGTTCACCTAACATTTTTAATTTTGTCATTAATTACTCACCCTCATGTCATTCCAAACACGTAAGACTTTCATTCATCTTGGGAACAAAAAATGATTTTTTTTTATTTAATGAGATCTGAGAGATTTCTGTCCCTGCATAGCTATGCAACTACCACTTTGATGCTTCAAAAAGTTCATAAAAAGATCTGTAAAACTAATCCATATGAATTGAGTGGTTAGTCCAAATTTTCTGAAGAGATACGATTGCTTTATGAACTTTTTGAAAGTTTAAATATGGAACGTTTTTTTCACACAAGTTACTTAAGAGATAAAATGCCAAATAGTACCACCACAACTCCCTTCTGAAGACCCTTTTCCATGGGTTATATTTTTCATGGAAATAAAATGATGTAGGCCTAATTGAAATGTAAAATTGTTCTCTACACCATTTCACTAATTTTATATAGTCCTGTCCATTGCTAAGGAGTTAACAATGCTTAAAATAATCAATACAATTTGTTAAAAAAAACTAAAATACCTTTTCACCATTACACATTCCCTTCTCTGTTCTCTGCAGTGCCAACACATGCCGTCTAGTAAAAGTTTTGTTTTGTTTTCCTTTTTTGGATTGCGACACTCTCAAAAACAATAGATACCGGTGCCAGTCATCATTACTCATTATGCGATAATTTTAATGAGAAATTTGTTCCTTTTGTCATGTTTATGGAGCCCCAGAAATGTCTAATATGTCACAGAATAAAAGGAAGAGAGAGCTGTAGAAATGAGATTGTGAAGGAAATGATGGGGTTCTTTTTTTCTTGTGTTACACACCACATTGCTCTCAACGGATTAAACAGGTTTCACTCTAAAGCTGAAACAAAATGTGTGCTTATGCTACTAATTGTGTAAGCAAAAGAATGCACTAATATTTTGAATAGTATTTACCTAAAAGGATTATAAAAATTGCTAAAATGTGAACCATGTTAATTCGACTGCAAGGTACTTTACTATATGTACACTATATTGTATTGGGACACCCCTTAAAATCATTGAATTCGGGTGGTCCAATCACTTCCATGGCCACAGGTGTATAAAATCAAGCACCTAGGCATGCAGACGTTTCTACAAACATTCGTGAAAGAATGGGTCACTCTCAGGAGCTCAGTGGATTCAAGCATGGTACCATGATAGGTTGCCACCTGTGCAATAAGTCCATTTGTGAAATTTCCTCACTACTAAATATTGCACGGTCAACTGTTAGTGGTATTATAACAAAGTGGAAGCAATTGGGAATAACAGCAACTCAGCCATGAAGTGGCAGGCCACGTAAGATCACAGAGCAGGGTCAGCGCATGCTGAGGCACACAGTGCACAGAAGTCGCAAAATTATATAATTTCATTTAAATGTATATAATTGAATTAAATGTTATCACATATCACCAAAACATCATCCCGTACTGGTAACATCTTCTTTACAGTAAAGTTCTGGCAACCTGGTAAGTAGCCATACGATATATACTGGTCCTGATCAGCCTGTCTGGACTGTGTTTATATTCATTATATGTTGACATACATCAGGCGTACATATCTATAAGCAGTTGTCCCACTCTATACATTTTTATGGATTTATGCATTCACTTGTAAGATATGAGTTTACTAACAGCATGGTGAACAACTGTATATTGTTTACTTTCTTCTTTTCTTTTTATCTCCAAGCAATGTAAAAAAAAAAAAGTCATTCTGCCAGGGAGCTTTATCAGCAGCCCATACAGTTAATCACAGATACTCTCAGGATGAATGAAGTCCAATATACCCTAGGACAAGAACCATAGAGACCAACAACATGTATGTGATGTCTCTTGCATGTTGGTTTTTCTTTTTTTGGTAGGTCTTCAAATACACCATACTGATTTAGAAATGCCCAGGTGTGGATAATGTGTAGACACAACGTTGACATACTTAGCGTGGCCTACAGGGAACTGATGTCCTCGTAATTCTTGTTTTCAGAATCCAAAAGTCTTCGCTTAAGCAATAACAGAACTTGCCGCTACAGTACATGAAGACAATTTAGTGTCGAATGTGCAGATGGCTGGTTATACATTAATTGTGTGAGGTCTTGGTGGGGCAGGACACTTTGACTCTGAACCACTCAGAGTTCAAAGAGCAGGAGCATCAGAGATCAGCTTACAGTTGAGTAAAAACATGATTCCACAGCAGACGAACGAGTTCATGATTGTGACCCCAAAGGGCTGATTTTCTTATTTAGTCTAAGGAGTTTTTCCTTATAAAATGTCAAATTCTACCATTGGTTGCTGCTCACATATAAAAATGTATATAAAAATGTATATATATATATTATATATACCCGATCAGGCATAACATTATTACGAAGTGAATTGAAGTACACTGATTATCTCTTCATCACGGCACCTGTTAGTGGCAAACAAAGGCCAAATGCAGTGAGTTTGACAAAGGCCAACTTGTGATGGCTAGACGACTGGGTCAGAGCATCTCCAAAACTATTAGTATGGTGTTCCTAATAATCCTTTAGGTGTGTATATATATATATATATATATATATATATATATATATATATATATATATATATATATATATATATATATATATATATATATATATATATATATATATATACATATATATATATATATACATATATATATATATATATACATATATATATATATATATATATATATATATATATATATATATATATATATATATATATATATATATATATATATATATATATATATATATATATATATATATATACACACCTAAAGGATATATATATACATATACATACTTGTGTGTGTGTGCGTGTGTGTGTATGAAACACTTTATAATAACTTTTGTTAGCAAAAATGTAATTCTTAACCGATCAGTACACTGTAAAAAATTTCAGGTCTCCAATTGAAAATTTTCTAGTGACTAATCACATCTAAAAAAATGTGTTGGCCAAATTGAATTTCTGTTAATAAACTTGTATCAATTCACAGAAATTAAATTTGGCCAACTGAAAAATTTAGATGTGATCAGTAACTAGAACATTTTTTACAGTGTAGCTACTGTAAGGCAAAATGAATGTATTAGAGACTGGGACACTTTTTACTTGAGTAAGCCTATCATATATTTCTCAGGATGGTTTTCTGTATACTTTTTGTAGCCAAGACTTTGATATAGGCCTAAGTAAAAAAAAAAAAAAAAAGTCCCACTCTATAAACTCGTAAGATATAAATTTACTATTACAAAATAGTTCTTGAAATAGCAAAAATACATTAATCTGACGTTTGACTCAATACCTGTATGTTAATGAGATTTGATATTTGTGCCCACTTCAATTTGTGACAACTAGCTCCAGTCTCTACTAAAAGAAAATACATGACGACAGCGTAATGCTTTGTGTACATTAACTAATAATCTGTTGTGTAATATCTAATATAAAAATATTTAGAGAGTAAGGAGAGTTATTGTAAAGAGTTACAGATTTATTTATTTATTTAGTTGAAATATATATATATTTTTTAGGTTTTTTAATTATCTCAGACATCCGTTTTTGTCAAATAATGGTGCGTATAGCTTGGTACACGATGTGCAAACACTGTGTTTGGCAGCAGGGTTTTGCCTGTTGCAAAGTGCGTTATTTTTCAAGTGCCGATTTGATCTCTTTTGCTGTTATGCAGGTGCGTCAGTTTTTAATCTGCCCAGTAGGTGGGACTTGATGCTCGGAGCATGGACCTCTCTCTCTCTCTCTCTCTCTCTCTCTCTCTCTCTCTCTCTCTCTCTCTCTCTCTCTCTCTCTCTCTCACTCTCTCTCGACTGCGCTCTGACGCTTTTAGTCTTCAAGCCGGAGCTCCAACAACCTGGAACTGCGCGACAAACAGCACCGTGGAGACGGGGAAGCTTGTACCATGCAGCCCGGAGAGGAGGACAGACTGGGACCGTTGATTTTTGAGCCCTTTCTACATTGACGGAGTATTTCTCCCCTCTTTTCTTGGGGACATTATTGCGGTCTCATTGATCTAACATACCTTTACTCTCTTCCACGCAGCCGCGCGCGCTCTCGCTTTACCGCACGGATACCCGGAGCGCTTTCGATTCTGTTGCCGTTGAACATTAACCCCACCTCAAGGAGCTAAAACATTGAGGGAAACACCTGGAAACATGGATTTATTCTCCATCCCACCTCGCGTTTGCTGGTGGAGGATCCTGTTTCTCCTCAGCATCTTCCAAAATTACATGAGCTCCATGCTGGACTGCCCACCGACCTGCACTTGTTCTACCACTGACATCTTTTGCAATAAGTCTTACCAAGGGAATTTCCTTCCCCTCCTGGCACTACAGGACACCGTGAGCGATGGAAATACCACTAACAGCCTCCCGGACCTGTTTGAGAACATCTCCTCCATGTAAGTCAAGCGCACAAGTGTCCATCACATGTTGAGTCCATGTGTGCATTGAGATCAACTCTCAGCCTCCCACTCACTCCAGGCTTTGTGTTGGTGTGTGGGATGATTAGAAGGGTTTTAATGACGGGCAGTTGCTTAAAACGATCTTAAATAGATCAAGTAGATTAGCTTTGCAATTGAATGTCCATATTGAAACCAGGAATGAAAAGAAAGCTGATGGATATTTGCCACTCCATATACACAAAGTATATAGTCCATGTTAAAAATTCCCAAGTGCATTGGGGACCATTAATAGCTTAATAGCTTAAATGCATCTGTTTTTTTTTGGCTTCACAGAGAGGAGTCTTTATTGAGGCTGCTTTGTATTCAAGACAGGAATCCCAAAAGGAATTTTGTCACATTCGTGAGCTTCGTGAAAGGTGCATTGTGCTATTAAAGAGAGAGAGAGAGGGAGGAAAAAAAGGTTTGCATGAGTTTGAAGTGACATACCAGCATGTATTAATAAGTGTATCAGGATTTTAAAGTCACATCTAATTTTTGCATTCATTTCTAGGCTGATGTTCCAGTGCATTGCAGGTTATGGCAAGTCGAATGGCAAGCCGAATAAGTAATAGGAGACAGAAACATTAATGCTGTAATAGCTATAAGATGGTCTTCTTGATGGTCTCTGATGGTTTTGGGATAAATAAGAGAGCTGCGTAATGGCCCTCAACTGATCCGAGCAAATAAATAATAACGCCTGGAGCAAAGAGAACATTAACGTTGTTGTCTTCAACCGGCTTTGGATGCCAAATAATGACATTTTGCATTTGAAAAGCTGTTAGTTTTGCCATATTAAGACATCAATATTCTCTCTCTCTCTCTTAAAGTTTTCCTCATATGGGCCATCTTGTGGTTCAGCACTGGTCTTCCTGGACACGACACCAGTCTGGATGATGTTTTCATTATGTAATCTCAATAATTTAAGGCTTCAAACGTGCGAAAGCAAGACCGATCGTGTTCCCTTTGAAATAATTTAAATGGCAGCGCAGCACTGAGAACAAAAGAGTGCATTTTGGTGGAACAAAAATCCGATTGATGATTGATTCTTTGTTGGGAATTGCCTGGGAAGGGATGCCGTGACAACCCTATTGCGCTTTGTGACGGATTTACTTTTTTCCATCGCATTCTATCAGGCGAGTTGCCTAATAGTGTATGCAAACTGATGTATGAGCTCAACAGTTTCTCAGGGAGACGTTTTTACAGCCCCGTCTCCAGTCACTTTGTAAGGCCACTAGAGGGGATAGTGGTAACCTTTTCCAACATCTAAACTGGGAAGCCAGCGTGCACCGATCAGGGAGCATGTCTCTAAAGTGTGCATGTCCTTTCTCGCTTGTTTGCTTTAAAGATTTAATTTTCAGCAGTGGCTGTAGAGAGTTCAGCACCCCCTGATACTGGACAGCTCCTGTAACTCGGCCAGTTTCAAGTCTTGCGCTGCACATTTTGGATGTCATTTTTTAACTTATTTGACACCCAATTCGGGTCTTGGAGCCTTTACTAATGAATTCATGATATGTCCAACTTCCAAATTGTGATGTGAGGTATGTGACGAGCAGAATTGAGAGCTTTCCTGAAAAAGAGGCCTACATTTTTAGTTGGCATTCCCCTACGAGTCATCAACCCACTTCTATTGTATTCACTCGACCTTGACCAATTTACAAATTATGGTGATACTCCTTCAGGCCAACTAGCTTCGGTGTTACTACTAGAGCTAAAGCAAGGCCAACTGAAACCTTTCTGAAGTGCGAGGGCATTTAGAGGAGACCAGGGCAAGTTGCCACTTGGGGAGGTTGATATAAGCACTGCATCTCAGTAACTAGCTTTGAGTTAAAAGAAATGTCCAATTTTACATAAATGTCAAGTCAGGACAGGTTTTCATTTTCCTTCATTAATTAACCCATTTATATATGTATATGTTCATTTGCCCGTTATACTGTAGGCTATTTAAATGCAGGTTTCCACTGTGACAACTTGCCCCATATACAGTAGTGTGATATTGGAGGATGAACTACTATTTAAAAGAGTCCGTTTTTATTTTTTGCTGTTGTAAGTCTCTTACACTTACCAAGGCTGCATTTATTTAGTCTAAAAATATGTAAAACGTAATTTATTCCTGTGACGACAAAGCCGAGACAGTCTTCAGTGTCACATAAATCATTTTAATATGCTGATTTTATTATCATCAATGTTGAAAACGTAGTATTTTCAACATTCAACAGCTCAATTTTTGTGGAAACCGTTGTACCTTTTAATACATCCTCGTTGAAGAAACGTATTCATTACTTTCATTTAATTACATTTTCTATTTGCATCTATACAAGAATTAGCTAACTTTCTAGGAAATATTCACTAGAAAAAAATATGTGACAACTAGCCCCGGTCTTGTCTACATATCGAAAAGTGCTTATAAAGTATTACCACCATGATTTGTGCAATGCCGAAAACTCCAGGACAGAAATGATTTAATTATATGCAAACAATAAAAGTGTCCTGCATACTACAGGGACTGCAGCTTAAACAGAAGTTAATTTGGTTTTGTTGTGCTAGCGTAGCCTTATTACATTTAGCTGTGGCTAAATGAATGTGTATTATTATTAAGCATCTATTGTTTAGAATATTACTTTTTAGATTTTACAGTGGCCCCAAAACGTGTTCGGAAACCTAAACCACACTTAAGGGATGAAAATCATTGCATTACATGTGTAATATCAAAGCAAGCTGAAAAGGCACACTTTCCATAACACATTTCACAAATGTTTTAAATTTAAACAACTGTTTGGATTCTGACACTTGAGAGGGAAACTAATTACCCCCCAAAACTGTTTTGAATGTGTCCAAAATACCTAAGACTAATGCGGATTAGTATTTGTTGGCATCACAGGGGGTCGAGGTCCATCCGTTTTTGCAGTTTCACACATTTTCGAGTGGGTTTTCGAGTTCTGAGAGAGAATAACCTAAAGTAGAGCTTGTCGCATGTGCTCAGAGCTTTTACAATGTATTGTTGTTTTTTCCCCCAGCTTTGCTGTAGTCTGCTGTTTTGTTGTGCATCAGAGTAATCGAGGACCCTTAGTGTTGATCATTTGTTTGCATCAAGCCTATCCATTACGCTAATTGTCTTTTTTTTGTACTCTCAATAATGGTATTTCTGTATTAGCGGCACTATTCTTTTATTTTGCTAATGGAATGTCATAATGCATGGCCAGAATATGAACAACATACCAGATCCCTCTTGTTTAACTCTTTATGCTACGGCAAAAAATGCTTAATGAAGTCAATAAGAAAGCAATTAGACTGCTGTTTTTCCATTGCTTTTCACAGATAAAATCACAAAGTGCTTTACAAAGTGCAACCAAAACAGTTAAACAATATACAATCTGAACATTTAAACATTTAAAAAGCCCAAAATAAAACCCAGTCAACTAAAAGAGTGTTTAAATAACAGTGTCTTGAGTTGCCTTTTAAAAGAATCGACAGAGTCGGCCACATGGAGGGACATGGGCAGGGCGTTCCACAGTCTGGGGGCTACAGTCTGAAAGGACAGGTCTCCCCGGGTTTTATAACGAGTCTTTGGGACCATTAAAAGACTCTGGCCTGAGGATCGAAGGGCACGGCCTGGGGAGTAGGGGCACAACAAACTAGCAATGTATTGTGGGGCCTGACCATTTAAAGCTCTAAAAGTTAAAACTAATTTTTTTTAAATCAATACGAAATTTGATGGGTAGCCAGTGTAGGGCGGATCAAATGGGTGGGATGTGTGTCCTTCTGCCAGATCCTGTTAAAAGCCTTGCCACAGCACTTTGAACAATTTGAAGACGATTTAGAGCAGATGTGTTGAAAAAAGTCAAAAGAGAGTTACGATAATCTAAACGTGAGGAAATAAAAGCATGGATAACCATCTCAAGATCAGAATCTGATAAAATTGTCCTCAATTTTGCAATATTTCTTAGAGGATAAAAAACTATTTCTGACCAAAAGTCTAGAATGGCAGTCCAAAGACATTGACTCAATATTTATATTTGCTCTGAAAAGTATTTTTAATAAAGGAGCTATTAGGCCTATTTTACATGGTTGCAACACCTCTCTGATTGGTCGGCTGGATCAGTGTGTTATGATTCGTCAACTGCTTCAAGCGTGTTTCAGAAATGCCACCCCGTTTACCATAACGGTGCCACAACACATTACTAAAGCAACATATCCAGACCCCGTCCCCTTTTTTCATATGCCTTGGGTGGGAATTATTTAAATGAGGGTTATTGTAATGTGAATGTCCCCAGAGGAAAACTATGTTAAAAGAATCCATTATTTTGCACATATTTTACATGGTTGCAGCACCTCTTTACCCAGTCTGTCAGTAATGCTCTGTTTAGTTCTGGTGTCTATGAAGCCCCTCCTTCCACAAAGCACAATGTGCTCTGATTGGTCGGCTGGACCAGTGTATTATGCATATTTATTAATACAAAAGATGATATTTAGAAGAATGTTTGTAACAAAGCAGCAGATAGAGCAACCATATGACTACCATAGTATTTTTTTCCCTACTATGGTAGTCAATGGTTGCTCGATCTGCTTAAAACATTCTTCTAAATATCGTCTTTTGTTTTCAGCAGAACAAAGAAACTCAGACAGGTTTGGAACAACTTGAGGGTGAGTAAATGATGACAGAATTTTCATTTTTGGGTGAACTATCTCTTTAACCCTCTGGGGGTCTTCATTTATGGGTCACACTCAGGACCATCGGGTCAAAAATGACCCGGAGGTCGGGATTAAGATAAAAAAGATTTGAGTAAAATCAATGAAATATATTTTTGTTCAATAATATTTTTTCTTCTTTTTTTTGGTGTTTTGAGATAATTTTATGATTTATAATTAATATTTATGCAATGATTATGACCCATTTTTTCCCATTGAATATAATAAAAAAAAGATTTTTTATTAAAGCTGTATTTCATTTTAGAGTCAAGCCTAGGCCTCATGAAAGCAATTTTTAAAATGAGATTGGTGCCATCCGGTGGACACATTGAGCATTTTTATCATGCAATAGCACATTTTTACCACTATAGTGGATCTTGCGTTTTATAATAAAAAAAAAAAAATCGTAGCTTCATCGGAATGGTCCGAAACTTGGTGACTTTATTTGTACTTGGTATATGAACATCCACAAAAATTGGGGACAGGATTTGAAAAGTCTAAGTGGTCGTAAAAAAAAATAGTCACACTCAGGACCTTCGAGTCAAAAATGACCCCCATAGGAAATGAATGGGAAATTCGTTTTTTTGTGCATAATCTACAAATCAGCCAGGATACAGAAAAAAGGACTCAACAGTGAAGGGGTGAATCTCTAAAACATCAATAGTGCAAAACACACACACACACACACACACACACACACACACACACACACACACACACACACACACACACACACACACACACACACACACACTTATACACACAAAAACACACGCACACACAAATTAACGCATGCCATTCCAAAAGCTAATTGTGTGTTTGTGTATGTGTGTGAGTTTTTTTTTTCTCAAAAAAAGAGCCCCAGAGGGTTAAGCATGTTTCAGAAATGCCACGCCCCTTACTATAATGGTGCTATAACACACTAACACAAATCTACCAGACCCCGCCCACTTTTTTGCAAATACCTTGGGTGGGAATTATTTAAATGAGGAGTATTGTGATGTGAATGTTCCCAGAGGAAAACTAAGACTGCAATCGATGCATTTCATGGAGTTCAGAAACAGTTCTGCTGATATAGAGAATAACTCCCTTTGGAGTGACTGTGCTTTGTAACTTTGCAGGCCTTTTCCAGGCCTTTTCTCAAACAGCAACATTACACACTGAAGAAAGTAAATGTAAAAAATAATAATAGGTCCTCTTTTCTTTTCACTCTCAAAAGCTGAGCTTTATTAGAGATTTATTAAGAATTCTGTGCACATTGTTAGTAATGAAACGGGGGAATTTATCAGTGACTAGCACTAGAAAACAAGACGCACACCCACTATAGTTGATTGACCATTCCGTCTCCATTCAGCCATCCCAAGGGTCTTTGTGTCTATAGACAGACGTCTGAGAGCCTCATTTAATGTGCGATTAAAAAAAAAGAAAAGGATTAGCAACAGTCTCAGATAGTCCTAGTTGAAAATGACTCCCTGAAATCTAAATGGCGTTACTTTGCAAAGATTACACCGAAGCTTTACAGAAATCGTTTTCAAAGTAAAGCGGCCGTTGCAAATCGGCATCCATAAAAGCCATCAGCAATGTCACGTACCTGCTGATAGATGGAAAAGGGTATGAAAAATAGGTTGCTCATTGAAGAACATTTTAATGGAAATTCAAACGGCATCTACTGTATACTGATGTGTTGTGCTCGTCGCTGTTCGTAAGAAGGATTTTTTTCCCTTCGTTTTACATCGCTCGCCTGCCTGGTTGATTGATGCTTTCAGGTAATCAAACAATAGCTTCAGGGTACAAATGGATCCATAATTACACTCCTTATGTGACGATCAAACTTTCTTCCGTGAGCAGGAACTGAGAAGGGAGAGTTTGTTTGCCTTTTCACCAGGCAAAATGTTGACTAAGCGTCTGCGGATCATCAATACTCCGTTTTTTGGGTTTCTTATGCTTCGCGATCTGTGACTCCTAAGGCGCCTTTTGTTCTGGCAGGTGTGGTTATGTGCAAGGCCAGCTAATTTCAGCACAGTCTGTCTGGCAGTGGCTGCTGGAAACCATGTTAGAAGCTGTGAAATCATCCATGGCATATGTTGTGCTAGGAGAGGCTGAGAGAGGTGAGTGGGGTTATTATCAGAGTGGCGTATCTAAGGAAACGCAATAGGATCTCATTTGCATCAGCCTTTTTTTTTTATTGTCTCATGCCCTGGTTGTAGTACCCGTTTGAGAAAGGTCATGGAGATAGGGACGCTTTGGAAATGCTTGCTGTGGGCTTTTTGAAATGCATGGAATATTCATTGGGTTTGTAGATGTCACATGAACATGCCAAGCGTAAGCAAGCGGCAACCCTTTCCAAACAGATGCGTTGTACCTCAGGGTCTCAGAAGCGCAATATTGCGATTATCTTGTCTGTCTCTCTGTCTGTAGTTCTATCTGTCGTCCTCTCTGTCTGTCTGTAGTTCTATCTGTCGTCCTCTCTGTCTGTCTGTAGTTCTATCGTCCTCTCTGTCTGTCTGTCTGTAGTTCTATCTATCGTCCTCTCTGTCTGTCTGTCTGTCTGTAGTTCTATCTTTTGTCCTCTCTGTCTGTCTGTAGTTCTATCTATCATCCTCTCTGTCTGTCTCTGTCTGTAGTTCTATCTATCGTCCTCTCTGTCTGTCTGTATTTCTTTATATCGTTCTCTCTGTCTGTCTGTAGTTCTATCTATCGTCCTCTCTGTCTGTCTGCCTGTAGTTCTATCTATCGTCCTCTCTGTCTGTCTGTCTGTCTGTGTGTTGTTCTACCTATCGTCCTTTCTGTCTGTCTGTCGTTCTACCTATTGTCCTCTCTGTCTGTCTGTCGTTCTACCTATCGTCCTCTCTGCCAGTCTGTCATTCTACCCATCGTCCTCTCTGTCTATCTGTCGTTCTACATATTATCCTGTCTGTCTGTCTGTCTGTCTGTCTGTCTGTCTGTCTGTCTGTCTTTTTTTCTATCTATCGTCCTCTCTCTCTCTCTGTCTGTCTGTCATTCTACCTATCGTCTTCTGTCTTTCTACTTATCGTCCTCTGTCTGTCATTCTATCTATCATCCTGTTTGTCTGTAGTTCTATCTATCATCCTCTCTGTCTGTCTGTATTTCTTTCTATCATCCTCTCTGTCTGTCTGTATTTCTTTCTATCTATCGTTCTCTCTGTCTGTCTGTAGTTCTATCTATCGTCCTCTCTGTCTGTCTGTCTGTCTGTCTGTCGTTCTACCTATCGTCCTCTCTGCCAGTCTGTCATTCTACCTATCGCCCTCTCTGTCTGTCTGTCGTTCTACATATTGTCCTCTCTGTCTGTCTGTCTGTCTGTCTGTCTGTCTGTCATTCTACCTATCGTCTTCTGTCGTTCTACCTATCATCCTCTGTCTGTCGTTCTATCTATCATCCTGTCTGTCTGTCTGTTGTTCTACCTATTGTCTTCTGTCTGTCTGTCGTACTACCTATTGTCCTCTCCGTCTTTTTGTCATTCTACCTATCATCCTGTCTGTCTGTCATTCTACCTATCATCCTCTGTCTGTCTGTCGTTCTACCTATCGTCCTCTCTGTCTGTCAGTCATTCTACCTATCATCCTGTCTGTTTGTCGTTCTACCTATCATCCAGTCTGTTTGTCGTTCTACCTATCATCCTGTCTGTCTGTCATTCTACCCATCATTCTCTGTCTGTCTGTCGTTCTACCTATCGTCCTCTCTGTCTGTCGGTCATTCTACCTATCATCCTCTCTCTGTCTGTCATTCTACCTATCATCCTCTGTCTGTTTGTCATTCTACCTATCGTCCTCTCTGTGTGTCTGTCTGTCTGTCGTTCTACAAATCATCCTATCTGTCTGTCATTCTACCTATCATCCTGTCTGTCTGTCATTCTACCTATCATCCTCTGTCTGTCTGTCGTTCTACCTATCGTCCTCTCTGTCTGTCTGTCGTTCTACATATCGTCCTCTCTGTCTGTCTGTCTGTCTGTCTGTCATTCTACCTATCGTCTTCTGTCGTTCTACCTATCATCCTCTGTCTGTCGTTCTATCTATCATCCTGTCTGTCTGTCTGTTGTTCTACCTATCGTCTTCTGTCTGTCTGTCGTACTACCTATTGTCCTCTCCGTCTTTTTGTCATTCTACCTATCATCCTGTCTGTCTATCATTCTACCTATCATCCTCTGTCTGTCTGTCGTTCTACCTATCGTCCTCTCTGTCTGTCAGTCATTCTACCTATCATCCTGTCTGTTTGTCGTTCTACCTATCATCCTGTCTGTTTGTCGTTCTACCTATCATCCTGTCTGTCTGTCATTCTACCCATCATCCTCTGTCTGTCTGTCGTTCTACCTATCGTCCTCTCTGTCTGTCTGTCATTCTACCTATCATCCTCTCTCTGTCTGTCATTCTACCTATCATCCTCTGTCTGTTTGTCATTCTACCTATCGTCCTCTCTGTGTGTCTGTCTGTCTGTCGTTCTACAAATCATCCTGTCTGTCTGTCATTCTACCTATCATCCTCTGTCTGTCTGTCATTCTACCTATCATCCTCTGTCTGTCTGTCATTCTACCTATCATCCTCTGTCTGTCTGTCATTCTACCTATCATCCTCTGTCTGTCTGTCATTCTACCTATCATCCTCTGTCTGTCTGTCATTCTACCTATCATCCTCTGTCTGTTTGTCATTCTACCTATCATCCTCTGTCTGTCTGTCATTCTACCTATCATCCTCTGTCTGTCTGTCATTCTACCTATCATCCTCTGTCTGTCTGTCATTCTACCTATCATCCTCTGTCTGTCTGTCATTCTACCTATCATCCTCTGTCTGTTTGTCATTCTACCTATCATCCTCTGTCTGTCTGTCATTCTACCTATCATCCTCTGTCTGTCTGTCATTCTACCTATCATCCTCTGTCTGTCTGTCGTTCTACCTATCGTCCTCTCTGTCTGTCTGTCGTTCTACCTATTGTCCTCTCTGTCTGTCTGTCTGTCTGTCTGTCATTCTACCTATCGTTCTACCTATTTAATTTGTGGCACATACCACATTGGACTTTCTAAGCCCCCAAACATTTACAGTCATTCTCAGCAAAACAGAAAAAAGGGTGAGTGATGGTTAAACGCACCCACTGGTTTAAAAATCAGGTTTCCTATTTATTTTATCCTAACTACCTGAAGCTCATTTCACTTGATTTAACAACTAGAATCTAAACTTCTTTGAAGAAGCATATAAAATCCAATAGCATCAGCGCTGCTTCTTCTCTTCTTTTGCTTTAGGTTAAGTAATTGTTAGCTCTGTCTTTGCAAGATAATCAAACTGACCTCATACATAACAAAACCACTCCTGTTTGAAAACTATTTGGAAGACAGGCTTATTGGCTTAAAGGCCTTTTCAGTGACAAAAAAAGCTTTCACTCTTGTTTGCTAGTTATGGGTCTTGTGAAGTCGAAACAAAGTCCCCCTTTTATTTACTGCCTATTTATTTACAGAAGCACAGGTGCAATTTGACAATTTTGAGAGCCTTAAGGTGTCGGATCAAAAGAAAACTACCGCCTGTCTGTTCAGAAATGGTCCCGTTTGACATTTGTAATCTAGAAAACTCTGCCAGTGTAGCATTTATTATTATTGTAAGCTCTTTTTATGACCTATTCTTCAACCTTGAGAGCTTAAAAAGCTTTTTGTGTATCATTACGCTTTGATATTGGTGACATAAGAACACGCATGAATGAGCATGTCATGTACATTATTATTTTCAATAATATTTTAGACACAACATCCTTTTAATAACTCACTAAAACAGCTGAAAGTATGCAAAGCTCTTGCTAATGTGCAAATTATGGATTTTAAAGGAGCACATGATGGATTTCGAGGCGCGCTCGTATGGACTGACCCGCTACTGTCCCTAATAAAGTAATGTGAAGTGTCCATTTGTGTGACCCCTGATGTTCATAATGTGTCTGGAGGCCCTCTTTATGATAACCATAATGGCAGAAAGATCAATAGAGAACAGCATAACCTCAAAGACCCTCATAGTGTGGATGCAGATATGAATGCGTGACATAGCCAAGGTCTCGCTATGCTATGTTAATCAGGAGACTGTCCCAATAACGGGTTTGCTGCATTTTCCATTTTACATGTTGTATTGGGTGGCTGCCTTCAGTCATAAATAATCCCGACGTGTCATTTGAAATGGGGCAGCGTTTACCGGGTGGTATCGATCGGAGATTCATTCCGTAACATTAAAATGGCCAGTTGTTGTTATGTGGGGTTGACAGAATTGATCAAAAGTAGGAGATCTGGGGAATGAACCTGCATATTAAGTGACACCAGTGGACCTGTATTAAATCTTTTTTGGTTTTCTGATATTAAGTGTTTTCAGGGAGTTTAGTTATATTTATGTTTGAAATGAATAAATAAATAAATGTATTATTATTAGTAGTAGTAGTAATAGTAGTAGTAGTAGTATAGTAGTAATAGCAGTAGTATAAATAAATAAATTAATAATAATAATAATTGTATTTATTTTTTCTTCTTCTTCTACTACTACTACTACTACTACTACTACTACTACTACTACTACTACTATCAATAATAAGAAACAAATACAAATCACCTTTATAACATACACTACATCTCAGGCACTAAATGTTCAATGTCATACAGATTTCTCTTGTTATTGTATTAAACAAAGTCACGATGAGAGCAAGTTTATCAGAACAATTCACAAGAATGTAGTTCTTGCTGCTGGCTATATGTGACACTAAATAACAGTAGGAAGTTGAGGCAAAATGATTGCGGCTGTTGCGTCGAAACAGTGTGGTGCAAAAATATGTGCATGCCACCCCACTCCTGCTGCTTCTACAAATAAGTTACACAGCGCTTTGTCAGACCCCACACTGTGAACACTTCTGTTTGCGTGTTTGATGGGTAATCGCTCCCTAAATTTAGCTGAATGCACTGAGTTGTAAAAATGACAGCAAGAGATCTCAAGGTCACGTGGCTGTTTAATGTGGATTTGTAGATATTTTGGGTAAGCAGGTCATGTAGCCTACTTTTACTTTTTATTATTATTAATTTTTTTAATTGTGTGAGGCTGGAACTTATCTGTCTTTTTGCCATCGTCCTGGCCGTAGACTACGGTAAAATATTGATCACTCTCTCCTTTCAGCACATGATATTACCTCCTTGCCTCTTTAGAAGTTTCTTTATGACTATGAACAATTTTTGCAGCTATTTTTGTTTTCCAGTGAGGCAATTTTTAGCCACTGTCGAAGATGAAAGTTAATGAAACACAAGCACACCCCAGCACCCCCCTCCCCCTAATTCAATATAAAATTATTGATTAGACCGAAAGTAATGGAATAACAGTGACATTCCAATCTAGAATATTCACGACTATAGATAGAGGAAAATACAAAGGAGGGAGCTTTGGGCTTCAATCATGGACATATTGGAGGTAATTTCGTCCGCTGCTGTTTTAGATTTCCTTCGTTTTCATTTTCTCTTATTCCTCTCGCTCTCCCATCCTCGCCTTCATAATTTTTTTTTTTATCCCTCCTTCTTGCCGCTGATCTTTTATTCATTGCATGGCTAATGAAGCGCCTGATAGACTGTAGAACAGTGTGCATGATCCGCAGCAGTTTATTTCTTGGCTATAGCTGGCAGAGAGCAGATGAAGGCGTCCACAGGTAGGCAGTAGCGGCATCTTTAACAGCGTGCCCTGCAGTTTTCATGCTTGCCTGCTTTTACAAAGGACTTTCATACCCGATATTTCATTTTCATTTTCATTTTGTAAGAAAGAATACAAGACCCTTTACACCTGATAGTAACATGCATTTTCGTTGATTTGATCTCATTAGATAGCACTTGACCGCATTGAAAGGCAGAATTAGTTTCTGACTGCACGCCCACAGTCCCTTCTCAGTCTAGTAAACTCTAATCTGATTGGCTGGCTATACACATCATCCAGGAGTAAGAGCACACATTTATTTCTTTTCGATTATGTAATCAGTCCGCTTGGACTACATGTTGTGCCATACAAGGTACTCTTTTACTTTTACATTAAAAGGCAACATTTCCAAAATGGTGGTCTGTCTGGTTAGCACATGTTGCAGTGTGAGCAATTTTTTAATTCTCTTGTTTTGGTTACTAAAGGTATGTTTCAACCCATACAACAATTCTAACATTTTAATAACTTATCATAGATTACACTTAACCTGATTTTAATACATTTCTTAAACAAATTGATATAAAACAAATTATGAAAATATTGTGGTGACATATATGTCACATCGGGCTGTTAACCTTAAAACAGTGGTGACATATATGTCACATCGGGCTGTTAACCTTACAACAGTTGGTGGAATTTTGATGTTATGTATTTGTCATATTAAGAAAAATATTAATGAGCTGCTCGATTAATTTAGCAGATTCAATATTTTTTTTAGTGTTATATATTTTCTCTATGTTTTATATAAAATCTGGGACTCAGAAAAATGTTAACAGCACTGTTTAATATAAATTGAAATATTGATTGGCATTGATCTGCGCATGATCTGCACCAAATGTCAGGAAATCATGCATACTTGGGAAAATGACAAAATGACATACCATGGTGGCTGACAAAATGTTACGCAACTGTTTTCAGACTCTACTAGCATGTCTACATTTCACTGACAACAATGATTCTTAAAATCAGCAAGCAGGGGATAAGTTTTGGAATATCTGTCTATGGCTTGATATGTTTTGTTAATGTTTTTTTAATAATATGCATAATTTTGATAAATGTTGTGGAAAAGAAAAGAAACAGAAAAAAACTGCTATTTAGCAAAACAAATATTAAATGTTTTTTTTTTTAAACTGAGAAATAAATGCCCAATGTGACATATATGTAACATAAAAAATGTATCATAAACGCCCAATGTCACATATGTGTAACATTACAGATCTCTCACAAGGAGGGGTTGTTTTTCGAAAACAACTGCAGAAACATGTGGTCCATTAAGCCTGTTTTATATGCCCCATAATTTTCCAATAAGGATAAATTGGTCCGGGTTCTTATGGGTTAATGCAAAAGTGTGAATGTGCTGGAGGGAGAGAGGGCGGGCAGCCTTCTGTCAGACATTTTTGGGAGGAGATGCTATAAGTATTGAGACTGTCATCAGTCATTGTATGCATTTTATTATTTAATCAAACAAGATTTGGTTTTCTCTGTGACACTTTTGTCCTACTTTGTAAACAGCAAATATATTAAACTAACACAGTTGAGACGACTAATGTAGCAATGTGACTTTCTGGAAAGTGGGATCACTACAGGTGGGTGGCAGGTGGACACAGCGTAAAATAGAAGCGAGAGCAAGCGGGTCACAGGTGCGGGAGAGAACCTGGCAGGAGTCAGTGTTAGTGTCAAGTCATGCACAGTTGCGCACAAGAAAATCACCAATCATTGGACGAGAAATATTCATATACAGTATAATCATTAAATATTTTGAATGGGATTCGGGTGTACTCAGGAATAAGTACGAGCCAATACCAAGTCACAATGCACACGAAAGTCAATGATTGAAATATGGTCTTGAGACCGAGTTCAAGACAGAGTCCGAGTCTCGAGTACTACAACACTGATAGAAAGTATACACTATATATTAAAAACTTAGATTGGTTTCTTTAGATGCCAGTCTGTACTCTAAGGGAGTGTTCACATTTGGCAGATTTGGTTAGATTAAAATGAACCCTGGTGCGATTGCTTTGTTAGTGCGGTTTATTTGATTATAGGGCTGTAACAAACGATTATTTTGATAATCGATTAATCTAATAATTATTGGAACGATTAATTGACTAATCGTCGATCTTCCACTGATTAATCAGTAGGCTTTGATCGATTATCCCAATTTTGCATTTAGTTAATAAAATATTGAGTTATATCTATTTTAACTAATAAATAAAACAAGGAACCCAGACAGCAACATAGTGTCGGCCCAGACCTGGCCCACATCTGGTATGTGTTGAATCCACATGTACCAGATGTGGGCCGGCACTGTGTTGCTGTCTGGGAAATCACTTCAGCATTTGAAAATGTATTTTTAATGAATTTCTAGTCAACTGAAAAGACCAATCTCTGCCTCAGAAGTCATCAATAATCCAACTGATACAATGAATGGTACTGTGTTTTTATTAAGTCTGGAAATTGTAATAGTAACTTTTTTTTATAAGAGTAAGAATATGAGTATGTAATATTGTGCATATATTTTTTTTGAGTTTATGGTCCTTGAATGGGTTTCCTGAGGTAAATGTAACGTTTTGTGACATTGTTTGCCAGCTTGACGTCTTTCTACGGTTGAAAACATTAAAAGGATTCATTCAGTAAGTTGTGCTGTATGTTTCAACATACTTTTTGACGCTCATTCATGTTTTATTTCTTGCTGTAATAGTAGAAAAGAGGAAGAGATAATAGGTTCATGCGCCGCTTGACCTGAGAAAATGGATGTGTTGTGTGAGAACAGTGTCAACTGCGTGAGCTTGAATGAGTGAGAGTTGGTCGCCCTGCATATGACAGCATTTTTCTTTGTAGTCATGCTAAACTTTCCCCCATTTTACGGGTTTGGGTTTGTTTGCACTCCGAAGTGCCGTGTCTTCTATTGGATTGGATCCGGGGGGGGCTGCATTGCCGTATTTCGCTACAGCACCCCACTGGTCAAACCAAATAGGTCATGTGAGACTTCAAATAGGTCATATGAGATCAAAAGATCTTTTTTATTGTCAATAATGTTAACTACTCGTTTCAGCTCTATTTAAGTAAGTGTGAACACTGCCACCCGAAACCTGATGTGCACCAAACAAGCGGACCGAGACCCCTAAAAAGGTAGGTCTTGGCCTGCTTCCAAAAGAAATCTGGTGAAATATGAACATAACATAGAGCTGCAACAAACAATAATTTTGATAGATTAATCTAATGATTATTGGAACAATTAATCGACTAATCATCTATCATTTCACTGATTAATCAGTAGGCTTTGATCGATTATTCCAATTTTGCAATTAGTTAAAATATTGAGTTATACCTATGTTAACGAATAAATAAAACAAGGAACGCAGACAGCAACATAGTGTCGGCCCAGATCCGGCCCACATCTGGGAAATCACTTCAGATTTTGAAAATGTATTTTGAGCCAACTAAATAGACCAATCTCCTTCAATCTCCTTCTTTCCTCCTCAGAAGTCTTCAATAATAACATGGGCCAAAGACATCTAAACGCATCAAAAACAGGATGTGATTTCACAAGACGTGACATACCTGATACCTGTTTTAATCTTGTCATAGGAGCTACGCTGCTCTTTACATTTTGGTACGGGCATCAGAAATGGCGTCTCCTTGCAGCAGATCTTCATTTTACACTCTTCACAGGTTCTCAGCTGGTCAAAAAAACATCATATGTACGCACATACAGTGAGCGCATTTAACCCCGTTAAGTTCTGTTGCAAATATAGTGGTAGTTTCTTGGCCAGTATAAGTTGTTGGTTATTAAAGGTCTGGCTACACGAGGCTACATTTTAACTGTATTTTTGATAAAAGACTTTCAAAACATTGAAAATCTTACCAATCCCAAACTTTTGAACAGTTTTTTTTTTCAGCAGTGTCATTAAATGCATCTGAAGATCTTCAGCACTTTTTCCACCATTCTGTTAAGCTTTACACCTGTAGAATCTATAGCAGGTAAGCCCGTGCAGGCAGACTCAACACATTTTAACTTTGACTGACGTTCTAAAGCTAAAGAGGCCTTATAAGAGGTGTAAACACAGGGCTGAGGCCTTCTGTGTTGCCAGAGGGTCCTAGTTCTCTGTGATACTCATTGCTATTCACAGGGAGCCACAGCGATAGGAAAACAAGAGTGGGCGTCAAGAATAGGATTGAACGTCTTAGAAGGCACCTGCGCCAGGCGGATGCAGGTTGGGTTTAGCTGCATATCGCTGGTGCTTTTTGGGTGTTTAGGATTCCAGGGGAGCTTTTCTGTGATGAAAGGCTAAGTGGGATTTTGCCTCCTATCTCGGGCATTTCGCTGTGTAATAATGTTACTCCTCAACTGCAAGTGGCCGAGTCCCTGTAAGGTCATTTTGATGGTGTCTTGAAAACGATGGGATGGGATAAATGGACTGCCTCCTTTGTAAAGCTTGCATCAGGCTTATTCTTAGATGTGAAGTGACCCAACCACAGTATGGTAAACATTAAGCTTGTAGAGGAGTGACAATAGCAGTTAAAAGCAAACTTTTAAATGATAATGTGGAGGTTTCATTGGCATATCATTTAAATATTCAAAAGTGCCTTAAAGTCACTATTAAATCTAAATTGGCAACTCTTATTTTTTATGGAATATTGTGGTATTTATTATAAATGATTTAATCATAATTTTTTTTTAAATTCATGTGATTAATTTTTGATCAAAATAGAGTGCTGTAGGCGTGACGTCAAAACCCGGAAGACTTAATATGCCAGTGGTTCCCTCGAGGTTTTATAATGGGATTTTCCTGACGATCCTAGGACATTTTGTTCTACAACATAAATTACACACACCCAAACTGTCATATCTAGTTACTTATTATAAACATAAAAAAACAATCAGCTACAAAATTCATGTTGGGTGTGTGTACTCTACATTGTAGAACAAAACGTCCAAGTATTGTCAAGTTATCTTTTCCACAGACCTTATCTTATGCATAAATTGAAAAACCCTCATTATAAAACCCATAGGAAAATCTCTAGGGAACCACTGGAAAATTTATCTTCCGGGTTTTGACGTCAAGCCTGCAGCACTCTAAAACTTCCCCTCCCTCTTCCAACATCATCAATTCTCTTCTCCGATGACGTGTTTTACTGGCACAAGGGCGGGATAACCTGTCACTGACATGAGATTGACAAATAGCAAACCACAAACACAAACCACAAATTCACAATCAATTTCCTGATGGACAAAAAAGTTCACAAAGGTTCCATTTCCCTTGGATATACGTCACAATAGGGAAGAAAAGACTATAGTTTTTTTGGAAATTTTAAGGAGAAATTTCCTCCAGTGTGTCTTGCGCACCTAGTGTTCCCAGGACGGTGCACCTTCCCTGGGATGCCTGCCCTGCTCTGGGAGTATGGATCTCTGAACCGAACGAGGGTTTGCTGGAAGTCACAGCCCGCAAACAGTGCCCCTTCCCTGGACTTAGGCATGCCATTCCTTCGGTCTGACTGCCTTGATGTCTGAACCGAATCGGGGTTTACTTGAAGTCTTAGCCTGCACTCAGTGCTCCTTCCCTGGGCTTTGGCAACTTTCGTTTCACCTCAAGTGGATTTTTATATTTTCTAAAGAGAATGTGCGTGGTGCTAAGCTTGTGCGAAACTCAGTGGTTGTCAGGGTGTTTCTATGCATTTGATAGTGTTCTGAGTTGTTGCTGTATTGCTTTGTGTCTTTTAAGGCATTTTGCCCAGACAGCAACATAGTGTCTGCCCAGATCCTGGCCACATCTGGTACATGTGAATTCAGCGTGTACCAGATGTGGGACGGATCTGGGCCGTGCATGTGATATTCAGATCTCTAGATATGACTTGTTCAATGTAAAGGTGCGGTCACATTTTTCATTGTTTGGCGAATTTCCTCTGGTGAAATCCAGTCATTTCAATAGGAATCCATGCAATATTTCACCACACAGATTTTGCAACAAGATGAGAAAGTGACTTCTGTGTGAGCTGTGCTTCATACATTGCTATACAATGCACAATATGCATTTTTTTGCCCGTTAAATTTCAGTAATGCGACCGCACATTAAGTCTGCGGTCTACAAAATAAATCACTTTTGAAAAAAAAACAAACACCTAATGTCTCCAACAAGTCAGATGATTTGAAGTGTAATAATAACCCAACGTGTGCGTAATAGTAAAGCTTGTTAGCAAACACTCCTAATTAATTGGCTTATATCATATAATTGTGTACAAAAGAATTGTTTATGCCTGCTATGTACCTGCGTTTTACCAAGAACAAAAACCGTCTAGACTGTAGATTCGTAGTCATGGCCATTATCATCATCTCAGATTCAAACGGTCATTTTCCTGGCTTCATATGTGTCAAAGGGGCTGGGCTGGGGTCCTTCTGTTGAAAAGATGTTGCCAAGCTGTTTTCTTTGATAACGAAAAGTTTTCAATCTGTCTAACAGGTGCTCTGACCTGGCGATCTCATTTATGAGAATCAGTTTGTGGCGAGCAGTGGCCAAGATCCAAGATCTACAGGCCTAATTACCCAGCTGCCGCTGAAGATTTTTTAATTTCCTATAACTGAGATAGAGAGAAACATTCCTGCACCTGGTTTTAATGGCAAATCTGTGTTTTTCCATCTGTTATTCGGAGGCTTTCTTCATTCCCTTTCCTCAACGTGATTCACCAAAGATTTGGAAAAAGTAGTTGTCTATGAAATCATAGTTCATATCAGCAGCTTGACTGCTGTGGAATAGTTTTATTTGCGTATACGCACAATAAGGGACAGCCTGATCCTGGATCGGTGCTCCCAGTCATGTTTCGCTTGTGAATTCTGGCCTAGACTGCAGTGGAGGAAAGCCTCGCAGAGGGTGTGGGCCGTATTCCTCCTCCACCGTGAGAGGAGTTTTAATGAGCGCACAGCCGATGCATGTCCTGCGCATTCATAAATAGCTCTCCACCCCCGTCAAACTCCCTTCATCCTCCATCCACCGGCCCACGTTGCTGGTATCAAAATCCTGCAAAAGTTGTAAAACAGTAACATCAACCCACAGAGGGAACAAGGAGTTCCTTCGCTGCATGGCGCATGTCACTCTGACATTTAACAGAATTATCCATGCTCAACCTAAACTCTTGTCCACATTGAGGAAGGATATTTAACCTGTTTAAAGTTTTCAAGAAAGGTAAATGTGAAGTTTAAACTTCTTGAGACATAGGACAAATCATGGTCCACAGATTGTATATTCCTTTATTTATACTTTTAAATAAATCAGAGATGATCAGATGATGTATTCTTATTACAAATGGACAATTTTCTTCTTGTTTTTTCAATTAAAGTCACTTTGCCAAAAATCATTAGGATATTAATAAAGATCATTTTCTATGAAGATATTTTGTAAATTATTACCGTAAATATATTAAAAAAATTATTATTAGTAGTAATATGCGTCGCTAAGGACTTAATTTGGACAACTTTAAAGGCGATTTTCTACTTTTTGCACCCTCAGATTCCAGATTTTCTGATAGTTGTATCTCGGCCAAATATCAACGGAAAGCTTTCAGATGATGTATACATTTTAAAAAAATTGACCTATTGACAGCATAGCAGATCTAGTACGTCAAGGCCAAATACATTAACATTGCCATTTTCAGTTTTATATTTGCTTTATATTCGTTTTCCCCGAGGAGGCAAGGGAGGCAGTGCCTCCTCAAAAAATTGGATGAGAAAATAATCCGTATCACGAAAATAAAAGAATGCAAATATTACAAAATGTGATTTTAAAAAGTGTAAAAATCACTCGTTTTTCGAAATGAACATTGTCCAACAGCAACACCAGAAAGTAAAGTTACAGCAGAGCACGTCTCTCTTGCCTCCCCTGAGCCCATTTAGTTTTAATAGACCCCCTAAAGCGTGCAGTGGTTTGGTATGGGGTAATTGTGACAAGTTATGTGAGAGGAGGCAATACCTTCATTGTGCTATGATTGGATATGATTGCAAATGTTTGGTTTGTATGATAAATCCCGCCTCTTGTTTTCATGCGTGTTTCGCATTTGCAAATCTCTCTGAATGAACAACATTATGGCATTAATGGGAAGACTATAATAGTATATAGTAAGTAAACAGCTTAACAACAATGCGCCTGAACACACCTTGTTTTCAGACCAGCATGCACGGCCATGGGCGAATAGATGGCGTAGGTGCATTTGCTGTTTAAACAACGTGACGCTGGACGTGAAACTGATAACTGCGTTGGGCTGAAACTACCAAAAAACATTTGCGTCACGCCTGGCTAGATATCACCGCTATGTCATGTCAAAATAAACCTTGAAAATGCCTGAATATGCATTTAGCAGACGCTTTTATCCAAAGCGACTTACAACTGAGTAGTACAGGAAGCGATCCATCATGAAGAGGCAGCGAAACACAGAAAGTGCCTGAAGTACTACGTTTTGGACATTACACAGAGCATCTTACACTAGGGCACGGAAGAAGTAGAGGAAAATAGAAGGAAAATAAGGAAAAGGATTTTTTTTTTAAGATGAGTTTAAAGGAAATGTATGTAAGATTGTGGCCAAAACTGGTACTGCAATCACTTTCAAATTACTGTTGAGCGGTGTATCCCCCTCCCCCTGACTCGAGGTTGCCAGATAAGCTGCAGGATCCTGCAGGAACGTAGGCTGCTACAAGGAGCTTTCAATGGCAAGTGACGAGTCCTACTCAGCAAGTTTTTTTTTTCATTGTCACAACGTTTTTCTGATTCATAACGAGGTATTTTAGGTTTCGTAAAGTTTTATTTTTTATCCAAAAAGTTTGTAGCTGCAGCTGTGGTAACTAGAGCAGAGCTGGCAACCCGGATGCCAGAACACTACTGACTTCGTGATTGGTAGATAGGTGGAGGGTGGCGCTTCAGGCCAAAACACAACATGTCAACATCAACATCAGTTGAGGGCTGCAACTTCACTTTTAAATGACAATATCCTGGCCGGACGTCTGTTGTCAGTGATATAAATATTTGAAATTAACATGATTTCTTAATGTCTAGTGACATATCAGGGCGATTTTATGATTAATTGAAATACATTTCTTACATACAGTTCCTTTAAGTGCTCACGGAAGAGGTGAGTTTTCAGCTGTCTTTTGAATGTTGTCAGTGATTCTGCAATTCAGATGGAGGTAGGAAGATCGTTCCACCAGCAGGGAACGGTGAATGTAAATGTTCTGGAGAGGGACCACAAGCCGTCGCTATTACACTGAGAAGGACATTGATATATTGCCCTATTGATATTTTGTCCCACTCCTAGTGTTTAGTGTCCATAGGGTACCATATTTTATTAATTAAAATATCGGTATTTGGCGCCAGCATATCAATACTTGTAACGCACGGAGAAGGACAACGATATACTGCCCTATCGATATTTTGTCCCACCCCAAGTGTTTACAGACTATTAAAAAAGAACAGCTGAACATCATATCACAAATAAAAGGTATTGTTTAAATTGAATTGTGTCATTATTTTGGAATAGATGTAAAAGTAGTTAGTTAAAAAAATACAAAATAGATTTGTATTTGGTTTATCTTTTTTATGTTTTTATGGAATTGGGACATGAATTTACATTTGATGTATATAAATATAAATAAATAAATAACAGCGAGGACCTCATTTCACCTCATCTGCACGCCACTGATATATGCGATACTATAAATTGCAACTGTGTCAACCAGTCATGTACATTTTAAATACCTTGTTTGGATAAATAACTTGTTTGGATTTGTCTCATTTTATGTTAATAGGTAGCAACACCACAAAAACAAAAATGTTTCCTGCATATAATAATTTGTTGATGCAAAATGTGGTTAACATAAGTTACTATGGTGACATTCAACACATTTTGTAGCATTCATTCAGTCTTTCATTGAGGTGAATGCTGAATTTGTCCATTTTTATAATGTATATTGGACTCATTGAGTGAATTTTCCAGAACAGATTCTTCCAGAAGATATAGTATGATCTTGTATCTCTCTCTCGCTTTCTCTTTTTTTGTATTCTGTTTTGTCCCCACTCAAGAATCAGTTCAGATGATGAGATGAAATCCACAGTTCTTTGCCTGGGACGGGCTGTGTTTCTGGGCGGCGTAGAATCTTGTTAAGTGTTTGCTTTCTAAAATGGTTTTATTTGGGTGCTACCGAGTAATAGATTGGGAAAGAAATTTTGAGTTTGACTCAGGCTTCGGATCGAAGTTTGTGTTTGCAGCGAATTCGTAAGGTTCATTGATTTTTTTTCTTCTTCTCGTGGTAGTGTTTTATTACCTTGCTTTGTATTCTTTCCAGCACATCAGTGACTTTTCTTGTCTGGCATAGCTTTCATCAAGCTAAGACACCTACGAATAGAGAGAGAGAATAAGGAAGACTGCTTTATGCCTAATTCGTTTTCTATTCAGGTCTTTATATTATTAGCATGGATTGCAGGGTGGCTCATTTTAAAATCTCCTGTGTATTTTTTTCAGTCAAGCACAAATGGCCTCGGCAGGTCAGGCCTTTAAGTAAAACGTGCAATTATACGACCATAATTTGCTATAATTAAAGCTTGGAAATTGATATGAGCAAAGAACATCAACAAAGGAGATGTAGTTCACGTACATTCATCACTAATTTATGAGGATATCTTGCTTTAATTAATTCATAATTGCTTTGGAAACTTGGAGCGCTCACCACCGTTACTTTTCCCTAAATAATTACAACCATGTCACCCAATGGGATGTTTTAGATTGGTAATTGGAATTTGATTTAAGTGACTTTTTAAATATTTCAAGCCCAAAGAATAAAACGAAATAGAACATTTCAAAAGACTGAACATTTAATACCCTGATAGGTCTGAGCAATTAAGGGGGGTGTTAAATTTGATTTGCCAATATTGGAGAGGAATAAAAAGAAGACTAATAACAATGGAAATAGGTTTGTTTTATCTTTACCGGCCACAGACGGCTGTGTATGACACATTCAGCGCAGTGGTATATCAGAGCTTCCAGCATTTCCTGTGGGAACGCAAAACTATTTAGACATTTGCCTTTGCTTTGATGCGCTTTTGATTTGGTCAGAACTAACCAGGCTGGAAAATGTTCAAAACACGCTTGTCGGAAAATGAAGCTATACAGTAGTAAACTATGGTTAAGTTTAGGAGGCTATCGTTTTTGGAAATTGCACTGTGATTCCCATTGACTGGGGATGGTGGAGTTTTCAACTGGTTTAGAAAATAATTATGCTAGTAACTGTACTACATTTTGCTAGCATAAACATCAAATTAAAAGTTGATTTCCAAAAGTAATGTTTACAGTTTAATGGTGTAGATATTTTCCCCTCATATATTGCAAGTAATTAGCATCAATAAAAGTATATTCCGCTGTTGGAGGGTAACCAACTGAAAATTAGCGACATTGCTAACTTATCTGCACCACAGCATCTCAGCTATTTTCAAATTAGTCTAAGCTACATTTTTAGCAAGTAACATTATAGCATGACAAAAAAAATCTACATAAGTAGTTTAAAAATAGCTTGACTGCAGTTGAACTACTTTAGCGTGAGAAGCTACAACACTGGTCCATTCTCACAACATGTAGTCTACGCTGTGCTGTGCTAGGTTGCTAAGTGTAGAGTCAAATGATGGTGTATTGAAGGTCGTAATTACAAGTTGGGAAGTTGTAATAATGATGTCAGGTGCATTGAAATTACTTTGGTGCAAGCAAGATGATAATGTAGGGGAGAGCGGGGCACAACCTAATGCTTTTTGACTTTCTCAGTTTGTGTAAATTCACTTGGGGTTCAGAGTATTTATTTTTTCCCCACATTCATTTCACACGTCTAGTACAATTATGTGGGGTTTTGTTTCATTTATACAGTGTATACTTTAGTTTATTTACCCCAAAAGAATGGAAGTGAAATGTGACAACATGCCCCATTGGTGGGGTTCATTGTAACATGTGAAGGGCACATTGTAACATGAAAGCATAAAAGTATAAAAGTATAGAATATAATAGCGTAGTTCTAATAGGGACTCATTGTAACACACTGTGACAACATGGCCCACCTGCACAACTGGGATTTAACCACGGCTCATCAGCATTAAATAATTAATGTAATATCAGATTTGTCTTAATTTAAATAAACACAAAAAAACAGAGATGAAAAATAAACGTAAGTATGACATTTTGCTATGGTTAAATTTTTTTTCAGTGATATCTTCCAAAGATTTTTACATTTTGCCGCAATTTTTTCTCAAAATAATGTTGATATGGCATCTAGTAAATACACAAAGTTTTGTGCAAAGTGTGGAAAGTTTTAAATCGTGTGTTACAACTAACCCCACGTTAGGTTGTTCCCTGCTCTCTTCTACAAATAATGCAGTATAATAAAAATAACATATTTAGATTTTTTACGTTGTAATTCAATTTACAGTATGAATGTGCTGTAAACTGGATTGTTATGTATTTATATCATAATATATAATTGCAATTATATGATCATATTTGGTACATGATACTTATATAACCCTTCCGAAAATGGTTTTATTATAGTAACAGTGTAGTAACCATGTTTTTTTGGGGTTTTACCAAATCCCAGTTTTACTACAAATGCCATGGTTAAACTAAAGTTAGTGTAGCAAAACCATGGTTAATTTGTGGTTACCATGGTTTAACTATATTAACCATGTTTTTTTTGTTGTTGTAGTAAAACATGGTTCATTTTCATAAGGGAAGATAAATACTGTAGCAAATTCATTCACTTCAACAAATTTCCCGCTGCATGAATTTCATACTGCCATATTTTCTCAGAAGCTCAGGGCTAAAAAAAGTTTCCCACTCATATTTATGACTTTTTGGTGATGTTCATGTTCGTTCAACTCATGAATATGATTTTTTCCAACATGAACGCAACATAAGGACATGCTAGAATTGTTGATTGACGTTTGTTGTGAACTTCTGAATGCCAGACTTTTTTTTTGTCTCCGTCTGTAAGGACTTCTAGCTTAAATTATAAAGCCTTTGCTGATGGAGGCTCTTGTTCAAAAGCTTTAATTGCAGGTCTGTCGAGAGTGAGAGACTGCGAGAAAGAAAGATGACAGATTTCAACAAGCATCTCTCCAGAGTGGATGAGTTCAGGGATTGAGCATGTATCCTTCCTTAATTCCCTTTGCTGAAAGACGTACCATCCCACACTTACGAATACCCTTTAAGAGTGAGCCGAGCCCCTGGATCATGTCTTTAAGTCCGACCCTATATCTGTCTATCCCACCTAATTGAATTCCTCAAAATGAGAAGATCCGTCTGCCAGAAAATCCCGCTTGCTTTATTCCCCATCAGCGGGTGATGAACACATGGGGTTTGATGGCAGAACCCTAATGTGCTCCCTGCCCGTCTCATCTCTTCTTTTACCTTTCAGAATTAGTTAAGAAGATGGAGAGAGAGCAGTTCCTTGTGTAGCTTCTCTGCGAGGAGATGTCAGGGGCGGAGTGGCTCATGATGATTTCACAGCTGTCTGTGGAATAATTGAAGAGTGCGTGCTTGTGGGCATGTAGAGAGAACTACATGCGGTGGTGATGTTGGTGGAGACTCATGGTGCTGTGTGTCTTCTGCTGTTGTTGCTGCAGAAGCTGCTTTATGTCCCAAAGGTATGTCTAGTATGTGTGTGTATATGTATGTGCACCCTAGTGGGAAAGAGAAGAGTCAAAGCCCCTCTCTCTTGGGTGCCTTTGCGCTAGAAGAGGGCAGACCCTGTGTTGCATTATTCATAAAGTTATTTCTGGCGAGTGCTATTGACAGGGCATGGTGTTGTGCTCGTCACATTCAGAGAGGAGAATGAAGCCCAGGTTGAGATTGTGATCCGACTAGCCACTCCAAAAGCAGGATTCAATACCAAATCGTGGACTTGAAGTACTTAGGGAGCCATTTGACACCGGACCTAGAAGTAGTAGTAATGATAATAATACATCATGGTGAAAAGATGCATGTATGTATGCATGTATGCGTGCTAAACATTTCAAACAGTAGTGTGCTATTGTCCACGGGACCATATGTGATACATCATGTGTCCTGCGGTCTCTCTTGAAACCAACACGGAAGTGACTTAAACTGCAATTAATCACAGGCCGCAAAGACAGGCTCCAAAAGGGAGTCAAATCTGTATCTCACCCATGTTAAAATGCCCAACTTTACAGCAGAATTTTTTTTTTACAGTCTAGTCCAAAAAGTGGTTTGGTCTATATAGCTTATTTTGCCCTTCATGACAACTGTGAGGGGGGTGAATTTTTTTTACAACTCATTAAATTGGTATAAAAAGCCTTAAAGGTCCCATGGCATGGCGTTTTTCTATTTTTTTATAATGTTTCCTGAGGTGTACTTATTTTGTTAGTATGATTTTTACATCATAAAATGTCATAATTTAGAAATAAAAGGCATTTTTTCTATACTGATGTTTGCCCTTTGGCTGAATGCCCTGTTTCAAGGGGCGTGTCTGCTGTGAGACTTCAGTAAAAACGCCCACTGTTGTGATTGGCTGACATCTTTGCATTTGAAATGAGTATCAGATCTTGTAGCGGAGGGGGCGTGGTTTAACGAGGTCTACGATGTTTACTCAGTAGTAATAGTCAATAGTAAAACCGGTAATAACTATTTACTAAAAACTAAAGACTTAAAAAATGGTTTATATAGCTTATATAATTAATTTATTCATTAATGTATTTGATTGCATAATAATAATACCAATAGAGTTAATACCTAATCTAGTCATAATTTTAAAGGCATTTTTTATATAATTTCTTAACATTTTGGAGTCAGATATAATGGATCAATAAAAGGAAAATAAATCATGGTTGATATTGCAAATTTGCATACTCTGGACAGTATGTGTACGATTAATATGATAAGTATATAACATGCTTTTCTAAATGGCGTTAATGCTCATGCGCAAATAAATATTGCAACTGGAACCATGTATCCAGTTCCTCCAGCGTTATTCAGCCTTCAGTCTACGACACTACATACGGTACAAGTGAAAACTTGATCTCAATGAGATGTGGCACTTGGCTAAAACAGACCCCAGGCCCACTTTGCACAAGTTAGTCGCTAAAAAACAACATAAAAGCACAGATCCTGTTCACTGTTTGGCCTGTAACACAAACATTAAGATTGAGTGAGTGCGTGGAAGGCTTTTATCAACAAACCCTCAAACGGCTCACTTGTCCCCTAATCCCAAATCCTTACTCTACTCCTTTTATTTTTATATTATCTGAGGCGTTTCAAGTCTCTGTGACTGGGTTTCTGCGGCAGTTACTACTCTCCCATGTTTACTGAGTCTTCAGACAATGTCGTCAGTGCGGCTTAATCTAGTTTAAAGAGCTGGAACCCCCATCGGTTCCCAAACCCCCCTTCAAACAACTCCACCCCAGACCCAACAATGAGACGACTGTAGTGGAAAAGAAGAAAGACGATGCTCACGTCAAATAACAAAGAAAGGGGCGTAGTAGGCAGATCTGGCCAATCACGAAAGATATTACATAAGAAAAGTGCCGATTGTGCTCTGACCGCATTTAAACTCCAGCTTTTTATTTTCCTGTCAATTCGGATGTCCTGAACACAATCATATCTTTCCCATGTCGATCACTTAGACATGTTTTACATAATGTGAACAGACAATATTGGGTCTGTGTGCATTCAGGAGAATTAAATCTGGTGTGTCTTTCTCGTAGAGCCACATGCTGATAAAGATGGGAAATGAGAAACGTGTCGTCTCCGACAGCCCTGAGGATGCATTATTGCAGTCGTCCTAATCTAAAATAACACGCTGTAATGTATGGAATTTATGTGCCACCTTAAGATCCACATAATAGACGATTTAGTGCACACGCCATAAAGCAATAACAGGGCAGATTGAGTTTATGAAATGCAATTTTTCATTCGGCTTTCTGGAGCTGTGAGTAGAAAAGAATGACTTGCGCTGAAATGCATGCCATATCTCTGCAGTGGCCACTAATAAGGGTGATTGCATTGCCATGGTTTAGTGTGTGTGTGTGTATTTATGTGCGAGGGATGTAATATGAGTGTTTTGATCCTCGTTCAATGGAATGTAAGTGTTTGACGCTGAAAGTGCAGCAGTTGATCAGGCAACTGGAAGAAGCCAGGGGGGGTTTGAAACACAGTCGGACAAGTCAGTAATGGGGTTTTTGTTTGTTTTAAATCATAGTTTTTTGAGGAAAAAAAGGTACAAATGTTACCTGGACTAAAACAATATAGTATTATCATATAGTGAGTATTTAGTCATATATAGTGTTTAGTTTTCAGCTAAAAATCTTTACATTTCTACTGGGAAAAAAATACACCTACACCTACAGTAAATTAACAGGGCCCTATGAAATTATTAAAAATATGTAGTTTTTCCAAAATTCTTTTTTTTCTTTTTTTCGTTTTAAGTTTTCTGGATTCCATTTTAATAATCAAAAGCATGTCTAATTAATTAAATTGTTCATAAAAACAATTATAATTTTTTTTTATGATTTCCCACCCAGAAATTCTGTGTTGTGTATAAAAATTTTTCTGGCAATCAAATGAAGGTATAAAACTAGTGCTGTCAAATGATTAATTGCAATCCAAAATAAAAGTTTGTGTTTATAATATGTATGTGTGTGTGTACTTGTATAATTATTATGTATAAATAAATATATATATATATATATTTATTTATACATAATAATTATACGCAAATGTTCAATAGTTTTTCTCAAATTACGATAAAACGATAAAATGCGAATGAAGTGACGCTCAGAGCGGCTCTGGTGATGAAGTTCATGCATTCACGTCCTCATATAGTGAAGCGGCAGACGCTGAAAACACCACGAGCGTCACGCGTGCTTTAATATGTGTGTGTGGTAAATGAAAACCGCTCGTCTGCGCCATTCATTCACACACAGACATTCGGAACAAGCAGGATTCATAAAATAGTATTTTTGCTGTTTAATATTCACAGACACTAGTCTATATCATGATTTGATTTAAGTGTACTTTTTATTCATTCATTAAAAATTTGACAAATACCATCCGCGTTTTCCGCATCGTGAAAACCACAGCGCCCTATAACCGCAAATGTTCATTTTTGGGTGAACTTTAAATTTGTATGAGTTTCTTTGTTCTGCTGAACACAAAAGAAGATATTTTGAAATATGTTTGTAACCAAGCAGATAGAGCAACCTTTGACTACCATAGTAGGGGAAAAAATACCATGGTAGTCAATGGTTGCTCTATCTGCTTTGTTACAAACATTCTTCAAAATATCTTCTTTTGTGTTCAGCACAACAAAGAAACTCACACAGGTTTGGAACAACTTGAGGGTGAGTAAATTATGACACAAATTTAAATTTTTGGGTGAACTGTCCCTTTAACAGTGTTGTCCATGCGTTGCTCACAAGATGGTCATGACATGAGAGTCTGTGGGCATTATCCATTGCTGAAGGAGACGCAAGATGCCGGGGTTGTGCCAAATTTCTACTCCCTGCCAATGTTTAACTCCATTCACCCAGAAATTCTGTGTTGTGTATAAAAATTTTTCTGGCAATCAAATGAAGGTATAAAACTAGTGCTGTCAAATGATTAATTGCAATCCAAAATAAAAGTTTGTGTTTATAATATGTATGTGTGTGTGTACTTGTATAATTATTATGTATAAATAAATACACACACACATGCATGTATATATTTAATATTTGTTAATATATATATATATATATATATATATATATATATATATATATATATATATATATATATATATATATATATATATATATATATATATATATATATATATATAATATTTATAATTGTATATAATATAAATTAAATAAATACATGTATATATATACAGTATATACATGCAAATATTTCGTAAATATATACATGTATGTGTGTGTATTCAAATATACAAAATAATTATACACAGTATACACATATTATTATGTGAACAAACTTTTATTTTGGATGCGATTAATTGCGATTAATTGTTTGACAGCACTACACATTAATTTAATTTATCTTTTAGTCATATGAAATTAAACACACTTTTTTAGTCTCCTGCACAACAGCGCTTTTACTGTTAAAATTAAAACATTTTGATTATTCCTTAAAAAAAAATTTGTTTTAATAATAATGTGTTATGTATAGCTAAATTCTACTGTACCACAGTAATATATTTCTGTCACAATTTCTTCAAGTTAAACCAAACTTTTATTTTGACGGTTTGCTGTGAAGACGTTTGAGTTTCTGTGTGTGTATGATATGACAATAGTTTTTCTCAAATTACGATAAAACGATAAAATGCGAATGAAGTGACGCTCAGAGCGGCTCTGGTGATGAAGTTCATGCATTCACGTCCTCATATAGTGAAGCGGCAGACGCTGAAAACACCACGAGCGTCACGCGTGCTTTAATATGTGTGTGTGGTAAATGAAAACCGCTCGTCTGCGCCATTCATTCACACACAGACATTCGGAACAAGCAGGATTCATAAAATAGTATTTTTGCTGTTTAATATTCACAGACACTAGTCTATATCATGATTTGATTTAAGTGTACTTTTTATTCATTCATTAAAAATTTGACAAATACCATCCGCGTTTTCCGCATCGTGAAAACCACAGCGCCCTATAACCGCAAATGTTCATTTTTGGGTGAACTTTAAATTTGTATGAGTTTCTTTGTTCTGCTGAACACAAAAGAAGATATTTTGAAATATGTTTGTAACCAAGTAGATAGAGCAACCATTGACTATCATAGTAGGGGAAAAAATACCATGGTAGTCAATGGTTGCTCTATCTGCTTTGTTACAAACATTCTTCAAAATATCTTCTTTTGTGTTCAGCACAACAAAGAAACTCACACAGGTTTGGAACAACTTGAGGGTGAGTAAATGATGACACAAATTTAAATTTTTGGGTGAACTGTCCCTTTAACAGTGTTGTCCATGCGTTGCTCACAAGATGGTCATGACATGAGAGTCTGTGGGCATTATCCATTGCTGAAGGAGACGCAAGATGCCGGGGTTGTGCCAAATTTCTACTCCCTGCCAATGTTTAACTCCATTCATTGAAGCCGCTACCTGACTGCCTAATCCTAACCCCACACCTAATCCTAAATCTACCTATACTGGGGATTTATGGGGAAGTAATAATCTGGCAGGGGTCAGAATTCGGCACACAGGTGTCTCCTCATCTTCATTATATCCAGTCCGCCTTCTCGCAGCACGATGTGGTCACGGGCATACAGGCAGGGGTGGACAAGGGTGGGAGTGGGTTGGTGTGAAAGCTGTCAGTCAGAGCCGAGTTTACGCAACGCTGACGAGGTCCTCTTGTTAGTCCAGATGCACGATAAATCATTTAAAGGTGCCTGTGCGCTGTCGGCGAGCTTTCAATCACGCCACGCACACGCAGTTACGAGCAGACCCGGGGAGCTTCTCAATCACACGCTCTCAGCCGACCTAATTCAACAACTTATATGCATATGCGATCATAAGATCCTCCAGATGGGTTCCTTTACATTTCATGCGGCGATCATGTCTGCTCTTGTGACTCATCCCCTTCCTCCCACCACTCTAAAAACACACGCACGAGGCGCACAATCGCTCTCCCCCTCGTTGCGCTGTCAAGGCAGGAAGCACACGGCCTTGGTGAGGGAAAATACTGATGATATTGGACACAAACTGCGAGGTGCTCTGCGACGGATGGAATGAAAGGGGTCGTGATGCCTTATGTTTGCTTGCCGTTTATAGCTCGCTTTGTGACACAGACAGGTCTGACCTCAGAGGTGGAGAATGCAGACTGTTTTCTGAAAACCGTCATTTTCAATGCTACGATCTTACGCCTCCTCTCCTGCTGAGCTCTGTTGGAACTTGAATTGCATGGCATTGATTGGCCACCTCACAGCTGAGGCGCTCCACATTCGCTGACCATGTGTATCACGCCATTCCAACATAGGCTCATGGGAAACTTTTCCCAGACTGTGATGATCAGTGTTGGGGGTAACTTATAATGAGTTACGTAATCAGATTACTTTTTTTAAGTAACTAGTAAAGTAACGGATTACATTTAAATGTTGTAACATATGACAGCTCTCCTGTCCCAATGTTGATATAAATCGTGAGTAAACATTAGCTGTGTGAACATTATGGTTATTGTAGTTTTTGAATAAATGTGAGCAGGCATTTACTTCTCTCACTTGCAAAAAAGAAGAAGAAGCATATTCTGACTCAAAATTAATAACAACAGTGAAATGCAATCTCAGAACCTGCAATAATTAAATGTATTAAATCATACAAATATACTTTATGTATTTAATTGTATTCTGTACCACTTCAACCATACTAAGCAAAAATGACTCATTAAAAAAAAAAAAAAAAAAACATAGGCCTATATATATATATATATATATATATATATATATATATATATATATATATATATATATATATATATATATATATATATATATATATATATATATATATATATATATATATATATATATATATATATATATATTGCTGAAGTAAGCTTGTTGAACTTTCTTCTCCTGCATCCAATTCTTCTTCAATCCAGAATGGCAGAAGAGCTGAAAGATTATTTTAACTGCGGTGTGAATTTGCATTTCTTTCAGCCTGAGGCTTATTCATTTAACTGTTGGTGTGAACGTGCCTTTACATTTGAAACAAGCAAGCAAGCCCAGCCCAACCCAGGTGAGAAAAAGTAACACAAAAATAATGTAACACATTACTTTCTATAAAAAGTAACTTAGTAACTTTTAAAATTAGTTACTTTTTTCAGGGTGTAATGCAATATTGTTATGCATTACGTTTAAAGTAACTTTCCCCAACACTGATGATGATGTGATTCCAGGGTTAGGGTTATTCATTTCTGAACTGCCTTGATACGGACAACAATCTAGTGTTGTAGTACCCGAGACCGGTCTTAAGACCATTTTTTGAAGGTCTCGAACTTAAAGGACTCGAGATTTTATCTCAAGACCACAACAGCTAGGATACCACTTGCCAATGCATTGTCTGATTAAACATGATTAATGTGATTTGATGTAAAACGTACAGCTTAAAATGCAATCAATAACTTCTTTGTTATGTGATTTCTTTTGTTACTCTGCTGCCGGGTTAAAAATCAATGCAGCATTGTCTCAAAAATGCCCAAAATTAATATAAATTCCCTCAAAATTCTGAGATTTTTTTTAATTTTTTATATAACATAGAATATAATTAAGCAGTATCGCAAGAGCAAGAGAGCTGTTTTCATGAATATAAGCGTGATTGCAAATGATATTGATTTATACAAACGTTTAATAAACAAGAAGTTAATATTAAATGACATTTTGAACGGTGTCTTTGCTAATTCGGCAATGTTTCGTTATTAAATTAATCAGCTGCTTTGAACAAATCGGTTGAACAAATGATTCCGTGACTGTTAAATAATGTTAATGTTTTACTGTTAAATTCATCTGAACATTATTTATGCAGGTGTAATTGTACCAATTCAGATGCAACTTCTGTGCCATGAATTTTATTGTTAGTGATTTGATTTGTAACCGATTTAGTGTATTACTATTCTAATTGTATTTATTAATTAAATATAAGTCATTTTTCAAACAGTAGATATGGATCTTTTAGATTAATTTAAGGAGTGCTGGTCTGGTCTTGGTCTTGGTCTTGACTCTGTCTCGTCCTGTCTTGGTCTTGGTCTTGGTCTCAGCCCCACAAAGTCTTGGTCTTGTCTTGGTCTCGGCACACGCTGGTCTTAGTCTCAACTTGGTCTCGGTTAGGTGGTCTTGACTACAACACTGCAACAATCAACATAATAAGTGTAATTTGATTATTATTATTATTATTATTATTATTATTATTATTATTATTTAATTATTATATAATTTTTTTTTACATTTGTTAGTAGTTTTTTAAGTTACTGCCTTAAAGGTTTAGTTCACCCAAAAATGAAAATTAGCCCATGATTTACTCACCCCTCAAGTCATCCTAGGTGTATATGACATTCTTCTTTCAGACGAATATAATCAGAGTTATATTAAAAAAGTCCTACGGCCCCACTTTATATTAGTTGGCCTTAACTACTATTTTTTTATTACATCAAAAAATAAGTACAATGTACTTACTGCGTTCAAATTGTATTGCAAAACACCTTTGCTGATATTGAGGTGGGATACGGGTAGGGTTAGGGACAGGTGTGGTGGTATGGGTTAGTTTAAGGGTAGGGTTAGGTGTAACGAAAGTGTGTAATTACAAATGTAACTACAGAAATTAATTACAGATGTATTTACATGCAGGTTTTTTTTTTAAATGTAAGTACAATGTAAAAACATGTACGTACACAATAAGTGCATATTATATCAAATGATTAATTAAAATGTTAGTACATAGTAGTTAAGGCCACCTAATATAAAGTAGGTCCAGTCCTACTAATACAAGCATTATAATGGCAGTGAATTGTTGCATTGTTTTTGAAGTCCATAAAAGTGCATCTGTTCTTCATATAACTGCTCCACACGGCTCGGGGGGTTAATAAAGCCCTTCTGAAGCGAATTGATGCATTTGTGCTTTATAAAGTAAATTATCTAGCTTTCAGTCGATTGCCTTCCGTATTCAAGTGTGCCTCTCACAGTTCAAAATGCTTATGCTATGTCTGACGAGCGTAACTGATGTGCAATGTCGTCAGATGTAGCTTAAGCATTTTGAACTACGAGAGGCACTAGACTTTTGAATATGGAAAAAGTATTCATTTTTGGGTGAACTAACCCTTTAAATTTTTTAAGTACAATCAACTTGGATGTTTAAGTAATTTCAACTTAAAATGACATTAAACTGGTTTAAAAAATGAGCTGAATCTTGTATAACATAAAAAAAGTTGAAAATTGCTTAACTTATTTTGATGAGTTAAAGCAATGTAAAAGCATATGTTGTCATAACTTATTGATCATATCATTTTTACAGTGTATATCATTTTTTGAAGTATAACGAAAATGTTTTTTTTGTTTTGGTTTTGACATTTCACTTTTCACAAGAATCAACGTAATATCCTTTTGCAGAAATGTCACCACAGGTGCGTATTTCCAATGAGCCTGGGTCGATTTATTCTAATAAGCTCCGTCACATTTATTAAACAAGATCAAATCAATAAGATCAGCTTGCGCTTTTATTGCAGACCTAATTAAGCAGTTTGAGACTAGGCTGGGTTTCGCTGGCAGAGACGGGCGCATTTGGCCGCGAGTACGACAACAGAAGGACCGTGTTTGCAACATGCACACATCGCTGATCCGTTGAACTCATTAAAACTGACGTTTATTAATTTCAAAGGCCTTTTGAACCTCATAAAAAGACAATTGAGTGTTTCGAGTGGTGTTCGATGATCGGTGCCCTCTCATTTCCTATTACGGCAGCTGGTCTTCAGCGGTGAATAAAGTCATGGAGATTTGTGACATACTGCGGTAAATGTGCTTCTTAGGCTGGCTCGGTGTATCTTACCATAATTTATTTTTTTTAACAGCTCTAAGAGGCCTCGAGTCTTTAATGAGGATTAAACAATGTCATATGCTCTGACTAATGAGAGCATTTTTACACTTTTCTTTGATTTCTCTGGCTTGAAACGGTAATTGGGTTTAGTGTTCATCTAAAACATTAGCTACAGCCGAACGGGGCTCTCCGGCCAGGAGAACTCTAATGCCAGCTCTCATTTCCAATCTGTAAAAATCATAATGACATTGGACATTGAATATATTAGCTTCACCAGAGGCTAGCAGGCGTTTGAAGTGGGACTTCAAATAAATCACGGCCCACTAGGCACAGAGACAACCAACAAGCACGACTATGGTGTCTGACACGTTATTAGACTTAAAAGTGACTAAAGAGCAGCTTTGTTAGCATTGACAAACCCATCTCGGAAATTGGAGGGAAAGTGAAAAACAGTAAGGCTAGTGTGCTGCTTAGCAGGGCTATTTAGCTCACTGACACAGCAGTGTAGCGTTAGCAAGTATGGTGCATAACGTTACATAGATGGGGAAAAAGGAATGTTTGTGATATATAGTTGTCAAGTTGCAATCCAATTTATTCTTTATTTCAAACCCGAATCTGTGAAACCGTGTGTGCCCTGTGAACAAGTGTGCGCATAATTGTATTGAATGTGCACTTGTGTACTTTAAATCTTAAAGGCCCACTGAAGTGCCTTGGAACACGCAGCATTATTCAATGTGTTGATGTAATTCCCATTGAAACGGCTCCAGTTGTTAGCAGCTCCTCCCCTTTTTTGAAACAGCCAATAGCGTTTCGTTATTATCACAGTTTGACTAGAGCCTTTCTGTTTTTTTAAAGCCAGTTTCCTCCTAATCTAACCGTTTATCATCATAATCTCTTCCATATCTCTTTGAAATACAGCATTCTGTGCAGCATTTAAATGGGTCCGATATGTTTTGTTGTCTGCTCCGACTCGCGCATATGATACGCGCTGCGCTCTCACGTCTCTAGTCAACGGCTCTGGTCTAGACTATGTGTGTACGCTGCTGCGGTGCACGTGAAATTATCGTGAACCCAGACTTAATTTGCCTCAATTGAAAACATATACACTGTCTGAATCGTTTCCTATCGCATATATAGTGCGCTATGTGCTGTTCACCATGTAGAAAATAGTAAATGCGTGAACAACTGACCGTTTTCAGACGCAGTTCAGGGTCTATTTATAATGCAGGGGGCGGGACTTCAGATTCTAGAGAGCATTTGATTGGATAGAAGATTTGATGGGAAGGTGATGTCATCAAAATCTCTGATTCATTTTAACGGAAATGAGAGACTGTAAGTTTTGAATGAATCTCCTAAATGCAAATTTTGTCATTGTTTTGGAACACACTAGCTTATTAATAACCTTAAGGCTAAGATAATCATACTAAAAGCTAAAAAACTTTATTTTGATTTCAGTGGGCCTTTAAAGGTGCAGTGTGTAAATTTTAGCGGCATCTAGGGACGATGTTGCAAATTGGAAATGCCACTGCTCACCTCTCGATTTTCTATGCCGATATGGCTAGGAACTATACTCTCATTCCTGCGTAATAATCAAGGAACTTTGCTGCTGTACCATGGGTGCAGAGGCGCAATGATACTACGCAGCGCCTGAAAATAGTCCCCAGTTGTCATGTTGGTTATGTTGACGGAAGTTAGCCTTTTCATTTTCACTTTTCTTAGTACACGATGCAACTACAGAAGAGTCAAGTTTTAAATATGAAAAATATTGAAAGTCTTTGGTCATTTTTGAGCGAGATGCTAACGGTTTAATCAGATTCAATTATCTATGCTAAGCTATGCTAAAAGCGCCAAACCCGGAGATCGGCTGAATGGATTCGAAAATGGTCAAACTCAACTGTTTCACTCTAGGGGAGTTGGAAAATGAGCCTATTTTCAAAAATAGTGGCGTGTTCCTTTTAAGTCGTTTTCCATCAGTCTGACTATGGCTGGAAAGTAACAGTTATAAAAACGTCCTTTATCTGTAATGAGACTGTCTGGTCTACTGTCTCTCAGGTTATATATTGAGTGTTTATGCCCGAGCAGAGAGTTAGCTGGATGGTATGTTTCCCTGAGGATATTCTGTGCCTTTTTTCTGAAATGTTGTGTATATAGTGTCCATGGATGGGAGATCAGATTCATTGATCATCTCTGCAGTTTTAATAACCTTTTGGAGAGGCTTCCTCTCTGCCTGGGTGGTGCTCCCAAACCAGACAGTGATGCCAATGTAACGCCTCTCACAGTTCAAAATGCTTCCGCTACATCCTACGTCACATGTCGTGCCAGTTTTGCTTTTTCCGTAAGTCGAATAACACTGAAGCTAGATATTTGACTTTATAACATTTCAAATAGGGATATTCTTCTTACACAAACTCATGCCTTTTCCACGGAAGGCCTTTATTAACCCCCCAGAGCCGTGTGGGTTACTTTTATAATGGATGGATGCACTTTTTTGGCCTTCAAATTTTGGGCTCCCATTCACTGCCATTATAAAGCTTGGATTAGCCAGGACATTTTTTTAATTTAACTCCGATTGTATTCGTCTGAAAGAAGAATGTCATAAACACCTAGGATGGCTTGAGTGTGAGTAAATCATGGGCTAATTTTCATTTTTTGCTGAGCTATCCCTTTAATACCAGGTGTAAACAGGGCGTAACCTCTGTGGAGTCAGTTTGCTTTAGAGGTATTCTTATTCTGTGAATTCAGGTTTCTACCCTTGTGGCCTTTACTGTTGAAGCAAATTGATGACATTTATGATATCATAATGCAGTTTCATATTACAGTCCCATATACAGCCAGCAGCTTCCAGAATACACTGGCGTATAAATATGAAAGTGTTATTTCAAGCGTTATGATCTGGCTTTGCTTTAAAAGCTTTGTTACATTGAGGTTCCAAGATAACCGACTCAGGCTTGCACACTAACATGCGAATGTGATACAAATCTCATAAAAGACCCAAAAGATGTGAGACCTGGAGATGAAATATGCAGTTCTCAGCTCATAAAGCCCAATCATGAAGCTATAAAGTCTAATATTTAAAGGGTACGGCAAATAACTTTCCTCAGCAGGGCTGACTTGAGTTTCTTTTTCAATCGCTATTTATCGGCCCTCGCAGATGGGAGGTACTTGAAACCCATTATTTTACGCTAAGCAGTGGCAGCCCCTTTATTTTCTTTTATGCCGGGCTCATGTGGCCTGGCGCCAGAAGGATATGATCCCCTATTTTCTCCCGACAGCACGGCTCTAGTGGCATGCCATGCTCTGGACTATTTCAGCGTTAACAGAAATGCTGATGACAACATGAGGCCATCTTAATCCAGTTTGCAAGTGTGTTACACATCCTCATTCGGCCCAGACCTGTAGTCTGCACTGACTGAACTATAACCGACACACCCAGGAAGACACATCAATGTCTTGCTTTCTTTCGGATCCTCAGGTGGCTGAAGAAAGAAGGACATTGCTCTTGACGCAATGTCTTGTAGGCCGATGTGACAAGCATTAGTTATTCTTTTCAGGTGCCTTCATTTCTGCTTGTGAGCTTAATAATACACTGCACGGCCAAAAAAAGTCGCTGTTTGGATTTAAATAGGCAAATGCTTAAGAGTCTATGATTGGATCATTATTGCAGTGATTATTATGTTTCTAGCATGTTACTGTATATGTTTGGCAACAGTTCTTCTAACCCTAATTGATGGAGTGTGTAGCTTTTCATTTCTTAAACAACCATGTAGGAAGACTCACATATTCCCCATATTCCAGGATGACAATGTCAAGATTCATCAGGCTCAAATTGTGAAAGAATGGTTGGGAGGGAGCATGAAGGATAATTTTCACACATGAATTGGCACCTCTAAGTTCAGACCTTGAATTCTTTGAAAGTCTTTGGGATGTGCTGGAGGAGACTTTACAGAGTGCTGGACTCTTGCATTGTCATTACAAGATCTGGACCAAAAATTGATGCACCCCTTGATGCAAATAACATCACAGCATTAATTTTTGGTCCAGAAACCTAATATAATATAATATAATATAATATAATATATAATATAATATAATATAATATAATATAATATAATATAATATAATATAATATAATATAATATAATATAATATAATATAATATAATTAATATAATATAATATAATATAATATAATATAATATAATATAATATAATATAATATAATATAATATAATATAATATAATATAATACAAAGTAAATCAAAATTATTATGAATTTATACCATATGATAGAAATGAATAATAATATAATAATTAATAAAAATATCGCTATTATTATATTCTACACTAAAATATAATAACAATAATACTTTGTACTTTATAATTTAATATAATAATGTATAATTATAATTATTATTATATGTAATATAATGTGTAAAGTATTAATGTTATTTTTACTATGTTAAATATGTATTATAAGATTTAAAAATAATAATAATAATAATAATAATGTTCCCCAACCAGTAGTCAACACAAACGGCTGTACCATCATGTGGGACAAGGGAGTGTTTACCAACCTGACCATCACTGCAAACCGCTCCAGGCCATCATTGTCCACAACAAGAAGGACAGTCTGTGCTCCCAGTGAACCACAACATAGTGGAGAAGGAGAACGACAAGCTCACCAAGTACAAGTGCCTAGAAATCGACATCAGCATATCCCGGAACCTGAGAACACAGATAGTGCCAGTTGTTATGATAGGAGCCCTGGGATGCATCACGAAAGGTTTCCACTGATATTTGGACCAGATCCCAGGGAAACCAAGTCCCTTCGAAGAGCAGAAGATTGTGCTTTTGTGGGACCGCAAACGTCCAAAGCAAAGTACTCTCTTAAGCCCACGATACACTGCATGATTTTTCAGCTGTCCCAGATGAAAGATTGTCATTGTGAAACAATCGTGACAATTTCTGTGACCGTGGCTCCTAATCGGTGGTCCTGTCGTACAATGAGAGAGGTTCAAAGACGGCCGTTGTCACAGTCTTGAGACCAAAGATAACCTATGTCTACTGACCAGCCAATTTAAATGCGACATGGTGCTAAAACTTAAAAATGCTTACCTCAAGCTCTTTTCTCTTCCTCTTTCGCCGCGTTGTCTATTTTTCAGCACACATAAAAACTACAACTGCCAAAGTGCGATTCATCTTACTCTTTTTGTTTACCACTAGCGAATACCGATGATGTTTAATTCTATAAACTTGCATCGTAGCCTACGAGTCAAAAGATGTCATCATCGTACAGTCTACATGCATGTCGTACCCAATGTTGCACAGTGTGATTTGTAATGATCTTATATGATTGCCAAATTCATGCAGTGTATCCCGGGCTTTAGAGAGGAACTTAGAGAGTCATGGATAGAGACCGAGAGATTCTGTAGAAAAAATAATAATACTTTTTACTTAAGTTTTTCCAAAGTCAAACAAGGAGAGCATAAACATCCTGTCTAACATCTTCTGTAGTTTATTAAAGACACAATGTCATACAGGTTTTTGTAGTGACATGAGGGTGAGTAAATTATGGCACAGTTTCCGTTTTTTGTGTGAACTATTCCTTTAATATGAGCATCAATAAACCAGGATATTATTTGTTCTGTTGTTCTGCTGTCTGGGTGCACATATTTGAGCTTAAAGAGATTCACTTCATGATGAGGATTTTCCATTTCATCATCAGTGTTTCATAATTCATTACATGAAAAATAATAAGAACAAAAAAACAGGCCGACAGCCCTAACTAATGCATATTTATGTTAACGCACCTTGAGTTTTCTTTACCAGAGCGAGCTGAGGTTTGTATATCCTGTGTTTAGCGAGACCTAATAGCATGCAAATATTCAAACAAAAGCAGAGTTTCCATGGCAACCATCTTTTAGGATTCTCTGTCCATAGTAACCCTGAACATTTAATGGAACTCCATGAATGAGATGAAGTTTCCCATTTATGGTTTTGAGGGTGCAGCTGTATTCATAGGTGAAACCTATTTTCTCAGCATGTTTTCATAGATCAATTTTTTTCCCACACTTACAAAGTACTGCTTCAAATTATCATGGCGTCACAAGTGAGAATTGCTTTCATGTTCTTCAGACAAGTGACTTAGAGTAATTACTTTCAGCAGTTCTATGGTTTTAAACTGTTAAACCAGAACTGGGTTCCACAAACTATTATAATTTGGCAAATTCTCGTCACATATTGACGCTTGGTCAGGACCCTTTGGTGTCACTTTTTAATGCACAGGGTACTCCTTTAGAATAATTTTTCGACGGCCAGGGTACTCCATTGATTTTTAATGAGAAACCTTTGGCATCATACTAAGACGCATTGGGCATGGGAATGTTATCGTCATGATGAAATTATATATTAGGTTACGATTTTGCCATTATGACATGTTGGAGTGTGATTCTCAATTTAAAACATTAAAGGTGCAGTGTGTGACTATTGGAGGTTGTGCCACCCCCCCCCCCCCCCCCCCCCGAAATAGAGAAGCTACGGTGGCCGACACAGGACAAAGATGTCGTTGTCTGAGACAGCAGAGAGTAGCTAGTGCTCTATTGAGAAGTTTGTCCGTTTAGGGCTACTGTAGAAAAATGACGGCGCAAATTGGCGACTTCGCTGTAAGGCGACCCGCGACGTATGGAGATGGAAATGGCTCATTCTACGGTAATAAAAGCATAACGGTAGATTATGTAATGTCTTTATAATCTACTGAATACATAGTTATGTATATTATATTGCATTTCTGTCAATAGATCCTCAAAAATACTACACACTGAACCTTTAAGATCAACCTGTTACATGTTTTATATTGTTTAGAAGTGGTAGGTTTAGGGTATGAGTGGGGTTAGTTGCTCCAAAATATAAAAGTAGCCTATAAATATTTATAAAATCTACTTTTACAAATGCAAAGAATCTTGATCTGACGCATTGGGCAAACAACTGAAATCAATGGAGCCCCCTGCACATCGAAAAATGATGCTAAAGGAGTACCCTTTGCATTAAAAATTGACGCCGAGGGGTCCTGACCAAGCATCAGTATGTGACGAGTTGGGAGTGAGAACGTGTTGCCTATACCTAAAACCTACGTGCCCTCCAGAAGCTTGCACTCTGCAAGTAAATGGCGCCTTGTGGTGCCATCCCAAAGAGGCAGAAAATCACTTTCACGGACCTTAACCTTGACTGCTCCAAGCTGGTGGAATGACCCGCCTAATTCGACCTGAGCTGCTGACTCTTTAGCCATTTTCGAGAAACAAGTGAAGACGCAATTTTTCGTCAACACTTGACCCATTAAATCCCATTGGTCACAATAGTGACCGTAAAGAATATTTTCATTTATTAAGCTCTAAAAATGTTACTGCCTGGTTCAATTAAATGTGTGCGGTGCACATGGTTAGTGCAAATTGTCACATGACCAGAGCAGTTTACTTCTTGTTTGCACCATGAGAAGATGTGGGTGCATAAAAGCTCAGAAACAAAAGGTTAGCAAAGTATGTAAAAGGGATAGTTTTCATTCAATAATGAAAATTAACCCATGATTTACTCACCCTCAAGCCATCCCTAGGTGTATATGAGATTCTTCTTTCAGACGAATACAATCAGAGTTATATTAAAAGATGTCCTGGCTAATCCAAGCATTATAATGGCAGTGAATGGGGACCAAAATTTGAAGGCCAAAAAAGTGCATTATAAAAGTACTCCACACGGTTCCGGGGGGTAAATAAAAGCCTTTTTCTGGTCTGAAAACGAGGTGTGTTCAGGTACATTGTTGGCGCGTTGCTATTTTGAGGCAACTGAAAACGACTGCACCATTGAACACATCTCCTTTTCAGATGCATTTGCTATTTAAACAACATGAAAATGATAACTGCGTCAGGCTGAAACTAGCAAAAAATACTTGCGTCGTAAGTGTAGGGCCCAATGAATCAAGTAACATTTGAAAATCAAGTATCAGTCGTGTGCATGTTGTAAACACATCTTTGTATTTTGTCCCTCTTATGTTAAAGCATGACTATTTTTGGTGCAGCACGAGCTGCAGTTGCATCATTGCTTTCAGATATGTGCTTGTTTTTACAACCCGTCTCGGATTAGAATAATTTGCAGACTCAGCACAATATGGCTGTACCTCATGCTGCTGAGGGCTTGTTGATCCAGAACAGCGGCGCTGGGATAAAAGCAGTATGCTAATATGCCTAGCGTACATTTTCGTGTGAGCTGTTTCCTACCATGACATGCCACCTTCATACTTTCAATCCTTAGGTGTGCTTGGACTACATGATAGAACTATTATGATTAAATAGCTTTTTTGGGGAAGGAATGAGGGGTGTTGTTTTTTGTCTTCATGTAGGCTGGTACTGTAGGTGGTTGCAAAACCAGTCTTGAAAGCAGCCTGCGGATTCCAGAGAACAGCTGAGCGAGTGGGCGGCTTCACCGCTGAGATCAGGGGCGGCAGAGATGGAGGGAGAAAAAAAGAAAGGCCAAACGACCTCCCTCGTCTCTTCTGCACCTTCCTGTGCCTTCTCTTCCATCTCTGGCTGAAGCACAGTCATCGGCTTAGCCTCACGGAATGCCACAGGGGTCCGGCCGCGAAAAAGCATTCTGGTTTTTTTTTTCAAGCCGATAAATGAGGCTTTTAGAAGCAGTGCAAGTTTGTCTGATGGCTTTCAGATCCTCAGTGTCTCCCCTGTCATTTCTGCACCCAGCTGAGTTCAGGTCATTGCACTGTCGCAACTCTTCAAACCAGGGCTGGGCTTCTGGGATTCAATCCCTGAATGTTTTTTTTAGCACCTTTTTTACCTCTATACGGGGTCATTTTTGTCACTGTTAAATATATTTATAGCTCTACTTCCTTGTGTAACACTGTTCCTCTGGCTTTTGCATGGTGCTAAAATTGTTTTTTTAAAGTTGTGCAAGAAAGGCTGAAATAGTTTTTTCTTCTTCATAATCTCACATTTAATTCAATGTGTTACTTTTTTGTGAAATTTAGCAATTTCTGAGTGAAAAGTGTCAAAGTAAATCATATTCCATTTTTTATTTTTATTTTTATGGAAGGCTAAGGTCATGGGTTCAATTCCAACCAGGGTTATTAAAGTTTGATATTTTTTATATTTCTATTTTAATTTAGTTGTTCGTCGTCATTGTTAGTTTTAGATTTTTTTCTTTCAGTTTTATTTATTTGATTATTATGAATCATTTTTGTACTTGAAATAAAGCTAAATTATAAAATAAAACCTAAATTAGAAATGTTGCCTTGGCAACCAACTAACTGAAAAGCTCTAAAGTGACTAAATTAAAACATTAAAATGAATTTGCTGACTTAAAGATGATTTATAGAAATATGAAAAAAAGAGACAAAAGTACATAACAAAATGACTAAAATTTGAACTAAAATGGAAAAGGAATATTTTTTCGAAATATTAAATACATTTGCATTTTTTTATAATTGAAATAATTCAAAATATGAATAAATGCTATAATAATATATAAATAATACTAAAACAACACTGTAATGTGATGTGCATATTTTTGTATACCATGAATCACACTCCAAAAGTATCTTGGGACATTTTAAATGTATTTTAGTTAGTTTTGGAGTGATAAAAATGTAATTTACTTCAGTTTTTCCTTACACAAGTTTTTGGTACACTATGTAACTTTTGACCCTCTAACGGTTAAAAAACAAAACTGCTCGTATAATGCGGAAGGGCATTGTTTTGGTTATGCTTTGTATTGTGTGGATGAATATGGTTATCCTCAGTGTTGGGGGAAAGTTACTTTGAAAAGTAATGCATTACAATATTGCGTTACTCCCTTAAAAAGTTCTTACTTTGTAAGAAAATGGAAGAATAGGACACAGGAGAAAAATGTTAAAAAGTAAAAATCTAGTCATTTTTGCTCATGGTTTAAATGAATCGTCGAAGGTTAGCAGCAAGAATTGGCCAATAAGGGTCAAGTTACTTGTAATGCGTTACCCCCAACACTGGTTATCCTTTCTGCTTATAAAACATTCACTATATTTTAATATATAAAAAAACACACTGTTTGCCAATAATGTAAAAAAGTAGTGTTTTAAAGCTTAGTTGAAGTTGTCGCTAGACTTTGCTTTAAGACTTATACACTCATAAAAATGACTCTTTGTTTATGTAATGTCAACAAGTCTATTATAGTCCTATATTTCATCGAAGGTGGTATATTTCATAGATCAGTGGTTGCTTGGAGTTTGATTTCTAGCTCCTTGTTTATTTTTTCAGCATTTCCTTTCAGTGTGCAAAGAATTTGGATCATTGATGTGTAAAATAAATGTCTGGACTCCTATAGCTTTGGCTGTGCATCTGTCATGTTGACGACCGAAAGGAAAGAAGGGAATGAACAACAATAAAAAGAGAAATTAAGTTTTGTGGGGTTGTCAGATCTCGCTACGCCAGCGTGTTGCTACACAAAGTTAATTATTGGAATGGTTCGGTAACTCACCATGACTTTGTATTCATTCTTCACCTAAAGCTGAAGTGAATGGAAGATTTAGAGCTGGCAGTCCTCCAGTGTTTCGCACCGTCTCTCTGATTCCCTACATCAAACAGAGCGCATATGCAGATCTCCAATACTGGAATATTTATGAAAAGCAGACCAATCCCTCCTGTTGCGACACCATTTTGGAGATGGAACTAGATGTTTTTTGGAGGTTTGGGATGTAATGATGTACTTCCTTAGCCATTCATAGAGCAATCTGTACTTTTGGCAGAGAACGCACCAGCTAGCGTTTAGGTAGTGGTCAGAAGTAAATCTATTACTGTGAAATAAGAAATCCTACTGTGTGCAACAAAAAAGGGCTTGCCTGATGAAAACCTTTCTCAAGAGCATCAGCATTTCATATATACATGCGCATTTCCTATGCAACATTACAGAAATTATTATTTTAATATATTATTTTATTATCTATTAAAAAAAACTGCTCAAAAAACAGGACAGATACATGCTGGTTTCAAGCTTTATTTATTTATTTTTATTAAGATTTATATAAGTTCCATGTGGGTAATCTATTATTCCATTAACTTTTCCTGTTGTTTTAGGTTTTTATTGTGGTATCGGTTCAAGTATCAAAGTCCATTGCATTGTTTTGTAGCCAATGTGTGTGTGTGTATATATATATATATATATATACATGTTGATATTGTAGAACCTGGTTAACAACATTTTAAATGTAATGTTACGGCAGACATGAATTTGTGTGGATAGTGATAGATGCAAATGTAAAGCAATATGCTCAAGTCTGACTTCCGCTTCATGTTGCTTCAAGCATTTTTATGCTAACTTTGGACTTAAAACAAGCCATGCTTATCTTGTTAGCTGCAGCTCTGCATTGTTTTTCCACAAGAAAGCAGGTATCTTATATTGGGTTTGTCCCAGGAATTTGTCCATGGAACCCCCACCCCCCCCCCCCCCCCCCCCAGACCTGTTGCTGTCTGCGTTTCCATCATGGTCTAAAGTACCGTGAAGATTAAGCAAATTAGTCCGGCAACTTTCCAGTTCCCGCTGGATTTCATCCTCCGCATATAAGCTTAATAAAGCCTGAACCTCGTCGTCGGTCCATCTGTTGGATTTTTTAAACTCCATTGTTGATTCGAATAGCAAACAACTCATACTGCACGCACCGCAACAGACTTTTAAAAAGGGTGGTTGAAATAAAATGCTGCGTGAACTCAACCAATCAGCATGATTTAAGCCCCACCCCCGAAAGTTCCTGAACTTTGAAAAAGTACTACCTTTCTGAGGGGGAAAATGTTTACCTGGAACTTCAATTAGACCCTGGTCCCTGCTGTCGAAACACACAGTGTTACACACAGAGTACCACCCCAAAGTCCCTAGTTCCTGCGGTGGAAACGCGGATTTAGATAACAGCTTTTCTGTTGTGGATGTTTCTTGAATGGAAAAGAGCAGCTTGGACACTCTACAAAATATCTCCTTTTGTGTTCCACGTTACAGAGCTGAGGTGACACTGTTACAGATATGTAGGCTAAAGATTTTCCCCGCAATAGGAAAAACATCCTTCATTTTATGGTTGGAAATTTTATGGATGGAGGAAATTCAAGTTTGACGTGTTTTTTTTTTACAATAACCATTTCCTTATATGACAGCAATATAAGCTGTCGTATTTGAATGAATTTGAAATGTTTTATGGCAGCATGTTTTTTTAAGGCAGGCTTGAAGTGTCAAAGAGACAGTTTTGCCATAAAAGTAATGCTTAAATCTCTACAATTAACCAAATTGTGATTAATTCAAGTCATTCTGTGGCCATCTGCAGAAGCTTTTAGCTCTCATGAATGTTTATTGTGGCAAACCGTTGCACATATTTAATGAATCCTCACAGGAATGTTTGTTTACAAGTTTGTTTTTATGTGTGCTTACCAAAAAGATTTACGGATCCATTATGATATGATGACTGAAGAGGGCCAAATGGGTCTGGAAGTGTACAGGAGCCACAGGAAGTTGTGTCTACTTTAGATACTTGTTCTTCAGACGCTATGGGTCTGCTCTTTGACTCATTACTGGTCACTTAGAAACTGCACAGTATAATCAATGGAGCCATCAATTAGTCGATGTGTCAGTTAGTCACAGGGGCAAAAACCCAGCTCACACTTTCAGATCTGTCTAGTCCATCACCGTCCGCCAACTTCCCCTCCAAATTTCGATTTCTCCGTGCCTTCAACTTTGTTTAAGCGCAGTCTGCAGAATCTCTTCAGCGTTTAAAGAAATGCTGATGAGTACTCAAAGAACTGTGAAAAATCATCCTGTTAGCTGACAGCCAGATTGCCCTCATGTTGTTTCAAACCTGTATGATTTTCCTCTCTGCAGCCCAAAAGAAGACTGTTCACGCTGCTCTTTTGAATGTAATGAACTTGAATGAGTACTGAGCCTTGAAGCTCCAAAAAGGACCAAAAATTTGCTGTAAAAGCACCAAAGTGTAGACCGTATGACCTGTGGCTAATAATTCACCCAAACGTCATTCCAGGAAATCCCTATGGGCATCATACTATCGCTATAGCTGAATAAACAGAAGATTGAAACGCTTTGATTGATTAAACATGACTAATAAACACACGACTGCAACAATATATGGTTTATCTGAGTTCTTTAGGCCTTCTCATTTATTTTCATTATAATAAAGTATATTTATATTTCAATACTAATCGACATAGCCTTTATCACTGTAAAGAATACTATGAAATAATATGTTGAGTGCCTTATTCTGTAAGAAGCCACATCATCTCATAGAAGGATGCTCAACTGTTGTTAGAAGTGAGTAAAAACATGTTAATAAATGATGTTTTTTGTTGGACAAGAGGTTCATAAATGCTTCTCTTGTTTGGAAAGATGTTTGACGTGTGTTGCTTTTTCAAATGCACGTGGCAGAATGTACTACTGTTCACAGAGCCATGCTTCACTGACAAGCTGCGCATAAAAATAATTTCATAATCGCAATAAGCGAGGGAGTATATGATGACAACATTTTTGGATGAGCTATGCCTTTAAGATATGGATCACTTTTCTGGTGCTTTTTTGATGGCATGGTTGTTTATAATGGTATTATTTATATAGCCTACTATAATTGTATTGATTAATATTTTGAATTAACTTTTTTTTAAGTTTAAATTTTAATGTTAAAGTTAAAGTCATTTTCTTATGTCCTTTAGTCATTTTTATTCATTTAATTTATTTTAATTTATTAGTTTATTAAATATTTGAATACATAATTTTTTTTGTTTTGTCATTTTAATTCTTCAACTTAAATTTATTTTATTTCGGTTAGTTGCCAAGGCAGCATTTCTAATTTTCATTTAAGTTATTTTGTAAATTCGTTTTTTCATTCTTTGTTCCTTTTTTATTTTAATTAATGACATATATTTCAACTAACAAAAACTTTTTACTACAGTAACAGCAGTGATTGACGGTCACATTTATTAATTATTCATTTATTTCAATTTAATTTTTTTAGTAATTGAATTCTTAAACTTAAATGATATAACATTCTTCAAAATGTCTCATTTTATACTCCAAAGAAGAAATTAAGATTTGGAACAAAATGAGGATGAGTGATGACAGAATTGTATTTTTGGGTAAATCATTTGGACATTTTGGCCGTCTGCTTTGCCTAATCACATGACCTTTAATTTTTCAGATCAACTGGTTTAGAACGATTGCCATATCATAAGATCTGTGCTATGCACTCAATCTTCTCAAAGCTCAAACAGCCACAGTCCAACCACCTGTCATAAATATCACTTACGGGTAGAACCACGTGTAGTTAGCAATTGGGATGCACGTCGAGGTGTCTCTGTGCCGAATGTGGTCTGTTTTTCTCATAAATGCACCCACATACGCCCACTCATACAGACACAGATCAAGTGTAGACTGTTGGCATGTTCAAACCAGATATGGACATTGTTACATTTCTACGGCTGATGTAAATATGTGCAAGCCGAGCTCAGAAAACCTGATGCTAGCAACAGATGGAGGGCAGCTCGTAATTTCCCGGGCAAATCCATGAGATGCGTGTCATGCAGCTGCTTACCGCGGTGTCAAGAAAAACAGCATCTGGGTGTGTGTATGTGCAAGCGAATGAGTGATCGGGAAAGAGAAGCGCCTGAGCCCGAGCCACTGAATGATTGAACTGACAGTATCGAGAGCATGACACAGTGGCAAATCCCAGAAGTTTTAAATCATTTGTCGTTAAGTGCCAGAGATAAATAAGCGATTAAGACTCGGGATTCCTTTAGGAGTGTGGCAAAATGGCCTACACCGTTCGATTCGCTCGCCACCAGATGCCAAACGGTACTTCCTGTCAGCGGACGAGAGGGGAGAGAATCGCATTTCCATGACAGCAAACTACAAGTGCACGCATTTGCATTGCTGACAAGCCAAATGCTCCAGGGGATGTGGCAGCCCTCTCCTCAATTAAACGCTTTGTCATTAGCTTAGATGTAATTGCATTGTGGGTAATTTAAACTAGTCGTTTGGGAGCACCAGACAGCGAGTAATGGTGAACTACAGTCAATGTTGATCTCGTCATGAAATTAGAAATGTGTGTTGTTAAGATATACTTTTGGTTTTGTAAATAATAATGAAGACAAAATGGACAATTTTTGTCTATGCTCACCAAGACTGCATTCATTTCATAAAAAAATACAGTTAAACCGGTAATTTGTGAAATATTATTATAAATATTTATTTTCTAATAACTTATTTTTTAAAATATTTCTAATGTAATTTATTCCTGTAATCAATGTTGAAAACTGTTGTGCTGCTTAACCCTTAAATGCATGAATGCTTCGCCAATCATTATTACATATCTGGGTCTTTAGCGACCCGGATCTATATCTAACACGGATATAAATCTCTCTTGATATAAGAGTAACAATTACAGAAGAATAAAATAAAGCATATGTTGTTCCCTTTTGGAGTTTAGAAGGGTTCAGTTTGAGCAGATGTTTTTTATACCATCATCCCTGTCCTCGTCAGAGCTCATTTCCCAGTACATTCAGCATCTGGCTCATATTTGCCATCTCAAACATATTCTCAAAACTATCTTCAAAATCAATATTTTGAGCGCTGACAGCTTCTTCACCAGATCCACCATCAAGTGACTGTGACACTAATATTTGATTGCGTTCAGCACTTGTTCTGCAGTAAATCACTGAGCCATTTCAAGGTTTGTTGATGATACTTCCTATTCTTTTGTTTTCTGCCTGCGGTAACTATGAGTGAAACGTCACTTCATCATTGTGTATCAGACATTGCCACCTTGTGGAATAAAGGTGAATTGCACTTATTCAGTCATCAAAGATTAAATTATTGTTGTGCAGAAAAATATACTTACACTGTTACACACCTCGATTCGTTAAATAAAATTTATGGTAAAACTTTTATAATTTTATTCGTTTTATTGTTATATTGTTTATAATGAATTGATTAAGGAATACTAAGAAGATGGATTTCTAACTTTAAAAAATGAATGAGGAGGAGGGTAGTGAATGACGTCCCGGGGCACTAAAGACCCGAGGTATACATTTGAGGATTAATGTTTTTTTTTTTATAATAATTTAAAAAAAAAAGAACCATGGATATTTCTTTAGTCTTTTTTAAAATTATTTTTATATATTTGTTATTTTTCATTATATTTATTTTATTCCATTAGTGCACCACCTCTTCTCTTTTTAGTAGTTTATCTTATTGATGCTTACTGTTATAATGAGTTCCTGGTACAGTATATCCACATATGTCTCCAGGCTGTCCTCTATGGCACATGAGCCAACAGAAGACAGATGCTGGTGAGGCAGAAGCCTCCTTCTTTTCATCTAAAACCCTTCGTCACTGACACTGGAAAACACTTTCCTGCAGCCAAAAGGGTCCTTCAAACCGAAGGGCTTCCAAAACCACATTTCACAGTACGGCATTGATTAGAAAAACAGTTTTTCCTGGCGTTCAGAAATCTACCCCAACTACTAAAGTTGTTTAGCTAATTGAAACATTTGTAAATGTGTGCATGCTTTGAACATCTGCATTACAAGACTTTTAGCACATACAATTACCATAGCATTTCACTAAAATAAGTCTCTTTAATGAGAAATGTGTGCTTTTTTATCCCTCCACGTTTGCTCTGAAATCTCCACAGATGGTCTGTGTCTGCATCCATCCAGGCTAATTTTTGGTTAATGTCTGATTCTTTCTGATAGGCCAATGTGGACTTAATTACTCTGCTGGATCCCGTGTCAGCGTGTGACGTAGGTAACTTATAAAAATAAACAGCCGAGAAGTGTATTATGCTTTTGACAACTGGCTGTGAATGGGAAATTACCATCTGTATTTATTTGCTATTAAACAGCTTGGTCAAGCAAAGGGAGTCAAACATCATTTGTTTGCAGATGTCTCTTAGTTTGATATTTGTTTTGTCTATGTAATGAAATTAAGCGTTTGCCTCTGTATTTGAAACAGTTGTAGTTTATCTGTGTTGACTTGAAAAAATGCGATTTGCATAACTCAAAGTTTCATTTCACTTTGAGTTGCGTCTACTCGCCGACAAGCCATCGTTGTCTTCTGAGCGGCTGTGTTTATCAGCGTTTAGCAGCGGATGCCCAAAGTGTTCAAGATGGGGAAACTTCTAGAAACATGGTTATGGCGTTGGTGAAACTTCTGAAAACATTTATTAATCAGAGTCTGTGTTGTAATGGGCGCTAATTCACAAAATGATGATGCCAGCTGGCTCTTGTCACAGCTGCGCTGAAGAGGTCTAGTTATTTCAGTCAACTACTGGCACCAGTACTGATAAAAAATCATGAACGCTGTCTATTTTTGTTCTTGGGGTCTAATGAAATGTTTTATGGCTTTATCAGATGTTCTTTATCTGTTGGAAATGTATTTTATTTCTCAGTGGAAATGAGCAGGCGCAGTTACATATCTATTTTTACTAACTAAAATAGTCTGTAGTCTAAAAAATATTATCTGTTTTTCAGACTGTGCATTTATTATGATGATGTAATACTCTTGGTGTGCTAAATCCACTTGTAGCATATTGGTTATTAATTTTAATGTGTTAATTATACACTGCCCGGTCATAAAAAGTCACTGTTTGAATTTAAATTGGCAAATGCTTAAGAGTCTATGATTGGATCATTATTGCAGTGATTATTATGTTTCTAGCATGTTAAATGTTTGGCAAAAGTTCTTCTAACCCTAATTGATGGAGTGTGTAGCTTTTCATTTCTTAAACAACCATGTAGGAAGACACATTATGGCCATATTCCAGGATGACTATGTCAAAATTCATCAGGCTTAAAGTGTGAAAGAATGGTTGGGAGAGAGCATGAAGGATAATTCTCACACATGAGTTGGCCATTCTGACTCCAGACCTTGAATTCATTGAAAGTCTTTGGGATGTGCTGGAGGAGACTTAACAGAGTGCTGGACTCTTGCATTGTCATTACAAGATCTGGACCAAAAATTGATGCACAAAAGATTATTTCCACCAGGAGATGCATTGATTTTTGGTCAAGATCTTGTATCGGCAATGCAAGAGTCAAGCACTCTGTAAATGAATAATTATCGGCTTATTGGTCCCGATTTTAATATCAATGAATTCCTAACATTTATCATGCTCTTGTTTTCTTTCTTTGAACAAATTACAACAACTTTCCTTTATCTGCAGGCTAATGGGACTTTGTAGATGCATATCTTCTAATTCTATATTCTGGATTTGTTTTTGCAGACACATTGAGAACTGGTCAGGCTTGCAGACGTTGAGGGACGTTGACATGGCGTTGTACACTGGGCTTCAGAGACTGTGAGTACCACATTGCTACCACTTCTTTTTGATCAGACATCAGCAGGAATGTATTGCTAGCGATGGCATTCTAACATGGGCGAGTTTCACAGTGGCATCCAAATGCTTTTTCTAGCCAGCCCCACATAAAAAGTGTCTCCCCAAGGCCTGCTTTAAAATGATCAAATAATGCTGCTGAAGTAGCCAGAAAATTTAATTACATCCCCCAACACCCTCCATATGGTCAAGACTTGCTTTACCTCATTCAGTCTGCTGCGGTGATGCTCATATCTTTACTTGGCTCTTCATAAGTAGGGCTTCCTCCCTCACAAGACCCCCTCAAACCTCCTTCTCCCTTCCTATTACAGCTCGACTGGTTAATGGAGGCCAGGAGCAATGATTAATAAGGTTCTCATTAGCGGTTAACTGTAACCCGCACTATTAAGGTGATGTGGCAGAACCTGGTCACAGTCTGTCACAAGAGGGAATTTCTGAGCTGCGAAGATTACGTTTTTTTTTTTCCACCACTGTGAATGTGTGATCTATGGAAGCTGGTTTCCGCCACGGAATAAAAATATTTAAGATAATTGCAACTTTTTTTCTCTGAATTGTAAGATTGCAATTGTGAGTTATAAAGTCAGTTTTCCTAGATATAAAGTCAGAATTGCAAGATATAAAGTCAGAATTGTGAGTTATAATGTCAGAGTTGCAAGATATAAAGTCAGAATTGCAAGATATAACGTCGGATTTGCAAGATATAAAGTCGGAATTGCAAGATATACAGTTGGATTTGTGTGATATTTAATCTTGCAATTGTGAGTTATAAAGTCATAATTGTGAGTTATAAAGTCATAATTGTGAGTTATAAAGTCAGAATTGCTAGATATAAAGTCAGAATTGTGAGATATAGAGTCAGAATTGTGAGATATAAAGTCAGAATTGCAAGATATACAGTTGGATTTGTGTGATATTTAATCTTGCAATTGTGAGTTATAAAGTCAGAAATGTGAGTTATAAAGTCAGAATTGTGAGTTATAAAGTCAGAATTGCTAGCTATAAAGTCGGAATTGTGAGATATAGAGTCAGAATTGTGAGATATAAAGTCGGAAGTTGGATTTGTGTGATATTTAATCTTGCAATTGTGAGTTATAAAGTCAGAATTGTAAGTTATAAAGTCAGAATTGTGAGTTATAAAGTCAGAATTGCTAGATATAAAGTCAGAATTGTGAGATATAGAGTAAGAATTGCAAGATATAAAGTCGGAATTGCAAGATATAAAGTCAGAATTGTGAGATATAAAGTCAGAATTGCAAGATATAAAGTCGGAATTGCAAGATATACAGTTGGATTTGTGTGATATTTAATCTTGCAAATTGTGAGTTATAAAGTCAGAATTGCTAGATATAAAGTCAGAATTGTGAGATATAGAGTCAGAATTGTGAGATATAAAGTCGGAATTGCAAGATATAAAGTCGGAATTGCAAGATATAAAGTCGGAATTGCGAGATATAAAGTCAGAATTGCGAGATATAAAGTCGGAATTGCAAGATATAAAGTCGGAATTGCAAGATATAAAGTCGGAATTGTGAGATATAAAGTCAGAATTGTGAGATATAAAGTCAGAATTGTGAGATATAAAGTCGGAATTGCAAGATATACAGTTGGATTTGTGTGCATGACATTTATTCTTGCAATTGTAAGTTATAAAGTCAGAATTGCAAGATATAAAGTCGGAATTGTGAGATATAAAGTCGGAATTGCAAGATATAAAGTTGGAATTTGAAGATATAAAGTCGGAATTGCAAGATATAAAGTTGGAATTTGAAGATATAAAGTCGGAATTGCAAGATATAAAGTTGGAATTTGAAGATATAAAGTCGGAATTGGAAGATATAAAGTCAGAATTGTGAAATATAAAGTCAGAATAGTGAGATATAAAGTCAGAATGGCAAGATATAAAGTCAGAATTGCAAGATATAAAGTCGGAATTGCGAGATATAAAGTCAGAATTGCGAGATATAAAGTCAGAATTGCAAGATATAAAGACGGAATTGCGAGATATAAAGTCGGAATTGCGAGATATACAGTTGGATTTGTGTGATATTTAATCTTGCAATTATGAGTTATAAAGTCGGAATTGCAAGATATAAAGACGGAATAGCGAGATATAAAGTTGGAATTGCAAGATATAAAGTTGGAATTGGAAGATATAAAGTCGGAATTGCAAGATATAAAGTTGGAATTGGAAGATATAAAGTCAGAATTGTGAGTCATAAAGTCAGAATTGCAAGATATAAAGTCGGAATTGCGATATATAAAGTCAGAATTGCGAGATATAAAGTCAGAATTGCAAGATATAAAGACGGAATTGCGAGATATAAAGTCGGAATTGCGAGATATACAGTTTGATTTTTGTGGTATTTAATCTTGCAATTGTGAGTTATAAAGTCGGAATTGCGAGATATAAAGTTGGAGTTGCGAGATATAAAGTCAGAATTGCGAGATATAAAGTTGGAGTTGCGAGATATAAAGTCAGAATTGCGAGATATAAAGTTGGAGTTGCGAGATATAAAGTCGGAATTGCGAGATATACAGTTGGATTTGTGTGGTATTTAATCTTGCAATTGTGAGTTATAAAGTCAGAATTACGAGATATAAAGTTGGAATTGTGAGATATAAAGTCAGAATTGCGAGTCATAAAGTCAGAATTGCGAGATATAAACCCACAATTCTAACTTAATTTCTTGCAATTGCAAGTTTATATCTCACAATTGTGACTTTATAACTCCCAATTACGAGTTTATGTCATGTTATTCTGACTTTCTCGTAACTGCATGTTTATATCTCGCAATTCTGACTATATAAACTCGCAAGTCTGAGGGAAAAAAGTCAGCATTGTGAGATAAAAAGTCGTAATAACCTTTTTTATTTTTTATTCTGTGGTGGAAACAAGCTTTCATGGTGAACATTCTAGACTTTTAGCACGTGAATTTATGTCAGAGTCCGCAACATGTCACACTCTAGGGCTTGTGTTGATAAATAACAAATAAAACATTTAAAATGCAAGTGGGACTCCTGGGACACTACAAATCATGCAGCTTTGACGTTTGATTTCTTCGCATTAAGGCAAGAAGTCAATCTCCGATATTTCAGATGTTCCGTTGGTCAAAAAAGTTTTTTTTTTTCATTGTTTAAATTTGCAAAACCCCAAATTTGGAACTTACGCACATGAAATTTGCATATGGTTGCATTCTTGCTCTTCCTGCATTCTAATGCAAAGGTAAGTTCATCAAACATTTAGGACACTATTTTAGCGCAAAGAAAATGTACCGTTCACACCAAGAATGATGCCTACCTTAGCGTCCACGCCAATGCACGATCATGTTCTGTAAATGTTTAATCTCTTTAAAGTCTGGTGGATTCTGACTGTTTTTATCATCTGAAACTGTTTTTTCTTTTTCAGATGAAAAAAATATTTCTGAAAGTCGTTAACGTTAGTGGTTTGTGACGTTGATGTTAGTTGTGTGTGGAAGTCTCTGTTCTTAAAGAATTAAAATTATCGTCCTTGGTGTGAACAGATCTTAATAGACATTTTCTAGTGATCATGCTATACTGAAAACCCAAATAAGTTGACAAAACTCAAAATTAGTTAAGAAAGTAAGCAGAACTGGTAGATTTTAATTTTGTACTCATACATTTTAATTACAATTAACTTGAAATATATGAGTAAGCTAATTCTTATTTAACTTTAATTATCATACAATCTCAACTTAATTATTTAGTACTGGAAACTTGGCTAGCTTTAACTACTGCAGTAATTAATCGGTTCCACTTTATATTAGGTGTCTTTAACTACTATGCACTAACATTTAAAATAATAATTTGATACAGTGCACTTACACTATGTACATGTTTTCACATTGTACTTGTATAAGTATAATGACCTGCATGTAATTACATCTGTAATAAATTTTTGTAGTTACAGCTATAATTACACTGTTGAGCCTTCCCTTCTCTTTTAACCCACCCTTAAATCTACCCATACCACCAAACCTGTCCCTAACCTTATCCGTATCCCACCTCAAGAGCGGCAAGTGTTTTGCAATACAACATAAACACCATAAGTAAATTGTACTACATGGTAGTTAAAGACACCTAAAATAACGTGGGATCAATTAATCAAATGATGTAGATTAATCTGCAATTGTCAGCATTTTAAGGAGCCACTGGGATTTGGGTGTACATGTTAAACATGCTCCTATCCTCTAAATAATTTGCTAGGCAAACTTGTGTCTTAAAATCTTCCTCCTCAGAATCAATCTAGTCTGGTCTGAGACATCCGTTCGGACCACCATTCGCGATTCAAAATTAGCAGTTGATAATCATCCATGTTAAGCATCGTGTTCATCTGGCTTAAGTCTCCAACCTCTTGCAAAACAAAATACTTTGATGCAATCGCTCCAGAAAAAGCCCCTAATAACAAGAGCTGAGAGTGCTTCGTGCAAATAAACATCTCACAAATGCCAATGAAAAAAAATTATTCAATATACATAATTGATTCCAGCTGCCAGTGTAAATAACTCCAGAAGCAAGGAGGCAGGCTCTTGATGATATTCTGCCCTTAATGATGTTACTTGAGGAGAGGAGACAGACTGGAAGAGAAGATTAGATGATGTTTTTTTCTCTCTCTTTTACTTCCACATTTCCCCTTTTGACACTGCTGTGAGACGGCTAGACAATTAGCAGCCCGTTTAGCCTCTAGCTGCTGTCAGATCCATTTAAAATGACGAACGTGAACTGGTCTTTCACTCTTTTTTTTTTTTTACCATCTCACCACCTCTTAGACCTATGATTTGCTCAAATAAGATCTTTTTGCAAAATCTTTTAGGCTAATCAAAGCAACTTAGTGCAGCATTTGACATTAGGATAACCTAATTGTCCTTTGCCACAAGGTGGCTGATGTTTTTTTTTTTTTTGGTAGCGCAAGTAAAATTACATTTTCCCATGAGACCATCACATCTCTTGCACTCGTTTTACATATTTGTCATAACAAATATTTCCTCTAAGCTAAGAGTGTGCGTGGCTGCACACTTTAGATGTTGCTCGCGCGCAGATGAAAAAACAAATTGTGTGGAAAAAGCTAGATTTAGAGATAAATGAATGATTTCCAGTATGAAACTGAAGCTGTGTGAAATCTTATATAGAAAAACATAGCAAGATTATTTTGTGAAAGGAACATATTCGGGTCTTAAGCGACCCGGATCTATATCTAACACGGATGGATCTCTACATGTCGCGATGATATAAAACTCTTCTGATATTAGAGTAACAAATACAGAAGGATAAAATAAAGCATATTTTGTTACATTTTGGGGCTTGGAAGGGTTCATTTTGAGCAGATGTGTTATACCATCATCCCTGTCCTCGTCAGAGCTCATTTCCCAGTACATTCAGCATCTGGCTCATATTGCCATCTCAAACATATTCTCAAAACTATCTTCAAAATCAATATTTTGAGCGCTGACAGCTTCTTCGCCAGATCCACCATCAAGTGAAAGTGACACTAATATTTGATTGCGTTCAGCACTTGTTCTGCAGTAAATCACTGAGTCATTTCATGTTTTGCTGATGATACTTCCTATTCTTTTGTTTTCTGCCTGCGGTAACTATGAGTGAAACGTCACTTCATAATTGTGTATCAGACATTGCCACCTTGTGTAATAAAGGTGAATTGCACTTATTTAGTCATCAAAGATTCAATTATTGTTGGGCAGAAAAAAATATACTTACACTGTTACACACCTCGATTCGTTAGCGATCCTATACAATTTTTACAAAACAATGAATGGTAAAACAGGCATTCATTATAATTGTATTATATTTTTTGTGTTATATTGTTCATAACAAATTGATTGAGGAATACTAAGAAGGTTGATGTCTAACTGTTAAATGAATGAGCAGGAGGGTAGTGAATGATGTTGCGGGTCACTAAAGACCCGAGGTATGCGTATTCTCAAAACTATATGCATAGTTTTAATGGTTAAAGACCATTTTTCAGCATTTTGTATGTGTTTAATATTATAGTTCACCCAAAAAGGAAAATGCTCATGTTGTTCCAAACACGTAAGATCTTCGTTCATCTACGGAACACAAATTAAGATATTTTTGTTTAAAACCAGAGAGCTTTCTAATTCCACATAGACTGCAACACAACAGCCACTTTCAAGACCCAGAAAGGTGGTAAAGACATCGTTTAAATAGTCCATGTGACTCCAGTGGTTCAACCTTAATGTAATGAAGCAACAGGAATACTTTTTGTGTGCAAAAAACAAACAAAAATAATGATTTTATTCAACAGTCTCTTCTCTTTCGTGTCACTCTCCTTAGCAATTCACGTAAGCACCACAACACATGCATGTGGTGCTCAGCCAATAGTATGCCGGCGTTCTGCCGTAGAACCCGGAAGCGCTGTGTGAATAGCCCAACAACGTGAATAGCGTAAGAGAGTGACAGAGAAGAGAAGACATTGTTGAATAAAGACCACTGTAGTCCCATGGACTATTTTTAACGATCTCTATACTACATTTCTGGGGCTTGAAAGTGGTCATTGTGTTGCTGTGGGGTCAGAAAGCTCTCTGAATTTATCAAAAATGTCTTCATTTGTGTTCTGAAGACGAACAAAGGTCTTGCGTGTTTGGAACGACATGAGGGACATGAGTGATTAATGACAGAAATTTAGTTTTTGGGTGAACTAACCCTTTAAGATTTAATGTTTTCATTTAAATGTGTATAAACTGAAAAAATGCCCAGCAAGAAAAAAATGTTGGGAAACTACTAATACATCTTTGTTTGTCCTTTCCATTTCAGGACCATTGTGAACTGCAACTTACATGTGATTCAGCCACGGGCCTTCGCTCAGAACCCAAACCTGCACTACATGTGAGTCCCGTGTGCTAGGATGTTCTCGCACCCTCTGATTAAACACCTCATTCGAAAGTCAATTGTTTGTTCCTCGAGACTCGTACTGTTAGAGATTGCGAAGTTGGGTTCACTCGTTCATCTCCACCAGGCAATAGATCTTCTTAAGTAGGCCATGTTTAGCAAATGGGGACAATGCATTTTCCATCTTTGGATACTCTCACGGTATCACGGCTGTTCTTATTCAAAAGATGCCTTGGACCTCCGTGCATAATTTATGATGATAAAGTTCCCCTCGATGTGTTACCGAGCACCACCCGCAGCCATTTCTCAAAAGTGAGCTTTGCGCGCAGGCCAGCAGACACATACATTGGTTTTAATCTCTAAAGAGCAGCTTTGCTGTGCGCTTGTTAACATATCGTCTTTGTCTTTAGTCATTTGATGGTTTAAAATTGCTTGACCGAAATGACTCCTTTCGATAATTGGCTTAACAGTCTGTGCCATAAAGCGGCGTTGTGTGCCTCTTGAAATTCTGTGTTAGATTGCATGCTCACTTCCTCGTTCCGACAGTCAGAAAGACCCTCTGTTGTGTGCTCTGAATAAACAAAGTTTGTTTGAGGTAGAGCTGCCTGAGTTGTGGGGAAGAAGATGGTGGAGAACGTGGGCACAGAGAGAGAGAGAGAGAGAGAGAGAGAGAGAGAGAGAGAGAGAGAGAGAGAGAGATGATTTACTTAATGAAGGCTGAATTGGACGAGTGTGACAGGACTGTTATTTCCCAATTTCCTGCGGTGAGCGGTGAAAAGGACATGGAATCACACAGTCACCTCCACACACAATTTGTGCTGTCCATCACATCCTGCAAATGCACTTATTTTCTCTCTGTCATAAACTGACGTGTATGCGATTTTGTGTTGGTGAATGTCTTCTGTATTGAATGTTCAGGTATTTGTCACTACGTGTGTCCACTGTAAGCACTTCAGTAGGGTTTGCGGTAGAATTTTTCAAGTATGACCTGGACAGTAGCAGTCTGTTCCAGCTCAAACTATGTGTAGACATGGGATACAGATCATTTGCACATTTTTTGTCATCACCACCACAGTGTCATTTCCACCACATTGTGGCCAGACTTTGGGACACTTTAAGCTTTTTTGGAACAAAATAGCACACTCATTTGTCTTTCTGAGGCTACTTTCATAGCTAGCATGTTGTGCATCCTCAATAAACACATTTCAATATCTTCACCTTTATGCAAACCTTGACAAAATTACAACTTGATTGGAAGTGACATTTCTTGTTTTCTTCACACATCACGTCTCATATTTCAGGTTTTCCTGATTCTTTTGTCTTGTAGAGTTACTATTAGGGGCAAAATTGATAGTTGTTGAAGAAATGAAGAGTGACACTTGTTTTTTTAAAGAGATTTAGTTTGTTTTTGTTATAGATCATCATAGTTTTAAATTTAGTTTTTTATAGTTTAGGGTTGAAAGTCTGGGCGGGAAAAACACATTATAATATAATATAATAATATAAAATAGTATATATATATATTAATGGAATATAATAACCCCTTGGACATAAAAAGCCCAAAATTGAAGACTCTTAGCTAAACCATTTTCAAATGAGCTTATCAAGGATATTGATAATTAGTACATGATGGCCAAAAGAATCCTGTGGAAATCGTATTACTAAAAATGCGCTCAACTTAAACTTTTTATTTCTAATGTGACGAATAAACAGGAAATAATATCAGATGTTTTTTTTTTTTGGTATATTCACAGCCTGAACACAGCCACAGAATTGAGACCTGTTTAGTTTAACCTATTAAGTACTAGTGAATGAACAATGGAGACCAAGACAACAGATTTCGGTGTGGTTTTCCCTTGAGAACGCATGTGTGTGAGAGTCAGTAGGAAGGCAGATAACTACAGTACCGGCAGTATCTCTTTTAGGGCCCTTTTTCATTCTCCATCCTGTGTGGTCTTGAAAGAGCTGACTTTTATGAGCAAAGAAATCCCAGAGATTTCCAGACATGCCTTTACAACACACACAGGGTTAGGTCTCGGGAATAAAGCGGCAGTGTTCTGATCCGTTTCCCATTGCAGTTTAATGCCCCAAATATTTGACGTCGACAATAATTCATACTGTACTCACAGGGAACTCAAGTATTAAGAAATGCGCCATTGCTGATCTGGATCAACACACACAAAAGTAGTTGTTTTGTTTACATCTAAAAATGATGAAAAAGGCATTAGTATACTGTTGTGTGATTGCGTTAGATTATACTTTTTTCAGAGAATATATAGTATTAAGTTTTGTTTTTCTTACCCCACAGACAATTTATTTTCAGTTGCTAACTGAAAAGTTGTAGTGAAGCAAGTAATTACATTTTGATGAAAGATTAGAAAACTTTTGTTTTTTAATTATTTTGGTGAGTCATGCACAAGAAGTCCTAAATAGGGGCGAATTGTGAATTTGTATTGTCTTATTTTGGCAGCCTCTTGTTTTGGAGATTCACCAAAGCTTTGTGACCCTTGCAGTAAGAGTTTTGGTGTCGAGGGGCCTGTTGCCTTGTGTTTATTTCATGTTTCATGCTCCGACCGCCAAAGGAAATTTGTTTTCAGCAGCTTTAGATAAAAGACACAGAAATCAATACGGGGGCCCATTGCTTTGGTCGACCTGCTTTTTGAAGTGGGGCATTTGCTTTCATGTGTCTACTGGCCATGTGTGGCGAAATGAAAGGTTGCCTTCTGCATTTCTACAATGAAAATCTTTTTTCATTGCACTATGGAGAGAGGACTCAATATATCTAGGAATGGTTTTCCTAGGTATCCTGTAAAGGTTATTCCCATGAGAAATGGCAGAGAGAGAGAGAGAGAGAGAGAGACAAGAGAATAACTCTCATTAAAAACTCCCAGTCCTTCACTGCATCTCCTTGCAACAAAATGTCACTTTTCCTTTACATGCACTTGCATGCTGTGATTTGTCAGTTTTTCTTTTTGTAGCCTTTTGATGAAAATTTGCCATAATGACATCATGTTGTATTTTAATTAGTACATTTTACTCATAAACGGTTAAAAAATATTTGAAAAATATATAAACAATCATTTAAACGTTTCTTTCATCAAGTATGAAAAATTATAAATATAAACTAGAGCTGCTCGATTATGGCCAATCATAATCATGTTTATTTTTGGTCCATATTGAAATCACGATTATTTAACGCGTTTATCGGTGGGCGATTTGATCAAAGACTTATTTCGCAATATGGGTCTTTTTAAATACAGTATCAGTGAATTCTCACAAGTATCGATACTTCAGCAATAAAAATTAATACTAGGTTAACTAATGTAACTCAAAACAATTACATACTGTAAGACAAGTAAACCGACAGCAATACAATGAGAACAAAGAAACTAATTACAAACAAAACGGTCAAATAAATGCGATTCTAAAAATAAACGTTTTTCAGGAAGATGTAATAATAGATAAGTAATAGCCTACAACAAAAAATTTAATAATCTACCTAGTCTTACTATACACATTAAATATAGATCCTTATTAAAGCTAGTTAAGTTATTCAGTCAAAATCAGTGAGTGATTTTCCTTTGTCATTTGTTTTTTTTGATTATCATTAATGACAGACTGCAGCATGTATATTAGGCTGCTGTCACTTAAAGAGCTAATGCATCTATCCAATATACTGTTACACATGCGTTTTCTTTCTCAACTGTGTACTTTTATTTAAAGGCACAATATGTAATTTTTGCGGCTAGATGTCGCTTATTCAAAACAAAGGTGTAGCTTGATGACACCTTGATTCTGCAGAATAATGGAAGGTGTTGTCTTCACCTCTACAGGGCAGAAATCATATTCATGGATGAGTTAATGTATTAAAGATTTATTAACGTTACTGTAGTATGAAGAAGGGTGGGGCTGAAAGCAGTTGGTAACGCAGCGATGTTTTATCATATTACATACATTTGAGTGTGTTGAAAGTTATGTTATAATGCTACTCTGTGTGTTCGCTCGGTGGCTACTATGAGACACTTGTTGCACACTGCAGTAAGCTAGATCGATATTAGGCATGCTAAAACACGGTACTCGCAGTAAATCAAGAAAACAAGATTTAAACATTAAGACCAACTGTGTTGAACTTTATAACAATGATTAGTTGCTACTCGGATTACTCAGTGTCAATGATTACTCGGAAATTGAGGGTAACGCAGGTATGATGTCATTGATATCCTGGTTAAAATTGCTTATTTCTCCGGATTTAAACATTCTTGGAAACATTTGGGATAATGTAAGTAAACAAGAAACAATGTTCTAGTGATTTTTGGATATTTGAATCCAGAAATCGTACATATTGTGCCTTTAAGACATAACCCACTGTGTTTACGTGGATATCGCCAAAAAGGCATTTAGTCATTTTTTCAAATATTTTTTTGTGTATGTGTTTATGCGCTTATCTGAAGCCCATTTGCTCATCCGCGTTCGGCTCGCGCACACAGAAAGCCACCTGGGGAACAGTGTCTCTTTTGCGGCTTAATGCGCTTTTAATAACACTGTTTAATATCAAACACATCCCGCAGTTTAGCAACAGTAGACTGCATTTTACAACACTCACTTATTTGGCTGATTTGGATGTTAAGTTTGGGCTTTTAGGGAGGAACAAAAGCGCACCGCTGGGAAGGAAAGGAAAGTGCACTGGAATGCGGCACAATAATCATTTTACCTCGATTATCTTGTTTTCATAATCATTGGAAGCCGAAAATCAATTGCTATCAATCACACAGCCCTAATATAAACACAATATGAAAACTAATGTAAAATATTAATAAATAGCCAATGCCAACTAAGCTGAAATATGAACTACTTTTTAGAAGTTAATCCCTTGTCAGACAAACCAACTAGTATTTCGTTTTTTTGCATAGTTTAGTTTTGATTTGCTTTTGTTTAGAATTTGTTTTATGTTATTTAGAAGGTAACACTGACTTGAGGATAGTTTTGGTGGTCGTTTCTCTTTCTTTTGTCTCATGCCAATTGTCTCTTTGTCATTCTCTCTCGCGCCCTCTCTCATTCTTTGTCCTTCTCTAAAACCCGTTACTTTTCCCTTTTTTTCTGGCCTTGGCATGCAAACTCTGTATTTTCATCTTCCTCCATCATTCTCTCTCGCTCCATCCATCTATCTCTTTGTTTCTGAGATGACATTATTTATTATTCATGCCACCGTTGATGTGACTGCAGTTTTATTCCCCTCGCAACGGGAGGAGCGCGTTAAAACAGCTTACATCTTTTCCTTCTCTGTGAAAGAACTCCAAAATGAGCCTTTGACTTTGTGGTTAGTCAGTCAGCCATGTCTCCCTCTCTGAAATTTGATAGGATGCTCATCAGTAAAAGAGAGACGCTCCATTGTCTCCGCGGGCTCCGTAGGCCCCTGAGCCCCAATGAGAGCTTTATTTGGCTTGATGAAAGTTGAGTGCTTTGAGAGAACACATTAAATGTGTTGACGCGTCCTCTTCGCTCATTGAAATATGAATTGGATATTAATGATGATGCCTGGTGGTGATTTCGATGAGCTTTATGAAATGTTGCCATCAGATTGGAATGACTAATCGCATTTCCGGGAGACATTATTTGCATTTTTGTATTATTCATTTGTGTCAGGTGAAATGTAAAGCTTAAGGAATGTGGTGGGCTAAGCCAAAGCTAATGTCTGACGTGATTGCTATACAAATTGAGTAAATTTTAGGACTCGATAAGCTACAGTACATTACCATGCATCGTGGATCATGATTGAAACTGCGCCTGCAGAGTGAATCCAGCCAATGAATCCAGGCAATGAGTCCGTCACTCACTCATGACACATGATGCATTGCAATGCCACATTACAAAGTTCTGAAAGACAGTTTCCATATAACTCAGAGCAGCAGAATGGCACAGATGAAGTCAGTTGTCTATAGAGGTCGTAAAGTTATATTCTTAACCGACTGTCCCCAAATCTCGCCTTTTCTCCTGTCACTGCACCAGTCGTTCTCTTTCTACTACTTTCTCTGTGTCACTGGATGTCATTCCTCACTGTTTTATGTGCTTTGTTTCACACTCTCTCTCTCTCTCTCTTCAGGAGCACAGGTCGCTGTAGAATGCTTTGGTAGTTCTTCCTGAAATTCATGCAATGGGGTTTCCAAAATCTGCAAGCTCCCATCTCATTTTGCTGACTCAAAAAATGTCCACAAATCAGCTATTTTATATGTAAAATTTTAGTGCTTCCATTAGAAACTTCAGTGAAAGTTTTTTCCCCCCTGCAGTTGTCACTTTAATTGTTCATAACTTTTGAAATATTTGTATAATATTTCACTTACGTCTGTTCTGTAAAAATCTGACATGATCTCCTCATTAATTAGCAGACTTTTTAAGAAGTCTCTTATGTTCACCAAGGCTGCATTTATTTGATCTAAAATACAGTAATATTGTGAAATATTATTATAATTTAAAATAACTGTTTTCTATTTGAATTTGCATTTTATTCCTTTGAATTTTCAGCATCATTTCTCCAGTCTTCAATGTTACATGGTCCTTCAGAAATCATTCCAATATGGTGATTTCACAGCTGATATATTTAAATAGAAAACCCTTAAAATAAATATTAATAATATTTCACAATATTACAGTTTTTACTGTATTTTTGATCACATAAAGGCAGCCTTCTTGAGCATAAGAGACTTATTTAAAAACATTAAATAATATTCCCCTGCAGTCAATAATTTTATCGATCAAAACTCATATTTGACCACCAAAAAGACATGTAAAAGTTTTTTTCCCTCTTCATGCCTTAAAATAGCATGACCAGGGTGCGAATTATGGGGGTTTGGGGTTTTTTTTTTGGGGGGGGGGGGGGGGGGGGGGGTATGACTCCCCTAATGAAGGCTTGATCCCCCCTGAAGGACATTAAATAAGATGTTGGTGGGGGTCAAAGAAAGTGACCCGTGATATGAAGATTGTGGCATTGTACAGTAGATTTGTTCGTATTACATCATGTTTATAGTAATTTTCTTTTATGTGTAATTTGCAATGTTGAGCATTATAACCATTATAAAGTGGCGTAATTTAGGTATTTGAACAACACAGATACACAGATTCAAGTAGATTTTCAGGAAATAAAATGTATGTACCTATATGTAAAGGCCCGGCGACCATCAATAAATCAATTATAATCAACTATATATATATATATATATATATATATATATATATATATAAATAATAGTATATGCAGACTCATTAATATGCAAATGAACCCCACCTCCACTCGCTCACACCAGCTCAGAGATCCACTCTCTCAGCTTTCAAGTTACTGTAGCAAACGCTGCACACAGGTATCACTCTTTACAATGTCAGACACATAGCGGTAATAAATATGATTAGCCTTTTGCTTGACTACGTTATCAAACAGCTAATAATGTGTTGCTAATGTCACACAAACCATATTCCCGTTCGCCACCGCAGAGTCAGCTGCCTTCTAACAATCAGCATCCTTAGAAACGCATTGAACATCAATAGAGAAAGGCATATAGTTCATCATAACATCGTAGTGTACATAATTCGCCTGCTATATTGTTCACCTGGCTTCTCTTGAGACTCCCCTGCTTCAGAGCATTGTTAATGATATCCCGCACATGGACGTGATTGGTTACAAGGTAGTTTGTGGCGTCAGAAACACCAGCGATTTCAAACTGCGTTTTTGAGTTTTAAGGAGAAAAGTACTCAGAAATGGTCACATGGTTTCTCTTAAAGCATATTAAAAACATCACATAGACATAAACATTAAAAACTTGATTTTCACCACACAGGGTCTTTTTAATGGTAGTGTGCTACTACTCCGTGAATGATATGGGAATGTGTTCATCAGTGACAGACTGAACCAGCCTTCTTGAATCATCTCTGTCACGTTGCAGTGCAGGAAAAACTGTGTAGGAGTGGACAGTCAGGTTATCCTTTTTATAACTTCCTGTTTGTTTTTTTTTCAGTATAGATCGGTGTTCAAAGACACAAAAAAGGTCCATCACACCAACCTCCGCTCGCCCCCGTGAAACTCACACCCTCGCGCCACTAGCTCTCAGCATCAACGTCATCTCTCCATGGGGAGATGTCCTTGTACAGCAGGATAAAAGCTCTCTCTGGCATACACCAGAACAGGTCTGTGCCATGAGAGGGCCAACTAATTGGCTTCTTTGTCGGAGATGTGTCAAAAGAGGAGGTCTCTTTTTTTTGATAGCCAAGGCTTCTGATAGTATCCCGGTGACACGTGTGAGAGAAAGAACATGTTGGGGTGACAAGCAAGGCAGCTGACTCACAGATTTTCGCATTGCAAAAAGCAGGAAGAAAGCTTGAATAATTACTGACATCCAAAAATAAGGGCTGGCTAACATCTAATATATACTGACTTTCATGCATTTGAATCCACTCTGAAGTCAAAAGCGGACCAAAAGCGTTTTTCGTGATGTTTTTCGGCGCGTCTTGAGTGTTCACACCCAAGCGATTTCCACTGGCGATGACGCCTCTGACACTCGCTTGTCACACAGAAGAAGAGGAGAGACAGCATTTACGTGCTTGCCAAAACCATAGATATATTATGTCTATGGCCAAAACCATTCACACACTTTTTACTAACTGGCAAGCAGCATTAGCAGCTCATCTTCTTCTTTGTCTGCTTACTACTACTTCTTCGTCGTATCAATGTATGCTCGGCAAGAGCGTTTTGTGCTTGAGTGCCACCAAGTCATGTTTTAATGTCACTTCAGCAGCTCCAGGTACGTGAACAAAAGCACCGATCTCACCGCGTCAAAATAAAAAAACGAACCTGAGGCGTTTTTAAAAAAAATGACGCTTTTACGCCTGGAGTTTTGCGCGTCGGTGTGCACACTCACATTGGCTGCCTTTGTTTAGTCACAAGGTGTTAAGCATCGACGATAAACGCGCGTGAAAATCCTACCTGTTTAAGCCTACCTGTTTTTTCTCATCATAGTCGTGATATTGCCCGTCATAGTTCGGTACAGGCATTAGAACCGCGTCTCTGTAACGGAGGCCAGCTAGTAGTTGCTGTGCGAATAAACCTCACTCCTCTGATCTCAAGAGACGATCAAGCGACTGACGCTAGAGGTTGCAGCCTTTAGCCTCCTTGTTAGAGCGTCTGGCTCTCATGCTGGCAGACCCAGGTTCGAGTCCCACTTGAAGCGGGTGGATCGAACAGGAGGGGTTACATTGGTTCTGTGACCCAGATGGGAGTGAGGTTTACGGGGGGTAAGTGTAACGGAGGCCAGCTAGTAGTTGCTGTGTGAGTAAACCCCACTCCTCTGATCTCAAGAGACGATCTAGCGACTGACGCTAGAGGTTGCAGCCTTTAGCCTCCTTGTTACAGCGTCTGACTCTCATGCCTGCAGACCCGGGTTCGAGTCCCACTTGGAGCGGGGGGATCGAACAGGAGGGGTTACATTGGTGCCGTGACCCCTCCTGTTCGATCCACCTGCTCCTGCTGCAACCTCCCGCTGCAACCTCTAGCATCAGTCGCTTGATCGTCTCTTGAGATCAGAGGAATGAGGTTTACCTGCACAGAAACTACTAGCTGGCCTCAGCTACACTTACCCCCCCTAAACCTCACTCCTCTGATCTCAAGAGACGATCAAGCGACTGACGCTAGAGGTTGCAGCCTTTAGCCTCCTTGTTAGAGCGTCTGACTGTCATGCCGGCAGACCCGGGTTCGAGTCCCACTTGGAGCGGGCGGATTGAACAGGAGGGGTTACATTGGTGCCGTGACCCAGATGGGAGTGAGGTTTAGGGGGGTAAGTGTAACGGAGGCCAGCTAATAGTTGCTGTGCGAATAAACCTCACTCCTCTGATCTCAAGAGACGATCAAGCGACTGACGCTAGAAGTTGCAGCCTTTAGCCTCCTTGTTAGAGCATCTGGCTCTCATGCCGGCAGACCCAGGTTCGAGTCCCACTTGGAGCAGGTGGATCGAACAGGAGGGGTTACATTGGTGCCGTGACCGGGATGGGAGTGAGGATTAAGGGGGGTAAGTGTAACGGAAGCCGGCTAGTAGTTGCTGTGCGAGTAAACTCTGATCTCAAAAGATGATCTAGCGACTGACCCTAGAGGTTGCAGCCTTTAGCCTCCTTGTTAGAGCGTCTGACTCTCATGCCAGCAGAACCGGGTTCGAGTCCTGCTTGGACCGGGGCGGTTTGAACTGGAGGGGTTACATCTCCTCGCAGCAGATCTTCGTTTGTGTGTGTGACAGAGAAATTCCTGCCACTGTTTTCATTCCTTTACACATTTTATAAGCTTTTCATGAGTTGTCAGCTCCGTCATATACCATCATACTGTATGTACGTTATTGTTTTTATTGCTCAAATAAATAATCTGTCATCTGTGAAACATCTACTATATAATATAATGAAATGTACTTACAGTACAGTGCTGAAAATTCAGCTTTGCAAGAATAAATTACATTTTTAAATGTATTAAAACATAAAACAATTATTTTAAAATGTAATAATATTTCACAATGTTACTGTTTTTTCATATAAATGCAGCCTTGGTGAGCAAGAGTTTTTTTTCTCCAAACATTAAACATTTTTAATGTTTCCAAATGTTTGACAGGTACTGTATTGTTATCAAAAAATGTATTCGATCAGAAAACATACTTTTTTATTGCTGCCAATCGCAAAACTGATTTTAAAGAATATAATTCTTAAATTCAGCAAGCATGAATTGAACAATAGATTGAACAAAACTGAATGTAGATATATTTATAATATTAAAAAACAGCTGCTCAACATGATGTATTTAAAGCCAGTCAGTTTAATCCACATTTTATTGTATTCACTATTTTATTTGATCACTTTTGATGACTTGTTTAATGGCATGAAACAATACCTCTAAATCATCTTCAACTTACAGTATCAGCATGCATGTCACACCTGACAATGCTTTTCTTGCCTTTATAAAACATTGTCCATTTGTCAGATGTGTCTTTTTTGACTAAAATAGATTGGGGTCTAAGTTATGCAGCGGTGTGACACCGTTTAAAACTGTCAATCATGCATAGAGAGTGGTAGTTTAGAGGCTGGGGTCTGGCCTCCTCGTTCTGGGCTGTCAGTCACTCGCTCCGTGACGCCGTCTGGCTGCTTTGTGTTGTACGTCAAAACCACAGTATTGACTTGCGCTGCAGTATATTCTGTTTGGTGGTTTGTCATCCTTTTGGGAGACTAGAAGTTCAGGGTGTTTTACAGAAAGAGAGAGAAATGGTTTTACTGGAATGAAATTAACTGTGGCGCTCATGCAGGAGAGAAAAGCTTAAATAAGTTTTGCAACATATACCAAACAGATTCCCCCTTTTTCCCCCTGACAATTTCATATTGCTTTGGGATCTAATCACTCCTTCCTTCCTTCCTTCCTTCCTTCCTTCCTTCCTTCCTTCCTTCCTTCCTTCCTTCCTTCCTTCCTTCCTTCCTTCCTTCCTTCCTTCCTTCCTTCCTTCCTTCCTTCCTTCCTTCCTTCCTTCCTTCCTTCCTTCCTTCCTTCCTTCCTTCCTTCCTTCCTTCCTTCCTTCCTTCCTTCCTTCCTTCCTTCCTTCCTTCCTTCCTTCCTTCCTTCCTTCCTTCCTTCCTTCCTTTTGTTGATAATTTATTTGTATTAATTCAATTATATTAAGAATTGCATTAATTAATTATGTATAATCAATTCTGTACATTATTAATGTTTTTCAATAGTCATTTATTAATCATTCTGATTATATATATATATATATATATATATATATATATATATATATATATATATATATATATATATATATATATATATATATATATATATATATATATATATATATATATATATATATATGGCATGTGCCGGTATCAAATTTTCATGTTGCGATTAATTGCAGAAGCTTTTATCACGGTATACGATATTATCATGATATTGAAATAAGTTGCAAAAAAAGTGTTGTCATACTATAACAGGTTTAATAACTTTCTTATAACAAAAGAACCAAACATTTAAATACAATAAAGCAATACACAAAAATGTATAAAGTAAACAAATATTTAAAACAGATTAAAGTGCTAAAGAATTAAAAAGAACAATAGGTAACACTTTACAATAAAGTCTCACCAGTTAATGCTTTAACAAAGAGCGAATAGCTACATTTTTTCAGAAGTTATTATTCTTTGATAATGTTAGTTAAAAAAAGCAACTGTTAGTGTTAGCTCAGGTCCATTAAATAATACAGTTACAACTTTTGATTTTAACAATGTGTTATTATTTTGCTGAAATTTACATTTAACTAAGATGAATACATGATTTGTATTCTTAAAATTCATTCTAAAAATCGGAATAATTCGTAATCAATAATTATTCACGGTATTTTGAAGTGCCCATGATAACAATATTGTGCATGTTCATTATTGCGGTATATTGTATTACCGTTTACCGGCACATGTCTAGTGTATAGTGTAATTTATATTATTCATTATATTTATAATGATAATAATACATGTATTATATAGCAGCTTTTACAATGTACATTATTGTTGGTAAAAAAATACTGCATGTTATTTTATATATTTATAATATTATTTTAAACAGTTTATAAAAAATTCAATGATATACATTATAATAATTATTTCCAAAGTTATGAATTTATTAATATGCAGAGTCAACTGTTGGTTTATTTACTTGAAAAGCTTGTGTTATCCAAACTTTGCTCTATTTGTTTGAACAGCTTAACACTGCAACATCGGCTCAACCAATGGTGTGGGTTTTGGGGCGGGACTCTCTATTTGTTGACCAGTGGAAACTGGTTGGAGGAAACCAGTATGAACACAGTCATAATATTTCTAATTCAGTGAGTTTTTTGTATGTGAGTGAATGTAGGTATGCATATCTCAGTCTTCTCACTGGACTGAAAAGACCACTGTAGCGACTGGCCTTTTACATTCCTTTTCCGGTAGAGCGGTGCTCCCTATATCAGCTGGGCTAATGGGCTGTGATGCTCAGATGCACCGGGCACAGCCTGTGCTCTCCCCTGGGAGGTCACGCCAACCCTGCTGACACTGTACGGATCAATACCTCGGTTGTGGCCGCTGAGCTGTTACCTCCTGCAAAGCAATCCAGGGGAATGTCAGCACAGTCTTTCTTTCTACAGCCCCGTTTTTTGGCATCCACATAAGCCGTCGGTAAGCACAAGGTATACAAATCAACAGTAATAGAAATGCGGAGGGAGATAGTTAAGCATTTTACAGTGGTTTGGAATAAATGATGCAAAGAAAAGATGATAGAGTAAGAGAAAATGAAGTTAGGAGTACAGTGATGGAGAGAATGGCGAGACGGAGCGACAGAAAGAGAGACGCAAATGCATACAAACACCGCCACATGACAGTAGAACTGACAGCTCTGCGAACGCAAATATCATTGTTTGCGAGAGTTTGTTTGTTCCTCTCTGTCTGCCATGTTCGGAATGCGCAATTCACATTTGTTTTGTGCCCGGGCGGAAAGTCAAACACTTCTCTCCTCCATTTGCATCTTCATTGTAAACCGTGTGTACTCATTTGGTAAATAGACTACAACAGCCTGCAAAGTTAATGAAAAATATCAGAGCAAAACTAATATGCTAGCACATCTGCCAGATAGCATGATAGTGAATTTTGCATTTATGTGCGATTATTATTGGGTTACACTTTATTTCGATGGTCCACTTTAGACATTATACTAACTATAAGTAACTTTGTAGCTACATGTCAACTAGGGCTGGAACGATTTGTCCAAAATCAAAATCTTGATTAATTGAATATTTTACCATGCTTAATGTACAAATTATAAATATTTTTTCTTTCCTTTGTTTGCCCTCATATTCACTGATAAGGTTTGTACTGTAAATATGTTCAACTATTAAGGTGGGATATATTTTTTTCTAATGAAAAAGTACATTTCTTTGTTATTTTAAAATACTTGAAGGAAACAGTAGTTTTTGTCTATGGGTCTTTCAGTTTGTTGTACATCAGATACAGATTAATGAGAAAGTGATTGTGTGTGTAGATTAGTCATACCATCTCTATTAATTATGAAGCTGTGGTTTGTAGTTTGTATGAGTGCTCGTGTATCACAATATATCAGGGATTATATCAACATAATACACATCCGATGGTCTAAAATCGCTTCAATGTTCAAACATACATAATATGTACACTCACCTAAAGGATTATTAGGAACACCATACTAATACTGTGTTTGATCCCCCCCCCCCCCCCCCCCCCTCAGAACTGCATTAATTCTACATGGCATTGATTAGACAAGGTGCTAAAAGCATTCTTTAGAAATGTTGGCCCATATTGATAGGATAGCATCTGACAGTTGATGGAGATTTGTGGGATGCACATCCAGGGCACGAAACTCCCGTTCCACCACATCCCAAAGATGCTCTATTGGGTTGAGATCTGGTGACTGTGGGGGCCATTTTAGTACAGTGAACTCATTGTCATGTTCAAGAAACCAATTTGAAATGATTGGAGCTTTGTGACATGGTGCATTATCCTGCTGGAAGTAGCCATCAGAGGATGGGTACATGGTGGTCATAAAGGGATGGACATGGTCAGAAACAATGCTCAGGTAGGCCGTGGCATTTAAACGATGCCCAATTGGCACTAAGGGGCCTAAAGTGTGCCAAGAAAACATCCCCCACACCATTACACCACCACCACCAGCCTGCACAGTGGTAACAAGGCATGATGGATCCATGTTCTCATTCTGTTTACGCCAAATTCTGACTCTACCATCTGAATGTCTCAACAGAAATTGAGACTCATCAGACCAGGCAACATTTTTCCAGTCTTCAACTGTCCAATTTTGGTGAGCTCATGCAAATTGTAGCCTCTTTTTCCTATTTGTAGTGGAGATGAGTGGTACCCGGTGGGGTCTTCTGCTGTTGTAGCCCATCCGCCTCAAGGTTGAGCGTGTTGTGGCTTCACAAATGCTTTGCTGCATACCTCGGTTGTAACGAGTGGTTATTTCAGTCAAAGTTGCTCTTCTATCAGCTTGAATCAGTCGGCCCATTCTCATCTGACCTCTAGCATCAACAAGGCATTTTCGCCCACATGACTGCCGCATACTGGATGTTTTTCCCTTTTCCCACCATTCTTTGTAAACCCTAGAAATGGTTGTGCGTGAAAATCCCAGTAACTGAGCAGATTGTGAAATACTCAGACTGGCCCGTCTGGCACCAACAACCATGCCACGCTCAAAATTGCTTAAATCACCTTTCTTTCCCATTCTGACATTCAGTTTGGAGTTCAGGAGATTGTCTTGACCAGGACCACACCCCTAAATGCATTGAAGCAACTGCCATGTGATTGGTTGATTAGACAGTTGCATTAATGAGAAATTGAACAGGTGTTCCTAATAATCCTTTAGGTGAGTGTATATATACATGAGGGGTGTAACGCTCAAACGTTAGAGTGTGGCGCTAGCAATGCCAAGGTCATGGGTTCGAATCCCAGGGAAAGCAAGAACTGCCAAAATGTAAAATGTGTACCTTGAATGCAATTTAAGTCGCTTTGGATAAAAGCGTCTGCCAAATGCATAAATGTAAATGTAAATGGTACACGTATTCATACTGAACCGTTTTGGTACAGGGCTTTCAATACGGTGCACGTGTGTACCGAACGGTTCCGAATGCAATCTTTAACAGTTAACAGTCGGCTTGTTTTAAGAACGGAACACACTTCAATCCCAGTTCCCAGACGAACATATTAAGTATTCAGTCCATTTTATCACGAAATTCAAACGATAAATACCGTTTTGATGCTCTGTGACGTGACTGATCACTGTATAGGCGTGTCAGTTCGGCGCGCGTGTGTGAACTCGATCATCTCTTCCTAAAGAATAAACATGAATTAATATCTTATATGTTGAGGATACATTAAAGGTCCTGTTCTTCGTGATCCCATTTTTCAAACTTTAGTTAGTGTGTAATGTTGCTGTTAGAGCATATATAATACCTGTAAAATTATAAAGCTCAAAGTTCAATGCCAAGCGAGATATTTTATTTAGCAGAAGTTCCCTTTCAAAGCCTACAGCGAATGGCCGGTTGGGACTACATCCTGGTATTTCCTGCTTTAATTACGTCAGTAGAACAGTTTGTCGACTAACCTCCGCCCACAAGAGTACGCGAAAAAGGGGGCGTGGTCTTGTTGCTCCTGCGTGGAGAAGAGGAAGTGTTGCGTTCGGTTGCGTTTGTATAGTTTGTTTGTCGCCATGTCGTCGAGACGCTGTTATTTTCATCCCGGAGTCAAGTCACCTTTGTTTGGCTTTCCCAGGGACGCTGTACTTAGAGATCATTGAGCGCATGCATCCCCGTTATGGTGAGAGACGTGACCTTTCCGGTAACGTGCCCTCTGCGTGCGCTAAGCTGCTGTCGAATCACAACACGGGAACCGCTGGCAAAATCAGAACTCGTTACGTATTTCTGAAGGAGGGACTTCATAGAACAGGGAAATCTTTCAAGCCGTTTTGAGGACAGTGAAAACAGCAGTATACAGATAAGTAAATTGTGTGAAAAATACTGTGTTTTTTTACACGCGAAACATGAACACGTTATATTGCACACTGTAAACACAATCAAAGCTTCAAAAAAACACGAAAAACAGACCTTTAACACTTACTGAAACATATCATATGTCGTGTAATCGCTCAATCAGTGTTTCAATATTAAAATAGCATCACAATTAGCTCAGAAGTCATTCAGTGTCCACAGCTGTTAGTTCACTAGAGAAATCAACTCTTTCACTAAATATGCACTATATTAGCCTATATATTCATTATATTCTACTGAACCTGATAGTGATGTATTGATTATTTAATGTATGTTTAAATAAATCTGTCATGAAAATGACAGCCAGTGTGTATAAATGATATCCCAACAACAAATTGGAGAAAAAACTATTTTATTATTAGATTTATAAGTTAATGCAAAAACTGCCTTATGTGAAGTTTACATGTTTGCACACAATGTGTCATTTGAGTGTTTATTATTATATCTAAAAATAAATAGCAACTGTATTTAGGCAAATGTTATGTTCAGCAGTACTATAATGTGGAATGTAGAAACAAATATGTTTTAATAATTTGACACCTTTAGTGTAAATACATTTGTGATATTATGCTTACTGTTTTCTCACACAAATGGGTATTTCTATGCCTTCATATTTTAGCTTGGGAAATGTTTCGTAAGACATCCAATATTTTTCGAAACTGCAGCTGTGTTGTTCAATGCAAGTTTGAACATGGGTAATGTCAGTCCTATTTGTCCCTTTTCCCCACATTATGTTCTGTCATTTACTGTGCCAACAGAATAAGAGTCAAAAGTCCAAAAATAACACAAAACCCAATAATGTGTTTTTTGTTGGTTCAAGTGAAATCCAGCCAAGTCAAGTAGGCCAGTCAGGTCTAAGATTAGCATCCCTGCTGGTTTACTGCTCTCAGGAAAATGTTTAGCTCCTAGCACGGTATGAATATAATACCTCATTATGATTCCGCATTCCCAGAAGACCACTGCATCCCAACTTGCTGCCAACCATTGGAAAGCCTGGGCTCCTCTGCGCACAGTATTTTGATGATGGACCAAGTTTGCCAGGTGTACCTCTAATGCGCCGTGCACTTGCCCGTGCTATAATTAAATCTGTTCTGCTAATGATCTAATTAAAACCCACAGGAAGTTGAAGAAAGGACTACGACACTTTCATTAAGTAATGGTACGAAAGACTGGAGAACTTTGCCATTGGAGTCCGCTGTCCTCTTTTGTAGGCTCGACAAACCTCGAGACCGTTCCCTCGGTTGAAACCCATTGCGCACATCATCGGGCTCAAATCTCTGAAAGAACTCTGTGGAGAAAAAGAGAAAAGAAAAGTCAGTTGTTCGTTCCCTCACTTTTTATGGCTTTTCCCGCTCTGCTTTCCTCTTCTAATCCGTTTTCACACAGACAAAAAGCATGCAGAATCTGCCGTGGTTAAGGAGGCTTATCTTACAAAACATGTTTGGGTTGGAAAAAAGAAAAGAGCGGGGAAAATGGGTGGGGGGAAATGGAGTATTAGGTCAGGGCTGTGTGCTCTTGTGCTTGGCGTGCAGAAAGACGTCCCTTTGGGTTCTGTCAAAAGCTGCCAGGCCGTACGAGCTTGGAGGAAGCCTCCATCTCACAGTTCATTACAATACACTGTACGGAGAAGATAACTTGCAGTGCTAGTCTGAGAAAATGTCTTCAATGATCTGAAGTGTCCCAGTTAGGCCCACTAATAAGTCATTACCCTGCTGAAAAGACCAACTTAGTCCCATGCTGGTTCAAGCTGGTTCAAGCTGGTGCTGTAGACATATTGTTCACCAGCAAAAAAAAAAAAATATTTTACCTTGAGCCGAGATTTATACTTTATACATTTATACTGTGTGAGGAAAAATACCGTGTTTGAAAAGTATTAAATAGGTGAATAATGTAAAAGTGTATAAATAAATAATAAATATACTTAGGATTATATAATTTTCATTTATAATATTTATAAATTTAGTTCCCATTCAGTCGGTCACGTTCGACGTACGTCGGACGTACCGACGAATTGGGATCACTTCTGGGAGCCCCTATCAGCTTCGAGCTATCTAGAACCGGCCAATGAACAATTGGCGTGCGAGATTTGCATCTCGCGCTCCGCCCCGCGCCGCGGGTATAAACAGGAAGCGAGAGCGAATGCACGCTGTCATTCACTTCGGAGCCACACGGCAGATGAAGAGGACTCTCAACGCTACACTGCTTGAGTTTATCGCTGCTATCAGCAAGTTATTTAGAAGACCGGAGAATCCAGGAAACGCGTGTTGGAGAGACGGCACATTCCAGCGGGATCCGCGCTGACTCATCGGCTGCCTCTGCAAGCAGAGAAAAACTGCTGTTTTAACAGCAACAGCAAATCCTGTTGGTCTGGTTGGGCGTTTTTCCTGCTGAGTACAGGCACGGGCTGCACAACAATCCCGTGCGCTGTCGCGTTTCCCCCTGAGTGCTTCAGCACAAGAGCGTTTCCTCACAAAAAGAGTTCACGGGTGACGTGCCGTCCTTTTCAGGATGTCTTACCACCCGTGCGTTTCTGGATGCGGTCGTTCCCTGTCCCCTGCTGACGGTCACAATCGCTGTCTCACGTGTTTGGGCATACAGCACGTTGAGGCGGCGTTTGTGGATAGTTCATGTTCCCACTGCGGGAACATGACTATCGCGGAGCTTAGATCGAGACTCTCCTACCTCCGGGCTGGGGGAGTCCCCTTACCCATCCCACGAACCAGGGCTGCCCCTAACCCGGGTGGACCTGCTTCTTTGGATGGCCAGGGTGATCTGAGGATCACGTTTAGGGCAAACCCGCCGAGTCAATCTCCGCAGGCCCCTATTCCCTCTGCTCCGCAGCCGGTAGAGCCTCCAGGAGAACCCGCTGGACCCTCCCACGGGAGACCAGTGGTGACTTTTGGAGCTCCAGCAGATGAACAGATGTCAATCGCTGCATCGGAGGGGGAGTTTCAGTCCTCGGGGGATGAAGGTTCAGTTGTACTGCCTCCCTCTGGGAGAGTGGCAACGGCTGCACCGGACCCTGAGATGGCTGCTATGCTTTCCCGGGCCGCCGAAAGGGTTGGGCTCGAGTGGAACCCTCCACCGTGTCCCGAACCCTCTAGGTTGGACGATTGGTTCCTCGGGGTGGGTCGCGCTGGTTCTCAGCGTCCCGCCCCGACACCTTTCTTCCCGGAGGTGCATGAGGAGCTCACGAGGTCGTGGAAGGCACCTTTTTCTGCCAGAAACCGGCCGAGTGACTCCTCCCCCCTCACTACTCTCGACGGCGGACCAGCCAAGGGTTACGTGGGGATCCCGCCAGTGGAGCGCGCCGTCGCGATGCAACTGTGTCCGGCGACCGCCTCTAACTGGCGCGGTGGCGGTGGTCGACGCTCCCATGCCTCGCCACCCTCAAGTACCTCTCCCTTCGCCAGCAGGGGACGCCAGCTGTCGGGACGCACACAAGCGGCCTCCCCACACTCGCACGTCCCCTCCGCGGATGCAGGTAAGTGTTGCACAGCACACTCAGATCCCGCTTCGGGCCGCTCCCATGCCGTCCGTGCCGGATCCCTGCGTTCCGCCTCGCTGCCCCGCTGCGGGTACGTCTGTGGTGCCGATGGTCCCCCTTGCTCGGAGTCTGGGAGCCTGGCTAGCGCTTCCCAGCCCGTCTCGGTGGCTCATCCGTACCATCAGACTCGGCTATGCGATTCAGTTCGCCCGGCGTCCCCCCAAGTTCAGGGGCGTTCACTTCACGACTGTAGTGGAGGCGAACGCCCCCGTGCTCAGGGCGGAGATCGCTGTCCTACTGGCGAAGGACGCGATAGAGCCGGTCCCTCAAGCCGATATGAGGTCCGGGTTCTACAGCCCCTACTTCATTGTACCCAAGAAAGGCGGCGGGTTACGACCGATCTTGGATCTGCGATTCCTGAACCGGTCCCTTCACAGGCTGCCGTTCACGATGTTAACGCAGAGGCGCATCTTCAGGTGCATCCGTCCCCGAGATTGGTTTGCAGCGATAGACCTGAAGGACGCGTACTTTCATGTCTCGATTCTTCCTCGACACCGGCCCTTTCTGCGCTTCGCGTTCGAGGGACGGGCATATCAGTACCGCGTCTTACCCTTCGGCCTGTCCCTGTCGCCCCGCGTCTTTACGAAGGTTGCGGAGGCGGCCATTGCTCCCATGAGAGAGCATGGCGTTCGCATCCTCAACTATCTCGACGACTGGCTGATCCTTGCCCAGTCGCGAGAGCAGTTGTGCGAACACAGGGACAAGGTGCTCAGTCACCTCAGCCAGTTGGGACTTCGGGTTAACTGGGAGAAGAGCAAACTCTGCCCCACGCAGAGGATCTCTTTTCTCGGTATGGAGATAGACTCGGTCGCCATGACTGCGCGCCTCACCGAGGAGCGCGTCCAGTCGGTGTTGAACTGCCTGAATTCGTTCAGAGGCAGGACAGCGGTTCCACTGAAACATTTTCAGAGGCTCCTGGGGCATATGGCATCCGCAGCCGCAGTAACGCCGCTCGGATTGCTTCATATGAGACCGCTTCAACGCTGGCTACACGATCGAGTCCCGAGATGGGCGTGGCACAGCGGTTCCCTCCGCGTCCAAGTGACTCCGAGGTGCCGCCAAACCTTCGGCCCGTGGTCGGACCCTCTGTTTCTCCGGGCGGGAGTACCCCTAGAACAAGTGTCCAGGCACTCCGTTGTCTCCACGGATGCCTCATCCACGGGTTGGGGTGCCACGTACAACGGGCTTGCAGTTTCGGGTCTGTGGACGGGGCCTCAACTGCAATGGCATATCAATTGCCTCGAGTTGTTAGCAGTTCGTCTTGCACTCAGCCGCTTCAAAGTTCCGCTCAGAGGTAAGCACGTTCTGGTCCGGACGGACAACACTGCGGCCGTAGCGTACATCAACAAACAGGGTGGTCTACGCTCCCGTCGCATGTCGCAACTCGCCCGCCATCTCCTCTTATGGAGTCAGAAGCATCTGAGGTCGCTTCGTGCCGTTCACATTCCGGGCCTGCTCAATCGTGCGGCCGACGAGCTGTCACGTCAGCAGGTACTTCCGGGAGAATGGCGACTCCATCCCCAGGCGGTCCAGCTAATCTGGAGTCGTTTCGGGGCCGCACAGGTAGACCTGTTTGCCTCCCCAGAGACGACCCACTGTCATCGGTTTTATTCCTTGACCGAGGGGACCCTCGGGTCGGATGCCCTGGCCCACAGCTGGCCCCGGGAAGAACGCAAGTATGCGTTTCCCCCAGTGAGCCTTCTTGCGCAGACACTGTGCAAAGTCAGGGAGGACGAGGAGCAGGTCCTGTTGGTCGCTCCGTATTGGCCCAACCGGACTTGGTTCCCGGAACTAGTGCTCCTCGCGACAGCACCTCCCTGGCCCATTCCTCTGAGACAGGACCTCCTGACTCAGAGACGGGGCACCCTATGGCACCCGCGTCCGGACCTCTGGAAACTCCATGTTTGGTCCCTGGACGGGACGCGGAGGTTCTAGGTGACCTACCGCAAGCGGTAGTTGACACCATCACTTCCGCTAGAGCCCCCTCTACGAGGCGCCTCTATGCGTTGAAGTGGAACCTGTTCGTCGACTGGTGCTCTTCTCGCCGAGAAGACCCCCGAAGATGTTCGATCGTTTCTGTGCTTACCTTTCTACAGGATGGGTTGGAGCGAAGGCTGTCTCCCTCCACCCTCAAGGTCTATGTCGCCGCTATCGCCGCTAATCATGAGCTCGTAGATGGAAAATCTCTAGGTAAGCACGATCTGATCGTCAGGTTCCTTAGGGGAGCAAGGAGATTAAATCCTCCTCGTCCTCCCTCTATACCCTCTTGGGACTTAGCTCTGGTGCTAACTGCACTACAGAGAGAACCCTTTGAGCCTCTGCAGTCAGCTGAGTTGAAAATACTGTCGTTAAAGACTATACTCCTGATTGCGTTGGCCTCCATCAAGAGGGTAGGGGACCTGCAGGCATTTTCGGTCGACGAATCGTGCCTGGAATTCGGGCCCGGTAACTCTCATGTGATCATGAGACCCCGGCCTGGATATGTGCCCAAGGTTCCCACTACTCCCTTCCGGGACCAAGTGGTGAGCCTGCAAGCGCTGCCTTCGGAGGAGGCAGACCCAGCCCTAGCTTTTCTCTGTCCCGTCCGTGCTCTCCGGACTTACGTGGATAGAACGCAAAGCTTCAGGACCTCAGAGCAGCTCTTCGTCTGTTACGGAGGACAGCAGAAGGGAAAGGCTGTCTCCAAGCAGAGGATGGCCCACTGGATAGTGGATGCCATCGTCTTGGCTTATCAGTCCCAAGACGTGCCCTGCCCGCTCGGGTTAAGAGCCCACTCCACTAGGGGTGTTGCCTCTTCCTGGGCGCTGGCTCGTGGCGCCTCGCTGACAGATATCTGTAGAGCTGCGGGCTGGGCGACACCTAACACGTTCGCTAGATTCTATAGCCTCCGTGTAGAGCCGGTGTCTTCCTGTGTGCTCACTTCCCATAGTCAGTAACACCGAAGTACCCGTTCTAGTGTCGGCTTGCTGCGCCATTCCCTCCCCTATGGTAGACGGATGCGTGCGCTTTTCCGCTCCAGTCGAGTTCCCCGGAACGGCGAACCCTGTTGAGTCCTCCGCAACCCGCGGCAGTCGGACGTGGCGGAGCGTTCGACGCCAGGTCTAACACTCGTATGCATTGGTGGAACTTGTGTTAGGCTGGGTTCCGTATGTAGTGACCCCCACGGCGGTCCCATATGTGTATTCTTCCACGGTACGGCTCCCTACGGCGAGCCCGTGTCTTTCCCTCGGCAGAGCTCCTCTGCCGTCTCAGGTACGTGTTGTCTCCCTCCTAATTGGCCGGGGCCACCCCTGAGACTTCCGTATGTTGTGCTGCCCACGGCCAGCCCATACGTGTATTCTCCACATGTTAACTCCCTCTGGGCATGATGTGGCTTCCGCAGCTGCCTTCACAGGCACGCTTTCCCAGCGTTATCCAATACAGTCAGCTGAGTGGGTCTTGCGGAACAGCAGCTTTGACTCTCCCTGCGTGAACCTACCCGCCCGCATCAGATCGGGGTCTGTGGGGCTCATCGCTGGGCGCTGGAAGTGGTAGTAACTATGGCGTTTTCCATAGGGGATCCCAATTCGTCGGTACGTCCGACGTACGTCGAACGTGACCGACTGAATGGGAACGTCTCGGTTACGTATGGTAACCCTCGTTCCCTGAAGGAGGGAACGGAGACGTACGTCCCGTCGCCACAGTTGCTGTACCATCACTGCAGGTCGAGCCACTACGTGTGGCTCCTCAGTGAAAAACAGCGTGCATTCGCTCTCGCTTCCTGTTTATACCCGCGGCGCGGGGCGGAGCGCGAGATGCAAATCTCGCACGCCAATTGTTCATTGGCCGGTTCTAGATAGCTCGAAGCTGATAGGGGCTCCCAGAAGTGATCCCAATTCGTCGGTACGTCCGACGTACGTCTCCGTTCCCTCCTTCAGGGAACGAGGGTTACCATACGTAACCGAGACGTTTTCTCTCTCTCTCTCTCTCTCTCTCTCTCTCTCTCTCTCTCTCTCTCTCTCTCTCTCTCTCTCTCTCTCTCTCTCTTTCTCTCTCTCTCTATCTATCTATCTATCTATCTATCTATCTATCTATCTATCTATCTATCTATCTATCTATCTATCTATCTATCTATCTATCTATCTATCTATCTATCTATCTATCTATCTATCTATCTATCTATCTATCTATCTATCTATCTATCTATATATATATATATATATATATATATATATATTGTCATTGTACTATAATTATTAAATTATTATTATTTGTAAAATATTTACTGTGTAGTTTGACAGTGCATAATTTTTATTATTTGACCCACACTCTAAAAAAAAAAGGTTCTATATGGCACCAAAAATGGTTCTTGGCTTGTAATCATAGGGTAACCTTTTTAAGTGCTATATAGCAACAATTTTGGTGCTTCAGTGGTTCTTCAGCGGTTCTTCAGAGGTGCTATATAGCACCTTAGTCAAAGAACCGCTGAAGAACCTCTGAAGAACCTCTGAAGAACCGCTGAAGAACCACTGAAGCACCAAAATTGGTGCTATATAGCACTAAAAAAATTACGAGCCAAGAACCATTTTTGGTGCCATATAGAATCTTTTTTTTTTATGAGTGGACAATGTTAGACATACTGTATAAGAGAGAAATTTTTAATGACATTTTATTACATTTAATTTGTATTTGTCTAACACTTGCTTAACACAAGTTTAATGGTGCCATTGGTCTGTAAAAATGTAACTTAAGTGTTGAACAATGTTTTTATTATTGGATTGGATTTAATTGGATATGTTTCTCTTCAATTACATATACCTTTCATTAATAATGCATGGAAAATAGACACACTGTCAAGTTTAAATTTTTTTACAATTAGTTGTCACCAATGGTGGCAGCAAAGGAAGATAAAAGCAGGATCTGATTGCAGCAGTGTTTAATAAAATCTCAAAATGACAAAATACTCAGAATGCTAGAAGATTTCAAAAAACACGTACAACAACCACCACACATGGCCGAGAACTGTACAAAGACTAAGGCCACATCCACACGAAGCCATAGCTTTCCCTATCCAATCTTTTTTTCCCCTCGTCTCAAGAAATATCTGCATACACACGAAACCATTGAAACCACATTATACATGCCAGACCAGTTTGTGGTGCTGTAATTCTGCCACAGAAATACACTAAAAACAGAGGAGAAGAGTTGTAGCTAGAAGGGGTACAGCAACGGTCGGAAAAGAGGCAAAATCTCATGATAAAATAACAATAAATAAATTTGCTACTTACCAGATTATGTTTTATTAGCGCCTACACCCACCCCAACCCTAAACCTACCCTTACAATAATGCAATGACAGTAATTAAATGAGGCAATATTGATGTGCATATGCCAAGTGCCTGTAGCTGTATGCCTTCTAGTCTTTTACCGTGCGGGACGTGGTGTGATGACGTCACCTTTTCACAAAATATACGGATCGGCTGTACACGCGAAAACGCAAGAGTGTCCGTTTCAGATTTATCCACTCTGGGACCGGTTTAAAAAAATATCGGTTTCAGGCTCCCAAAACGCTGGATCCGTGTGGACGAAACACTGATACGATACAAAATGTGTGGACGGGGCCTAACTGAAGACTGGCTCAATATATACCAACTCCTACCAATGAAAGAAACGAGAAACAGGTGCGGTGCCTAATCAAACAATGAACAACCATGAAACAGAACAGAAAACAAGCATGGCAGCGGTGCATTGAATTTTGTCGAGTATCAGCGTAAACACACTCTTAAATTTTTAACTATTTTTTTAGTTAATTATCTGCAAGACTGGGGCTTTATTGGTGCTGTTCATCGATTCAAGTAAATGTCTTGACATTTGGGTATAAAGTGTTTTAATTCTACAATATATGGTGTAAAAGCGTCTGAGTGCTGCCCTCTTAAGGTTGAACGGTGGCTACTGCAGTTGAATTTTCCTATTGGACGTTGTTTGCCATCGCGTATGTTGGCTCTTCCAATGCCCCTGGCACGAGCTCACCACGCCCTAAGAAATGTTTTCCCACATTGATCACATGAGAACGGCTTCACTCCAGAATGAACTCTCATGTTACTTGAAGTAGAAACATTATGAATGAAACTTGACACTTGCTATCTACATTCTGATGAAGAAAATACAGTTGAATAATGCAGTTGTCAGTACACGTCAGGCTTTTCTTGCGATATTTTTGCCGTGGTAACGAACAACAATACCGCAACGTGCTGCCGTATATAGTCTAACTTTTATTTGTGGAAATCTGTTTATAATAGGCTATTAGGTTTGAACTTATTGGTCCTACGCTGCCTATTTAATTTGAATAAAAATACATTGCATGTATCTGATCTATTTTTAGAGGCATTCAGTATAAGGATTTGACTAGATTAGGTCAGTGGTCCCATTCTCTCTTGCGCTGCTGCTTTGCTAGCATCGTTGGCATCGGGAGTTAAGACCACAGTTTGAGCCAGTGGCTGGAATTGATAAGGCTCTGGCCCGGCGTCCACAGACAATTCACCCTCCTCCACTTCAGGTGAAGGTGGGGGAGAAAAGTCCTCTACTTCGAATGACCGCTCTGTTGCAAAGCTACTGGCGTCACTCCAGTCACTTTCCATCTTTGCGAGTCTGACAGCTGTCAATCAATCCGTCACTGCGGGTCTCAGGTGCACGCCCCCCACTCAGTCCCGCCCTCAGTTTGTCCCCTCTGTCTCCGCTGGGCTCTGCCCACTTTTCCAGCATTTTTCAAATATTGCCAGTGGGTGGATTTAGGCTCTGACCAAGGGTTGAGTTGCCCTTTTAATGACAAAGAGAAAATCACTCACTGCTCTTGACTGAATAACGCTTGTAGCTTTAATAAGGATTAATCTATATTTAATTTATCATTTATGCAGTGAAGCCTGTGAAGTGTCTGATAACGTTATTCAATTTCTTTATATTTCCTATCTGTTAGACATACCTGAAAGTCTTAAAGCACTGTTTACAAGGTTACATGGGTCAAAAACAACGAAAACAATACAAAAATAGCATTTTAGCAGGGCAGGTAAACATTTGAACTGTCCCGTCTGGTGTTGAACCCTGATATGGCACAGCTAAATGTGACATTTATTAGTACAATGGGTTTATGTGAAGATTGTTTTAAATGTTGTCATATTTTTAAAAGCCTATTAAATGTTAAAAGGAATAGCATTCAATTATACTGTGATGTTGAATGGCTATAATTAACGGCTAAAATGGCTTTTTTAATAGAGATATCAGTATCACTACTGGTATAAGTGATACTGGCCTTCATTCATAGTTCATAGTTTGACAAGGGCCAACTTGTGATGGCTATACGACGAGGTCAAAGCATCTGCAAAACTGCAGCTCTTGTGGGGTGTTCCCGGTCTGCAGTGGTCAGTATCTATCAAAAGTGCTCCAAGGAAGGAACAGTGGTGAACGAAAGACGAGCTAATTTAATGTTTTCTATTTATTAATTAATTAATTCACATTATGCATACAGGTCTTTATTCATGAAATAATACCTTATATTTTTAGTAGATCCCATACCCCTTGCAAAGGGATCATCATATTTCATAAGTCCTCCAGAGAGTGGGTACTATGCAACGTGTTCTATGATTTAAGCCAGATTCACCTCTGCATGAGGAAGAGGTAGCCAAATCTTCCAGTTCCCTGGTCCCGTCAGCGGTGGAGGTGTGCTACAAATGGATGTCCCCAATGTTGTTTCTGGCGCTGCGCCTTCAAACCGTCACACATGCCAGTATCAAGATACCATCTGTGCCTACAGCTCAGGATGTCTCAGCTCGGAAACAGTTCAAGATGGCCCCTTCCTCATCCAATGCGTGCTCGGACCTGCTGCTTTTTTCCTTCTGGCCTGTTGCCTCGGTTGCAATCGTAAAGCAGCTACAAAAAGCCAAGGGGGCCAGTTGGCAGCATGTTACTGCCTCATGCCATCGGAGGTACTATAGCCATTAAAATTCCTCACGTTCAGGGGGGTTCGGAACAGCACAATCTAACCGAGAACACCAATGAATATACAGAGCCGTTAATGAGAGAGGTTTGCATCTTCACTGAACATTCGTTGCTCAGTAAGAGATGTTGTTCTACCCAAATGCTTTCCATGGCATGTCTGTAAACCAGCCCACCTATTTAATTACCTTAATCAGTTGTGAACCGAACAGCTTTGAAAATCCTGCTTTTAATAGAGTGGGCGGACCGTAGGCCAGTAAATGGTTGCCTGCTCAAGTGGACGTTTTGTTGTGACAGATCATTTATCAAATTCCCATGATAAATTAATCTTGCTGTGAGTAAATAAGCGATTATAGAAAAATAAAGGTGTAAATGTGGGGTCAAGATGAGGGTCATTGCAGGTATAAGACGGAGACTGTATATATAGTGTGTGTATATATGTATGTGTGTGTGTGTTTGTACTTTAATATATGTATTTTTATATTAAATTATCATTTACATATAATTACATATGCACTCAAAAATGAATTTCTTTGCCTCTTTTAATTAGCCTCTAGTTTAATTAATTAATATGAGCTAAATTAAATTTTTTTAAACATTTTGTCACAACTTAATTTAACTATGTTCAGTCAACTTAATATATTTAAAAAAAAAACTTTAGTCTACTTAATTAATTTGTGTTAAACCTACATGAATCTAACTGGGCAGTGGATCTGGAGTTCCCAGCATGCATTGCAAGGGACTGCATTAGGAGAGTAAATTTAGGGAATAAAGTATTTTATGGGGTTTTTTTTAGCAAAGGGAAAGATGTTGTTTAATGTTAGTGTTTAATAATGTTATGTTGGACATTTTTAGGAGTTTCTGTAATGTTTTTGAATTTTGTGGTTACCATTATGCAGAAGAGTGGCGCCTGTGTTTAGGCTGTGGGCATTCAATGAGCTATGCTAATGTCATGAGGGACACCACTCGTTTCTTATTTGTTCATTATATACATTGTGTATAATGATGAATGAAACTGCTTATAATTGATATTTCAATGACATGCTTTAATTTAATTTTGACAAGCATACAAAGTAATTTTATAATTTTTATTTTATTTCATTTAAACTGTATTTGATCAAATTGAGTTGGAAAACTCAATTACATTGCATGAAGTTGGGGCTACACATATTTATTGGATGGAAATCCTACCCTCAATTATTTAATTTTTTGTCTAATGAGCTATTTTTCGTGTTTGTAATGTTGCGTTCACACCAAATGCGAATAGAGCGTCAGGAGCGAGTGATCTCAATGTTAAGTCAATGGAAAGGTGCGTTGACGCGCGTCTGGAGGTCCCACGGTGCGGTAGACGCATTTCGCGATTCCACTTCATTCGCGCACCGGACATCAATTGAGCGTCTTGTGCGATACGCGCGAGTGGTGCTTTTTGTGCATTCACCCGTTTGAAGCGAATTCGCGTCTGACGCCCGAGTTGAAAAATCTGAACTTTGGCGTCAATTCGCGCCACGTTAACCAATCAGGAGCCTGCTTGCTGCTGTCACGTGGTAAAGTGACGTGATGAGAAACCCTGCATAATTTAAAAATACCACTATTGTGTCATAAAATGTAGTTTTAAGACTTTTTGAGGTGAGAATGTAGTTGTTTAAAGCTCAAATCTGTGGTTTATTTATAAAGAGAGCGCCTATTTTAAAAAAAGAATCTTGTGTTTTTGGAGTTGTGAGATCCAGGCGATCACCGGGCACTCAGCGCTCATAACCCTGGCGAGAGCAGCCTTTCCTCGGCTAGTCCTTTTGACGTTTGCCGCTGGCTCTGATGTCCTGTAGTGGTTTGTCTTGTGTGGATCTAACGGACGATCTTTGGTGTCATGAATCTATAATTTGTTGTCTGCCAAATCGTTCTGACTGAGGGTAAAGAGAAGTTTCATAACTTTACTTTTTAAGGATATTTAAATATACATGCAGTGAAGATAATGTAGGAGTTGCCTGGACCACATTTGTGTGACTATTAATGTTTAATATATATTTTTAATGAAAATGAAAAGAGGCAGAGGTGTTTTATGACATATTTCTCCTGGAGCGCCTTGAATGCGCATCTATTTAGCTTCAAACGCTCAATTTATACGTGCGTCCAATTCACTGTGGACGCGCGAATGGATTCAAAATGCTTTATTCGCGTTTGGTGTGAACGCAGCATAAAAGTAACTAAATAAAACTCAAGCACATTTGGGACAAGATGAGAGGACTTCCTTTTGTAGAGTGAGGACGACCTCTCCATTGTATTTGAAGTTGGCAAAAGAATGTCGGCATCAGCTGTGAAAGCTGCAGGCATGACCAACTTGTGTAGTTCCTCTACACCCCGTTTACTCATGTCAGCCGCTGTTTCATCACTGAGCCCGACATGATGCTTGGTCGTGAACCAATGCTGTGAATTACATGTGGTGTGGGCTTTGCCATCCTGATACGTCACGCTGAGGGCTCATGTTACATGCAGTCAATCAAGGGTGTGAGGATGAAGGGAGGTCATGGACGTGATAGCGACACCTCCAGTTGGAGCCACCTGCCTGGATGACATATGTCAGATAAAACCCAGTCTCAGAGGAACACGTGTGAATGGACCATCAGGCCAAAAATTTGACCTTTCTGATACTGTTTAATGAATAATCCTACTTTCAAACATACAGAAAATTAAAGGGGGCATATTTAAGTGCTATAATCTGGTCCCCGGTGCATCTACCAACCCAGAAAACATGAAAAAGGACAACCTAACACTTTTGTTTTGGTAAGCCTTTCTCTGCTAGCATGTGAAAAAACGAGCCACTCAGATTTTGCTACCCTAGTGACGTAGGAAGGGGGATCATATTATACTACAATCTGCACGTTTCCACCCACAATGCCGCCATTTTGTTTTTGCAAGCGACAACGGTGTTCCAGTTCTAGCGTCATGGCAAATGTAGACTAGAGCAGCTAGTCATAAAATGTCTCATCTATTTAAATATTATAACTGTTCTGTTTTTGGCTGTAATAAGGTCATGGGTTCGAATCCCAGGGAAAGCAAGAACGGACAAAATGTAAAATGTGTACCTTGAATGCAATGTAAGTCGCTTTGGATAAAAGCGTCTGCCAAATGCATAAATGTAAATGTAAATGTAATAATAAACTCCTGGGATCTGAGCTACTGATGAGGATGCGGTGGATTCATTTCATTTGTGAAGGAAACGTGCCTAAGAAATGAGCTAAATTCATATATGTTTGTGTGACTCATTGTACACTGGACTGCTATGCAAACGAGGGTCAGTAAACACAGGATTTGCACAAAAGTTGCTTCTCAAAGATGGATCAAAACCAACTCTTCGTGATTCAACTTCATATACAGAACATGTAAGTACTGCTCTTTATAATGCGTGTTTGCAAATCGACTTTCTAAATGTGCTAATGTGGCTAAAGCTACCATTCACAGAGACCAGAGCTTGGTATTTTTAACCTGAAAATGCTCACCGCCTGTACAATTCAGAAGGGCACTTTGGTTCTTAAAAATAAAACTAATGACATAGCTCTGATCTCTGTGAATACACAGACAACGGTAACTTTAGCCACTGTATAGCGTCCTAACCAGCACATTCACAAAGGTGATTTGCGTACATTCACAAAATATAACGTGCAGTACTTACATGTTCCGAAAATGAAGTTGGTCAAACAGTTGGTTTTTATCCATCTTTGCGAATTCTACTCTCTGTGTGAGGTTCTCCACACCCCAGTTTCAGCCCGACTCTCATGAAAATGCGTATCAATAGCGCGAATTATGATTGGCGTGCAATTTATACGCAAAAATTAGGTTTCGTGTAAATATGAAATGTAGTTTTCGCGTGCATATGATATGGACTTTTGTGGCGTGTAATACGCACGAAACCCACACCACTAATCCTACCCAAGGGGTAAACAGCGCGTATTATATGCACGTGAAAAGTAATTTCTGCGTACAAATAGCACAACAAACATACGTGCTATAGATAGCCTACGCAGGACTATGAGGTCGTGTTGCCATTTGTTGTTGTCGTTTATCCAAACTAGCGTGAGCTGTAAAGGCTCCACCCTATTCTGAAAAGGGGGCGGGGAGTATCAGCCCATTTGCATTTAAAGAGACACGAAAACAGCATGTTTTTGCTTCCACCCATATAGGGGCTTTCTAAACATCCTTTAATTAATAATCCATGGTGTATTTTTTGGCTGAAACTTCAGACACATTCTGGGGACACCTTAAACTTATCTTACATATCGTGAAAAGGCATTATAAGACCCGTTTAACACATAGTCCAAACCACCTGTACAAAAGAGTTCAACTGTAATGGGAATCTGTCGTTGAATTAAACATGAGAATAGAATACTACATAGTGTGCAATACATATACTGCATGATAGATGGATAGATCCCAGAATACTCAACTTATTGATTTGAGAAAATAAAAAAGCATCAGCAAAATGAGGAAACACTTAACAACTATAAAAATGTATTGCTGCTTGGGTAGTTCCTTTTTGGTAGGTGGTGACTGAAGAAGGTGGAACAAAGAGTTGTAATCTGTCGTTATTGTGCATGAAATAGCACTCTTATGGACTATTCTTACTCTGAATAATGCGGCTTGTTTAAGTAATTACCAACAATTGTGTAGCACTAGAATAGAACACAGCCTGTAAGTGGGGCCCTGTTGTGCCTTCTGTGGATTGGATCTTTCAATCAAGATTATACCACTTACACCAGCCTCATGCACACAGTCTTCGGCTGTCAGTAAGTGCCTGACTGTTTGATATTTCTGCTTTTGCTACCTTTCTTCGAAAATAGGATGTAGAGAAAGGATCAAAAGACAGACAGAGTGGAGGTCAGATAGGCAGAGTCCCTGAAAGTGCTTTAAAATAATCAATCAGCCCACATTCACTTAGACTTTAAAGCTCTCCTTTTGGGGAATAGCCATGATTTGAGAGGGGGCGAGCATGCTCAGAGGATTTTTCTGTCCTTGTTTCTGAAATTCGCAAGCATGTTTTGGGGCTTCCTTGACCTTCAATGACTGATTTGCTCTGCACAGCAGCTGGAAGGTCACCTGAAATGTTGGGAGAATTTACCAGAGCTCTGATTGGACGGGCAAGTGGGTGCCGCCCATCTCCTGGACAGGCAGATGACATAATGTATATATTCCTTCAATACTAATGTCACGGTCAGTCTGCAACCTCAAAAAGATGCTACAGGGTCCTGGGTAATGGTCTGTATGACAACTGAAATGTCCCTCTTTTGTCTGTCTCCCCATCCATTTTTGTCTTTTCCTCCGTTGTTCACTTCTATTCTTTATAAATCTTCTTAAAGCGAACCTCTCTCACCTTTACAGTGAGAAATGATCTCTGCTTCAGTCAACTCATTATTTTTCTGGTGCTGCACGTGCTTACGTCTCTTATTAAGAGAGCTCATTTTTTCGAAGACAGTTAACATCCAGTGTATCTGCTGCTTTTAGAGCAATAGCTCACCCACACATGAAAATTTTTATTATTTACTCACCTTTATGTTGTTTTAAACCTGTATGACTTTCTTTTTGTTTGTACAATACAAATCAAGAATTTTTTTTTTGAGTTTTTGCCCATACAGTGAAAGTCAGCAGCGTTGTTTTGGACCCCATTTACTTTAATTATATGTACAAACTGGTAAACCATTCCTTTAAAACAGTGGTTCCCAATTTTTTTATATATGATACAATGCTGTTCAAAAGTTTGGGATCGGTAATATTTTTAATGTTTTTAAAATAAGTCTCTTCTGCTCACCATGGCTGCATTTATTTAATAATAATAAAAAAACAGTGATATTGTGAAATATTATTACAATTTAAAAATAAATGTTTTCTGTTTAAATATATTTTAAAATGTTATTTATTCCTGTGATGGCAATGCTGAATTTTTTAGCATCATTATTCAAGTCTTCAGTCACATGCTGATTTGCTACTCAACAATTATTATATTATTATCAATGTTGAAAACAGTTGTGTAATTTTTTTTTTTCTATTCTTTGATGAATAGAAAGTTCAAAAGAACAGAATTTATCTGAAATAGAAAGCTTTTGTAACATTATACACTACCGTTCAAAAATGTGGGGTCAGTAATTGTTTTTTTGGAAAGAAATTAAAGAAATTAATAATTGTATTCAGCTAGAATGCATTAAATTGATCAAAAATGACAGTAAAGACACTACAAATGTTAAATGTTCAAATGTTATTTCAAATCCAAATATTTCAAATATTTTTACATAACTGTTTTCAAAATTGATAATAATCAGAAATGTTTATTGAGCAGCAAATCAGCCTATTTGAATTATTTATGAAGGATCATGTGACTGAAGACTTGAGTAATGATGCTGAAAATTCAGCTTTGCATCACAAGAGTACATTTCTTTTTAAAATATATTCAAATAAAAAAACAGTTATTGTAAATTGTGATAATATTTCACAATATTTCTGTTTGTTTTGTATTTTTAATCAAATAAATGCAGCCTTGGCAAGCATAAGATACTTCTTTTTAAACATTAAAAAACGTGCCCATCCGTATACAGATTAGCCCCATTCACTTCCATTGTAAGGGCCTCACTGTAACCCAGAGTTTTACTTTTTCCCCCCAGAAATACATTTTTTGAGGTAATCAACATTCATGCCACAAACGTTGTTGATTAAACATAACGTGAAATGTTCCTTTAATGTTTCAGTTCTCCTGTCTGTATAAACAGGAAGTACCAATTAATAGCTAATTATACTTGCGTTCGCCAGGATACGTGACCTGCTTTGCACTTCACAAATCATACCACAATTATATACTGAATTAAAATGCGTTAGGTGACACTGGGTTTGCATCTACACCTGCACATTTTTGCCCCGCGCTATGCTAACATTAGCCTATCGTTACTCACAATATTGATTGACAGGGCACACGTGTAACCTCTCCCAGCAACACTGTATTTATCAGGAAATACCCCGAGGCAGAGCCACTCCTGCGAGGTGGCTGTGATTTGCATCCTTGTTTATTAATGCCATCTCGATTCGAGAGCGTCGTGGTTAGGCATGACTGCCCTCGCTGCCCGTGTTTGCCACAAGCCTGTCAGTCACCTGAGGAGTGTGAAGCCACCGTGTTGTTCCCCGCAACTGACTCATATCCCTTCTCTGTCATCTCATTAAGTCCTAATTAAATGCATCTCATCTCCTGCCACTCTGATTGTGGCGGCCCGTGCCATGGAAACTGGGATTTAAAAACAAAACAAACAAAAAATATGGCGGCTTTGTACGAGAAAGAAGCATGTTTGTTTACTTTGTTCGCATGGATACCAATCTTTGATTGGTTCCCTGTGAATGTTGATTGTGGGCATTCAGCCTCAAACCTCACCCTGCAGTTTAGTATCTCACAGATTCTCGAACGCTCCATCAATCTTTTTATCTGATACCTTCAGAAGGAGCCAATAACGTCTAGTGTGCTCCTGAGAGACACCTACAATACCTTTCGGGTCTGCTAGCAGAGATAGCGTGGCACTGGAGGAGAAGGAAGCAATGGAGACCTGCTATTCTACCCGCTTCCAGCTGTGGCAGTGGATGGCTCCACTGGCCTCGCATTGGACACATTGGAAGAGTGTATTTCCCCTGACCCAAATGTCCATTGTCTGGGGCATTGCCAGGCCAGACAGCTCATTGTTTTGAGAGATATGAGCGAGTGGGAGCCAGGCTGTATGTGACTGTGCTTCACTTAAGCTTATGTAGCTGAAAAGCCCATTTCGCTACCAAAACAAATGTGCAGACACACAAATGGGAAGAGAAGAATAGAGATATTGAACGGGCCATATTTGGCCTCAAAACAAGACCCTGTGATCCAACCGCACTTACATTTTTGGCAAATTTTAGGACACATTGCTGTGATTCACTAGCAGTAAATTAAAGTTAACATCAAATCGAGATTCACCCTATATCAATTTTCTAAAGGCATATTACTGATCTTGTGAATTATTTATACAAGTATATGTTTTTTGACCTCATAATTCTTAATCAAAATCACATCGATCTTGCGGTAAATCAATAAACTTGTGAAAAATCAAGTGACGCACTGTATGTTGTACTTCTCAGATGATAGCGTTTGCATAAAGCCCATCCCTTTATTACAACCGACTGCAAACTCGCATTAAAGGTGGGGTAAGCGGTATTTCAAAACTGCTTTAGAAAGTGTCTCAGGCCGAGTACCAAAACAAACTTATAGCCAATCAGCAGTAAGGGGCGTGTCTACTAATGACGGGGAGAAGAGCTCAGTGCACGTCATTATTCAAAAGATTCGACACAGGACGGACATTATTATTTCTTCTCGATAGGCGAGTAACATTGATTTTGATTTGTTTCACAGAGCTAATATATGCAAGCTTTTGCTTGAATATGCTCATGTGTCATGTTTGCTCGCTTGTCCATTTGCGATCTTATTGTCGTTCACTTCAGCGATGATAATTACTAGGGATGTAACGATTCACTCAACTCACGATGCGATACGATTCACGATACTAATTTCACGATACGATTTTCTCACGTTTTTTTTTTTTTTTTTTTACAAAATGAGATTTAAGACCAATTATAAAGTAAGTGTCCTTTTATTTCTCAGACAAAATTCTGCATATTTTTTTGTAAAATTTAAATCTATATTTTATGTCAAATAATAACCCAATTGAATTTTTTAAAACAAATCCTCAAAAAGTCTCTTCAAAGAGATCTTCCAATGGTGTTTTCTTGGGAGGAGGTTGTTCAGGAAGAGCAGAAATAAAAAGACTAGGTCAAATTAAAACAGTGACAGGGGTTTCACATTGTTATAAAGTCAAGGTTTAAATTTGAATTTGTATCATTACACTTGTAAGAGTTAGAAAAATAGAACACATTTAGATAAAAATGCAATAATAATCAACAAATTATTGAAAAAAAATCCATGTACACATTTAGACAAAGAGATAATAACATAAATACAACACCTGGTTCTGCAACAGCACAGATTTCTCCTTCAGTCTGTGGAATACATCCTCGTGCTGGTCTATCTCTTGATGAGGAAGGGCCTGGAATTAATTTACTACGGCCGAAAACAGCCATGTATCTTCTGCTGTGAAAACACTGATGCACTTTGTGATCTCCATGGCAATCGCCCTCGACGCCACAAGTGAGGCTTTAAATCCGCTCGGTCAATGCGGTTTGGCCTATTATCTTTTACATGCAGACGGAGGTGCTTTGACTGCCGGGAAGAAGTCCGCTGCGTAACCCGCACCAGTGCGGGCTCAGCAGAAGTGCACATCGAGGGCGCATATCGACCTCAAAGGGGGTGCTCACAAGCTGCCTTCTGAGACCTAAAATGACTTAACGGACACGTGCACGCAGCGGCCATTGTAAGTCCACAAGACCGAAAGTGCACATGAAGTGTGCCATTTGGGACGGGGCCTTCTTCGTGCCAGTGCACACACAGTCTGTCTATCGTGTCTATAAAGTGAGGCTGTTTAAAACGTGAATCGCGATTAATTTGGCATCTCAACCGACTTGAACCGTCACACATTTGTATCAATTTTCAACCGGCTCCGACTGAATCGTTACGTCCCTAATAATTACCCATTCATTTCCACACCGTATAAGCCTCTAAACCTCATCGCTGTCTGTTTCTAGCGTCAACTCCCAAAGTGTGTCCGAAAAGATAATATACTCTTAATACATTGTGTTTGTGTTTTTGGGATGTAAGGGATGACTTTTTCAGTGAATATTTGACCTGGATTACCATAGTAACACACATTGATTTCACTTATTGATGACATTACACCCTCGGCCGGCTGGCACAGCAGATTCCGTCATAGTCGTTGCCTGGGTTATGTATGTGTGGGGCGGAGCTATCAAAATAGGGGGCGTGTTTGTTTTGGTGATTTGAAATCAACATCGGTTACCAGAAAGCACTTACCCCACCTTTAAGATCTGCCTCCATTCAATAAACACAAAGTTTTTTTTCTCAGATAATCCCTTTCACTTGGAAATATTTTACATTTTTTTTACAGTGTCCACGTTACCTGTACTTACCATAGTAAATTATGCATAATTACATGCAAATAACCCTCAAACTAATCATAATCCTACCCTAACCATAAAGTACATGTAGTTCCTTAATATTACTCAGTACTTAAATGTATAATTACACTGTAACAAAGACACCTTAAGTGTAATCCTTATTTTTAAGTTTTTTAATTGATTCACAATCGGAAGTTATTCATGAAAAAATGTACCATATCTGGCCCAAAAACATACAGTTTAGTTAAGTCAAGAAGGGTTTATTGTAAGACCAATGCTTTTGCTATATGAGTGAAAATCAGCCTTTTGATTTCTTTAGTGGGGGTGTAAGTAATAAACATGACATGTTTGTGAAATGTTACATTGCTTTTTTTGCACATATCGAGGTAGTTCTGAAGTTAAATGTACGCATGATGCTAAAAGAGTTTTCTACACAACAAATGAACATCACAGTGTCAAAAATGAATTTGGTGTTTGTTTCCTCTGGTGCTCATTTCAAATGGAAACTGCAGTGAATTAGGTTTACAGTATAGGAATGTTTTTTGAGTTTACCAAAAATTTAGATTTTTTTTTCAATAAGACCAAGCTGGGAAAAAAAATGCTACTGTATTTAAAAATAAATAAATAAATAAAAATCAGTAGTCTGTATGTCATAGCCCGGAATATCATGACTTTTTACTTGTTATTGCTAGTTGTTTGTAGGTGGTAATGGTGGAGGAGACATTTGAGTATTTGATTAGACAAAAATGTGCATTACGCCCCTGCATCCAGGATGAGTCAGCAATACATTTGGTCCATTTTCCCTGAACAGAAAGCTGCTATTTTAGTGGGGTTTTTGTCTTCTTTGTTTCGTAGGAATACACTGAAATATGCATGGCTGTAGCTACAGTATATAACATCTTTACTATTTTTTTTTTTTTTTTTACATTTTAGAATATTAGATGAGTCAAAAATAGAACTATGGGAATTATGTAATGACCACAATGTAATGACAAATAAATAAATACAAACATACACACATACATACATAAGTACATACACTGTAAACCCGAATAAGTTGGCAAAACTCAAAAAATTTAGGCAATCGTTTACATGAAAAAGAAATGAAGTTTAGAGTTTAAAGTTTAAGTAAGCAGAACTTGCAGATTTTGATTTTGTACTTTTCTGTACATTTTAATTGCTCTTATTTGAGTTAGCTAATTCATACATTTAAATTAAAATGATCAACTTTAATAGTTTTGTAGTGGAAACTTGGCTAGCTTTAACTAGCTAATACAATAAATGCTACCTTGCTAATTGGTAACACAATGTTTTAATAGCATTAGCATAGCATAGCACTTGCTGAATGAGGACAGCAATATAAAACATTTAACATATCTGTTCTCAATAAAGTAATTGACTAAAACCCACAAAGCTTCAATTTAGATATTATGCTGTCATGTGTAATAAATAAAAACATTTTCAATTTTGGGTGAACTATCACTTTAAACAGTATATTTTTGTGAGAAACACAGTGTTGCTGCTTCTCTTCTGACATGCGCGCACACACACACACACACACACACACACACACACACACACACACACACACACACACACACACACACACACACACACACACACACACACACACACACACACACACACACACACACACACACACACACACACACACACACACACACAAACACACACACACACACACATGTTTGTTTTTGTGAAATGTGAGGACATTCCATAGGCGTAATGGTTTTTATACCGTACAAACCGTATTTTCTATCCCCTTACACTGCCCCTGTCCCTAAACCTAACCCTCACAGGAGACTGTGCAGTTCACTTTCTGTGAAAAAAAACTCATTCTGTGTGATTTCTAAGCATTTTGAAAAGTGAGGACATGGGGAACGTCCTCATATTTCACCCTCTTTTTGTAATACCCATGTCATACCCATGTCATTATACACATTTGTGTCCTGATATTTCACGAAAACATGCCCACACACACACACACACACACACACACACACACACACACACACACACACACACACACACACACACACACACACACACACACATGTAGTGTTTTCATCTTTTATGGGGACTTTCCATAGGCGTAATGGTTTTTATACCGTACATACCGTATATTATATCCCCCTACACTGCCCCTGCCCCTAAACCTAACCCTCACAGGAGACATTCTGCAATTTTACATTTTCAAAAAACATCACTTAGTCTGATTTATAAGATGTTTTCCTCATGGGGACCTAAAAATGTCCCCACAAGGATGAGGATTTCGGATATTGCTATCTTTGTGGGGACATTTTGTCCCCATAACGTGATGATTACCAGTCCACACACACACACACACACACACACACACAAATAAAAAAACCTGTTAGCCTGTGGCTAAGCGCTGGCTTATTCATGCTAACTGTTCATTATGAGAACATCCTTGTGGGTCTGTGTGTGTGATATGTCCACACATTAATTCTCACCGCAGTGCTCATATTCTTTCGGGTTATGTCTCATATGAGCAACTGTTTTCCTTTTTTTTTTTGGTTCCTGTAGCACCAATTATCCCCTAATTATAAATTTCAGATGTCAAAAACACCACAGCAAACCATAACCCACTGTTTCACAGCTCTGAGCACTGACAACACTAATTGATGCCCCTTGCCCAGGACCCAAAGGAGCATTCACAATCTCACACTCCTTGTGCTAGAAACGCCCTGAATGGATTACTCCTGAAAAGTCATAAATCTTTCACGTTGAAGTGCGAATCTGAGACAAGGACTGGTCAGAGATTATTAAAGAGACAATTAGCGTACAGACCCGGGGCCCACCGCTAGACGAGTATATACTTTTACATACACTTTTCAGGTTTCCTTCTTGTATTTGCTACTGTGACAGCTAGTTGTAGTATCATAGGCCATCTCTGGGGGTGCTAATACTTATTTGGACTGATTAATTGCTCCCTACTGAGTGAAGAAGATAATTTTTCTTTTGTGTCCCACTGCCTATACTGTCCTATTCCTCAGTCCTTGAAGGCCATGGTAAGGACAGTGGTGTCACAGGCACCTTCAGGCCTCTGCGGCATTGTGGGAAGGGATTTGCGATGTATCATGGATGTGACTGCAGCGATAATGACCTAAGGTGGTAGGCTAGCCGTCTCATGAGAATAGCCCACATGATGTGGTTCTATATAAAACCTGTTTCCATTGTAGTGTTATTGTATGTAATGGCTAATATTATTGACCAATTATTCAGCACAGATACAACTGTTAAACTCATCTTGCCTTTTTGAGTTTGACTGATGATTAGCACAATACCATGGCCATTTGTGTAACAACAACGTCCCTTTGGTTCCTGTATGTTTTTGAAAAGGTAATTTCATAAGAGTATAGTACCTTTTAAAGTGCCCTATTTTGAATTTTTGGATATGACCTTTCATGTAGTGTGTAATATAGTAGCTGTTTGTGAATGTAAAAGGTCTGCAAGTTTCAAAGATCAAAGTGCATGACAAAATGGAGTTCATTAGCTAACCGTGAACAGTAGCTGAGGCCTGGAAGAGTTTGGCTTGTGTTTTCGACATGTTGCCACACTTTTTTTGTGCTACAAAAGCAAATTCACTTTACATTCACTTCCAAAGGATGAGAACTCTGGCTCACATTGATAAGGTAAAACCTCTATGCCATTGTATACTGTTCAAATCACTATGTAAACAAATGCTGAGGAAACCTCCTGAGTAGAGATTCAGATATACACTATATATTGCCAAAAGTATTGGCACACCCCTCCAAATCATTTATTTCAGGTGTTCCAATCACTTGCATGGCCACAGGTGTATAAATCAAAAGGACCTAGGCATGCAGACGCTTCTACAAACATTTGTGAAAGAGACACATGGGTCACTCTCAGGAGCTCCGTGAATTCAAGCGTGATACCATGATAGGTTGCCACTAGGGCTGGACCAGAATATTTGAATATTTGATTTAAAATTTTGGTATTCAAATGTTCATTTTATTTTTTCTTCTCGCAAATCCGGCATCCCCCTCGAAACGCTTCTCATTTGCGCTTAAATATGTTTACACTATAAAATCTGGCGAAATACAATATATATATATATATATATATATATATATATATATATATATATATATATATATATATATATATATATATATATATTTTTTTTTTTTACAATTATATTATATAGCCTAGCTATTTTTAATAGGATGGACAGTTGAATTGGAACTCGACCTCGCTATATTTAATAAACATATTTGCTTCTTCTTAGCCTAAGTTTTCCCTGCAACAGAGTATTCTCTGTCTAGAGCGCACAACTGCGTGAGCTTATATGGAAGAAGCGTATTACGGGTTAAGCTGCGTTGGTTTGACATTGTGGAAAATAGAATCAAAATATATTAGCCTTTTTACCCGTTAGGGATGTGGCGGTGAGAAAATTTTCCCTAACCATCACATTACAGTGCTTGTGCACTGTGCGATCATGAACGAATGACAGTGCGGCTCTGAATGAATAAGAGTGTACCCGTGAATGAATGAGAGTGCGCCCATGAACGAATGACTGTGCGCATTTTAGTTTCGGTTTAGAATTAGTGCCAAATCAGAGGCAGGTTGCTTGAATTATGGGTTCATTAGCCTATTATTCGTAATATAAAACACAACAACAAAACTACAATGACAAACTCCCATAAAACTCCCATTCGTGTTGAAATCAAATCTTCCGCGATCATCTTGTCATTCAGCTCAGCTCCTCGCTTTCGTGATGAATGAAATCTGATTCCTGCTGCTGGTCTGTGCTGAGACTCTCGTTCTGCTCATGCAGCACGTTCAGTTTTTAATTGTATTTAATCTGTTCTCTAACTGAACTAAATGATTTTTACTTCTACAAAATATCAAAACAATGGTGGGGCGGAGTGATGGGCAAGTGATGTTACCGGTGTTATGCCTGAACACTAACACTGACTATCGCAGCAAGCTTATTACCTGTTATTATCAACCTTAATGAATCTACTGCGAAATATAGGAGCTTGTTACTGGGACGTAACAGACCGGTTTTGTTTTGTATCACTAGTGCAGTGTCCGTTCTCGGAGCATATAAGCCATGCCTGCTTTAGGCACGCCGCTTCTCGAGAGTCCTGCCTTTATTAGAGAGAAGAATATGTTCAGCCCCCCTCCCTCCGAAGCTTCGAATATTCTGTGTTGATTACTACCGAAGCTTTGAAGCTCAAAAAATGGTATTCGGACCAGCCCTAGTTGCCGCCTGTGCAATAAGACCATTCTTGAAATTTCCTCACTACTAAATATACCACGGTCAACTCTAGTAAGCAATTGGGAACAACAGCAATTTAGCCACGGTGGTAGGCCACCTAAAATCACAGAGCACATGCTGAGGTGCACAGTGTACAGAAGTCGACAACTTTCAAGTCAGAAGTCGAGTCAATAGCTACAGACCTCCAAACTTCGTGTGGCCTTCAGATTAGCTCAAGAACAGTGCGTAGAGAGCTTCATGGAATGGGTTTCCATGGCCGAGCAGCTGCATCCAAGCCTTACATCACCAAGTACAATGCAAAGCGTCGGATGCAGTGGTGTAAACACGCCGCCACTGGACTCTAGAGCAGTGGAGACGTTTTCTCTGGAGTGACGAATCCTGCTTCTCTGTCTGGCAATTCGTTGGACGATTCTGGATTTGGCAGTTGCCAGGAGAACGGTACTTGCCTGATTGCATTGTGCCAAGTGTAAAGTTTGGTGGAAAGGGGATTATGGTGTGGGGGTTGTATTTCAGGGGTTGGGCTTTGCCCCTTAGTTCCAGTGAAAGGAACTCTTAATGTTTCAGCATACCAAGACATTTTGAATAATTTCATGCACTTTGTGGGAACAGTTTGGGGACGGCCCCTTCCTGTTCCTGACCAAAGAAAGGTCCATAAAGACTTGGATGAGTGAGTTTGGTGTAGAGGAATTTAACTGGCCTGCACAGAGTCCTGACCTCAACCTGGTAGAACACCTTTGGGATGAATTAGAGCGGAGACTGCGAGCCAGGCCATCTCGTCCAACATCAGTGCCTGACTCCCCAAATTGTTCTAGAAATTGTTCTAAAAATTCCCATAAACACACTCCTAAACCTTGTGGAAAGCCTTCCCAGAATAGTTGAAGCTGTTATAGCTGCAAAGGGTGGGCTAACTCCATATTAATCCCTACAGATAAAGATTAGGAGATCATTAAGTTTCATGTGCATGTAAAAGCAGGCATCCCAAAACTTTTGGCAATATAATGTGTAATAATAAGTAGTAATGGGGGTTTCGTTTTTCCTGGCTGGGCCAATCGGAGCAGAGAGTAGGCTCTCTTAAAGGAGGGATTTACAGAGACCAAATAGTTTCAAATACTGTAAGAAAAGGGATGATGCTGCAGTGTATAGAATGAGAAAGCATTTTTTGTTATATTTGTGATATGCAGGGAAAATCTATTATTTCAAAACTCTAAATCCCTAAAGAGTGTTTCGCTATGCATGTATCCCCATTTAACTGTATGTAGGCTATTTATTTATTTATTTATCTTTTAATTTATTTTTTATTGCCAAGGTTTAAGGCTGGGTGAATTAGCATTTAAAGCAGGCTTATAGGATCTGGGACAGTGCAAAAAGCCATGAATAACTGACAGCTGTAGAAAGCAGACAAGCGTGGAGGATGCCGTAGAAACGAGTCTGAACAAAGCAAACGGAGCGATACATTGCTGACAGAGGGGATTCAAATATCCATGTGTGGGAAGGAAGGCCAGCCTTGCCTTGGAGAAGAAACTCTGACCTTGAAGACGCATTTGGTGAATGTGTATTGGTCTAATAGTCACAGAGAAACCGGTGAAATATTCATATGAATGTATTTATTTTTGATGGGACTCTTTGGTGTGGGCTTTGATTGTGCATGTCTGCGGCTCATTCCCAAGCAACTTGTATATGAAGCCAAACGCTGGTTATCCTTCAAAACTGGACCTGTGACTGCAAAAAAGACGTGAAACACATAGTAGAGCTTGAACATCTGCCTTTTATGATCTTCAAGGTTTATTCGAGGTCGCAAAAGGCATCACGCTCTCCCAAGAACTCCACAGCGGCAATTACTGTCTCGCAGGTGTCTGATATAAAAGATGTTTTCTCATCAGCGCTGCCAGTCCGTTCTGGTGTCTGTCTAGCATACGCGGTGTCCCGCAGATAACACTCTCCTCCTGAGGGAGTGACACCTGTTGTCTGTTGTTTACAGGTAGAAAAGCCTTTCCCATGGTCCGCTGGCTGGCTGAGGGAAGCTCTGGGCCTGCCCCTGGCCCTCGGTTACCCCTTCATGCATAGTTACCTTACCCGGGACTGCAGGCTATGTATCTAATTGCCGTTTTATGACCGTTTAGCCCTTGCCTTCCCCGTAACTCCTTCGGCGTGTATTATTGATGAGGCACTGCCATCCCAGAGCAGCTCACCAAATGCTTTCGGGCATTGAGAGCACAGCTCTCTGTCACTTCATTGTGAGGCTTATGAGTCGCCACGTGTGTATAGCTATGCCAAAACCACGGCATGGCCGCTCACGGACAACACGGTTGTCGTGAATATCGAGGCTAATTAGACACAGCTGTGCCACAGCGATATGCGTAAGGAAAACGAGGTAAAATAATGTGGCATTTTGCTGCTCTCCATTGTGTCTGCTCCCTTTTCCAGCTTCACAAAGATGCTCTCATTTAATTGAGGTGTTAATCAGAGATTTGGAATTTAATTACCGAGTTTTGTGCGGTGGGCCATATATTCTTGTATTTCCTTTTTTTCAGACTCCGTTTGGTCACATGATTTCTAAGAAATAGGAAATGAATCATCAAGTAAATATACGTTAGAGGCGGAATTGAGCAGTAGCATCCCTAAACGTAGTGAAATTGTAGCATAGCTAATTGTTAAGTAATACAAATGTAGCCTAGTCAGGGCTAGTGTTTTTTGATCATCTTTTTCCAAGATTAAAAGGGTTGAAGGCTAAGTATGACTACGTTTCCGAGTGGCTTGGAGTAGCTTTACACTTACTACAGCAGTACATTTTCTCTGACAGCATTTAAGCAAGATATGTCTCTGGTATTTTCGGTTAGCTACTTAGCATCAGAGCTAGCAATCTGCAAGCAGCTAGCAATTTGCAGTCTAATTTGTGTAGTCAGTTTGAGACATCGCACACACACACACACACACACGTTTTATGTTGGGTTAACATGTTTTATGGGGACTTTCCAAAAACATAATGATTTTTATACTGTACCGACTGCATATTTTATCCCCCTACCCCTAAACCTACGTATCACAGAAAACTTTATGCATTTTTACATTTTCAAAAACATAATTTTGTATGATTTATAAGCTTTTTTCCTTTTACCAATACATTTGATATAACAATGTGTAATTTTAGTTACATATTGTAATTTTACTGTGTATATCAACACATTTTATAGGTTTTGAAGTAGGTTTTTCTAGACTTTTTAAAAATCAATTAAACTCTTAGAAGTTAACTGATTCTTTTTTTCTTTTTTTTTTAGCTGGCAATATAGATTTCTGTATCATGGTTCTGTTTTTTGCTTTATTATACATTTTTGTTTCAAATTAAAGCTGACTATGTTCATGTAGCAAGCTACTTTTGCCTAGCTTCTCTAAAGGCTAGCCTACAGCTTAGCTTAGTTTATTTATTGTACAGTAGTTGGTAGCTTAGCATCTTAGCTCTTTTTAGTAGCTTGCCCTTAATAATACAGTATTTAATACTGCTACTACTACTAATATTACTATTACTACTATTACTATTACTAATAACAATAATAATTAGCTCAGTAAAATTTTCTGTATAGTAGTTGGTAGCTTAGCATCTTAGCTATTTTTTGAGTAGCTTGCGTTAGACAATAACCATTTAACATAGGAATTTATTCAATGCTATCACAATGAATTTCACCTGTTAAGTTGACTTTCTCAAAGTACTCTTATAAATATTGTCTATTTTTATCTTTAATAACAATCTCAACCTTTGTATTTAGGTTGCACATCACGTTTGATGTGTGATTTGATTATTTATTTCTTTATTGCCTCTTCTCCAAATCCAATTTTAGCTGACATTTCTTCTGACTGTAACGAAGTATGACCTTTGAAAAGGACACTTCCTGCACGCGGATGGCGGTTCGGGCAGCTTTGCTACGCCTCAGACGAGTGAAGGCCCGATTCCGCTTTCATGCGTTTGCGGTGCTTCATGGGAAGGCCTTCATTTTGAAGCTGCCTGTGCTTCCTTTGACGTTTTTATCGTCATCAGCATCTCCGAGGCTGACCGTCACGCACCCTAGAACAGCAGAAAAGAGTGCACGGAAGCATGTGCTTGGAGAGTGCAATGTCTGGTTAGGAGCTAATGAAGCTTTCAGAGGGACTCAATAATTCCTCTTTCTCTATGCTAATGCGGGTGAATGATCTGTCTCAATAAGGCCCTTAACCCTCCTTCCCACGTCCCACATGCGCCTGACTCCGAATGGATGACATGGTAATGACATCATTCGTATGCAAGGGCACACATCGACACCCCTCTGCCTTTACACGCGCATCAAGCACATGTAGGCGCGCTGACATGTAAACATGTACGCGTACAGCCATTATCCGGCTAACAGGAAGAGTTTAAAGGCACTCCTGTTCTCATTCACCACTTGCACATGCCTCGTTCTTCTCTGAAAGTCATTACCGTAATTGATAGTCTGCGACAATCTGAAAAGGTTTATTTGGGAGCTAAACCCCCTCAAGGGAGTAAGACGGTTCAAACACATCTTTGTTTATTGTGCTCTATTTTCAAACTAACGGCGTGTGTGATTATTTTCCGTTCTTTGGAAATCTACTTTTGTATTCTCATTGAATTACAATTTATGAGAATAAAAACTTGAACAGAGAGGTTTTCTGGAAATGAATAAGTGGAAATCTCAATTTTTTTGTCTGTGAAAGTAGATGCTTAAACACGCCATTGTTTTTTAAATTAGGCTCATTCGCAACTCCCTTAGAGATAAACATTTGAGTTTTACCTTTTTCGAATCCTTTCAGCCGATCTCCGGGTCTGGCGGTTGCACTTTTAGCATAGCTTAGCATAGATCATTGAATCTGATTAGACCGTTAGCATCTCGCTCCAAAAAATGACCAGAGTTTCAATATTTTTCCTATTTAAAACTTGACTCTTCTGTAGTTAAATTGTGTACTAAGACCGACGGACGATATGGCTAGGAACTATACTCTCATTCTTGCGTAATAATCAAGGAACTTTGCTGCCGTACCATGGGTGCAGCGGCGCAATGAGCGTTATTTGTTGTGGAGTTGTAAAGGTGCTCGTGTGGGAATGTAAAAAAGACCATCACCTGCGCTATACAATGCATAATAAATGTGAGTTTATGAATTACGCAGACGGTGAGCATTTTCGGGATAAAACTAACGACAGCTCTGTGAATACAGTCAGATGCTATGGTAACTTTAGACAAATTAGCCATACAACGTTCTCAGAAAGGGAATTTGCAAACATTCACAAAATTTGAAGTGCCATCCTTACTTGTTCTGGATATGAAACTAGAGCATGAAGTCTTGGTATTGACCCATCCTTCAGAAACAACTTTTTCACAAATCCGGCGTTGTACTGACCCTCGTTGGTGTAGCAGTAATGCGTCAAATTATTTGTGCAAAAATGTAACATTTTATCGACATTCTTCATTTTTGATTTCCATAAAAAATGAAATTCAACCACGGTGTCCTCGCGGCTCGGATGCCGGGAGTCTATGGAGACTAGTATGTTTGTTGTTAGCATCCAATATTAGTAATGTTTTTTGGCGCAGACATTGTAATACTCTAGCGAGCTGATACAGTGAGTAAACAGAAATGGCAGCCTCTGTGCTTCTCACTCAGGGGTGTGTCTATGCTAAAAGAGCAGCCATAGGCGGGGTTTTATGATACGGTGCATTATGAGACATTGATGATTGATGGGGATTATAAAAAAAGTATTGGGTGGATTTTTACTATTATAGGCTGGTTGTTTACACACATTGTGGACTCAAATCTGTGTTCAAACACCTAAGAAAAGTGAATCTTGCATAATACACTCTAAAAAAAAGGTTCTATATGGCACCAAAAATGGTTCTTGGCTCGTAATCATAGGGGAACCTTTTTTAGTGCTATATAGCACCAATTTTGGTGCTTCAGTGGTTCTTCAGCGGTTCTTCAGATATATATTCAGTTCTGCTATATAGCACCTCTAAAGAACCACTGAAGAACCACTGAAGCACCAAAATTAGTGCTATATAGCACTAAAAAAGGTTCCCCTATGATTACGAGCCAAGAACCATTTTTGGTGCCATATAGAACCTTTTTTTTTTAGAGTGTAGGTCTTTACATTTCTTATGAATTAAAGGGGGAAAAAATCTCTTTTTGACTTTTTTTTTTATACAACTATTTAATTATTTATAAACTTTTTCCTGCCAAACCAAATGTTGGTTTGTAGTTATTGATAGACTTAAATTTCTTATGAATTAAAGGGGAAATAATATATTTTAGATGTTTTTATACAACTATTTATTTATTTAGTTCGTTAGTTAGTATTTATTTATTTAGTATTTATTCAGCCAAACCATATGTTGGTTTGTAGGTATTGATAGACTTAAATTTCTTATGAATTAAAGGGAAAAAATCTTGTTTGATGTTTTTTTTTTTTTGTTTCTTTTTTTTTTTACACAACTACAAGGGTTGACTTGGCTGAGTTTGACTATAGACCCTTTTCACATTTCCGGGTTTCTCAGGCCCTGTCCACACGAACATGGGTATTTTCAAAACCGCAGCTTTTTCTACGCGGTTTGGCTGTTTGTCCACACGCAAACGTTTTTTTTTAAAACTCCGGCCAGGGTGAAGATTTTTAGAAACTCCGGTTACAGTGTTGTCGTGTAGATTTCGGCTTGTAGAAGGGTTTCACTGAGCCCATGGATGGCATCCCTCAGTGCATCAGTGCCGTGGATGGAACCCATGTGGAAATCAGGCAGCAAATCATAGCGTGGTTTTGCGTTTTTTTCATGTGGACAGAGATTTTTTTAAAACCGTGCTGGTGTGGACGCGATTGTTTTTTAAAACGGAGGAGGAAAAACTCCGATTATAAAAATACCTGTGTACGTGGACTAGGCCTCAGAGTGGAAGTCGTCATAGTTGGGTTAAATATTATAGCTGTGAATGAGAGAATACATTAAATAATTTTTTGTGTGCCCATAGCAAAAGAAAAACACCACAATAGTGATTTCACAACTTTCAAAAAGAGGGAAAAATAGAGTGAGATTGTTAACGGCAGTCAAAATAGCGAAATATGTTAATTTTTACCATCACTCCCATATACGCTGAATAGAAACACCCTCACAGCAACGGTAACTTGTTTTTTGTAATTTAATGCAAAAGTAATAAAATTCAAAGTATTAGTGTTATAAATGTACACATATTTAAAAAGTATATATTTAGTATGACTATTTAGTGAAACAGGCCAAAATCTTAACTTTTGTGCCTGTAATGCTTTTTTGAGAAAAAGCTAAATGATTCCATCAACTCTCTGTCTCTCCCTTCAACTTTTCCTGTCTCTAAATACATTAAAATCTCTTAGAGCTCTGTTTGCAAGTCAAACTGACTAACTGCTTTAGGCAATATTCAGAATCTTCTGTTTTTCATGATCCAGTTCCCCTAGCTGTGGAAGTCATTTTTTCCATTGAAAATCTGTTATTGTATGTGGGTCTAGCAGGAATCAAGCTTTGATGGACAGCGCTCCGGTTTATTTAGTTGTCCTGATCCCCCAGACCCCTTTCCTTTAAAGCCCACTGTCCAGATGAACTCCTCTGTGTGCCTAGAATAATAATGTCCTCTCCAAAATACGGAGCCATTGTGTGTCCCTGTGGAGGCCACCTTAATAATCTCATTATCAATTTAATGAGGTGATTAGAATGCCGAGGGCAAGCGGCGCAGGAGCGGGTGCATTACCAAGAAACCTTCGTTTGAGGAACCGAAGGTTATTTTGTTTTGCCAATTTATATATTTTTGTCAGTCTTTTTCCCACCCGCCACCTTCTCGTGTCTAGGTTGGGTGTCAGGACGCTCTCCGTGACTGGTTAGCTGGTTCCCTGCCTCCCATCCTTCGACACAGGAAATGGAAAGAAAAGAAAGTGTGAGGATTCGCAGGCTGAAGTTGCTATGGCAACAAGTCAGAGCAGCAAGCACAATTTTATTTTATTTATTTATTTATTGCTGCTGGAGATTCCTTATGCGCCACACTAGGGACCGGCTAAGCAGATTCAGATTAGGCACATTAGCATGTTGAAGCGACTTTGTCTTGGAAAATATCCAACAAGTGGTTGTTTTCATTTCACTTGGTTCCTTTCAAGAGCTCTCAGGAAGCACACCTTGTTTTCAGCGGCACTTACAACTTTTTTCCATGATATGCCAAAAGGGCCCTTTAAGCGCAGTTTCCCCCCCCCGTTATGACTTTATTAGCTGCAAAAAAATATGCATGCTGAGGTTGCTAAACAAAGTTGACATATTTGAAGAACTGTTAATACACGTTACCTGCAGGGGGAAAAAAAACTAATTAAATTTATAATATCTATATTCCTGGCTAATATCATTTTTATATTCCCGGCCAAATCTACTAGACAGCTGTTATTTAGTATACAGTCTAATCACATTTTAAAAGGCATTTTGGTAAACCTGTTTTTTCTTCTGCTCATAACTCTGACATCATAATCATGAGATTCAATAATTGCTCATTGACATGTGAACACCCACATTTGAATATTATTTATTTAGAAACAGTATTTACAAACCCTTTTATTTTCGTAATTTGATTGCATTAAACAGTGTCTTATGCACACACACACACACACACACACACACACACACACACACACACACACACACACACACACACACACACACACACACACACACACACACACACACACACACACACACACACACACACACACACACACACACACACACACACACACACACACACACACACACACACACACACACACACACACACACACACTATCATTAAAACGTTTGTGGTTGGTAATGTTTTTGGAAGAAAAAGTGAAACAATAATATTGTGAAATATTATTACAGTTTAGAATAAGTGTGAAAATGTAATATATATTTGAATATTTATTTAAAAAATTAAAACGAATGATCAATTATGAGAACAGCTGTGCTGCTTAATATTTTTGTGGAAACCACAATATACATTTTTTTCAGGATTTTTTCATGAAAAGTTTAAAAGAACAGCTTTTATTAAAACAATTCACTGACATCAAATCTTTGAATGTGCGTGCGTGCGCAGATCTGCATTTAGGCTGATAGGGCTCGACTTCCATTGTTCTGTGTTCAGTTGTTCTAGTAAGCTGTAATGATCTTTTGTTTTGCTGTCAGTAGATGCTGAAAGAAAATGCAGGTGAAGGGACGGGTCAGGGACAGGCAGCCGGCACGCTCCGGTCCCCTGGGCAGCACTGGGGCGAAAGGATGCATCTGGGTGCATTGATTATCTGTCAACTGCTCCTGATAGGATCTGAGCGGGCCAGTGTTGGGGGTATTAAGTGATCTGAAGTATTCAATAAATATTGATAATGAAGGCCTGTTAGTGAGGCTCCAGGGTTTTGGTTTCAGCCCCAGGAGGGGCATTGCTTGCTGCCGTCCCACAAGGCGTTGTGTAGTTGTGCATGTAAGTATGCAAGAGGAAAGATCTAAGAGCTGAACTGATGTTTTCTTTTAGTTTAAAGTGATGGTGCCCAAAATATGCAAGTGAACAGGTGCTGCTCGGTTGACGCTTGAAAAGCCACGCACAGTGATTGTGACCATAACCCATAGTGGACGAATCAATGTTTTCTGAAGCCAAACGATAGTTGTGTATAAGAAAAATACTAATATTAAATTTTTTTAAAGGCCCACTGAAATGGCGTTGAAACGCACAGCATAATTCAATGTGTTGACATTAATTGATAATTCGCAAAGACCTGCCCCCTTTAGTTACTGTTGCTATGTCCGACAAGCCATGGCGCTCTCACACCACACACACACACACACACACGTTCTCAGGTAGAGAAAATACATCACGGAGCAAAGAGGACACTGACAACACGCCGACAGACAGGGCATAGCAAGTTACTTTTGATATGTATAAAATTTATACAAAAATTGTCATTTTTAAAAAGAAATTTAAACAACAAACACCGTTTTGTGGCTCTTTAATGTGTTGTGATCGCTGTAGCGCCTCATGAACCGATCATCTCTTCCTTCTAGCTCATTGATAAGCATCAAATTAACATGAATAAACACTAGAAGAAACGTTGTTTCAA